>NC_133324.1:484701981-485056981 GCF_042186555.1 Aquarana catesbeiana | reverse complement strand
CCGCCATGTCATGTGCTGTGCCCATCATATAAGGTCCTGTGCCCACCATGCAATGTGCTGTGTTGTGCAGTACCAACCATGTCATGTGCTGTGCCCACCATATAATGAACTGTGCCTACCTTGTAATGTGCTGTATTAGGCAGTGCCAACTGTGTAATGTGCTGTGCCCACCATGTAATGTACTGTGCTTTGCTTACCATTAAATGTGCTGTATCCATGTATTCACCATGTAATGTGTTGTGCCAACCATGTAATGTACTGTGCTATTCCCCCCCCCCCCCGTGTTATGTACTATGCTGTGCCTCCCACAGACTCACCCCCTCACTCCCACCCCCCTCTCTCTTTCACCCCCCTCACCCCCCCTCTCTCTCATCCCCTCTCTTTCATCCTGTTCTCTCTCTCACCCCCTTCACCCCCTACCACCCTCTCTCTCTTTCACCCTCTCTCTATTCCCCTTTTTCTTACCCCCTCTCTCGTCCCCCCTCTCTCACCCCCTCTCTCGTCCCCTCTCTCTCGTCCCCTCTCTCTCACCCCCTCTCTCTCTCTCATTCCCCCTCCCTCTCATCCCCTCTCTTTCAACCCCCCATCTCGCTATCACCCCCCAACCCCTCTCTCTTAACCACTCTCTCACACCCCTCTCTCTCTTTAATTTAAATTTAACAAAAATTGTTTGCGTTTTCATTTTATTTATTTCCATAAAAAGGCCCACCAAAATCCTTAGCACCAGGCCCATGTTGCTCTTAATCTGGCCCTGCTTATAGATAATAGTTCATGGCTCCAATCAGAGCTACAGTCTTTATGTGGTTAAGCTCATCCAGCACACCATCTAGCAATGGACATTTTCACACACAGCATGCTCCTGTATCTCTCTCTCCTACTCAAACAGCTCCTCTCTGAGACTTTCAGCCCAGCTGACAATTAGCAGATCTGAAGGGGAAATATCTGCCCTCTTCGTTTAACCCTTTCTTGACCCTGCCCCAGGCTGAGCCTCTGCAGTATGTATATATGTTCATGTATATGTTTGTGTATACATGTGTGTGTTCTTATGTTGGTTGGTATGTATGTGTGTGTGTGTGTGTGTGGGGGGTGTGGGGGGGGGGTGTTATATGGAGCGGTATGTGCATGTATTTATATATGCATGCATATTTAAAAAAAAAAAAAAAAAAGGGGAAAGGAGAGGGTGTGTAGATGTATATATTTAGATATACATTATTGGAGGGAGAAGCGAAGTCGCTGTTGCCTTATCTATTTTTCCTCTTCTCGGTCTTTCTGCGGCTGTCCGCCTCTCAGCTGGTGGTCCACGGTTCGAGTATCAGTCACCACCCATACAAAAGACCCTCAACACTTAGGGTGGGGACCACCGTGTCATTAAGTTTTCAGGAAAAGAGTGCCCTCTTATGCGGATTGCTTTGATTTGCTTCAGCTCCGCGCGCCCACGCTCTCAAAGGCCAGAGCCAGAGGCCATAGATTGGCGGACGTTCTTCAGAGAAGCATAGCTTGGATGTCGCTCCCACTCAGGAGAGAGGTTCCAAGGAAAACGTCTTAGCTCTTCTTTCCCAAACCCAGCACCCCAACAAGAGTCCTGCAGGACCTGTGGCGCAGTGCCTATGCCCAGGAGGCTGGTGAGTGAAGTCGGCCTGGCTGAAGTTTGCAGCTGACAGGTAATACCGAATATCTTTATTACGTATAAGGTGGCACAAAACTTCTGTTTTAAACTCACTGTAATTACTCTAGCTAGTCACCTCCCTTGTTGCGGTTCTAGCCACTAGCAGAACAACCTGCCTCATGGATCACTCATCCTCTAAGTACTCCTGATGAGGGGGCGCAGCCTGCAAATGATTTTAGCTCCCTTGCACCAGAGGAAGATCTGGAGCTACTTGGTGTCAGTTTTTCTTTGGAGAACTGTGTATCCAGGCAGTCATGCAGACCATTACATGGGTTAAAAGACAAAGTCATATTTACCCTTTCAATGCGCAATCACTTTTCCATTAGGAAACTGGTTTTATTCAAGGCGGATATAGCATCGCTGAAATCCATGCCTACAGTGGGACCAGCTGTTGTCCAGTAGGGTGGCGGCTGGGAAGGGCCTGCCACTCAACAGAGGCCCTTACCTTGGTGACAGGTACTTTGGATTTCTGCTCCCAGGATATGGTTGGGGAGGAAATCCTTAGGGCTGATATCTTGGGACCCGGCCAAGATGTATTGGCAAATTTCACTGCGGAAGCAGCAATAGTCTCAACCTGGTGCCTGGCCAAGGCAATGCTATACTCAGTTATGGCTAGGGGTACCCTATGGTTGAGACCCATGGCTGTGTTTGGCTTCCGAGAAACAAAATTGAAATAGTCAATTTATAGTGCAAGGTCTCTGTTTGATATAAAACCAGAGACAGCCATGTTGGAAGTGACAGGAGGAGGGTTCGTTCTTCTCCCATAACAGAAAGCAGGAAAGTAAAAAAAAATATATACATATATAACTAAAAATAAATAATAATAAATAAAGGGAGAAATATTTTTCTCCTGCTAGGTTCCGCTCCTCTAGGGGCAACCTTTCATAAGGTCCATAAATAATAATCTTTGGGTGTACCGCAGGTACCCACAAAACCCTTTTACCAGGCGTATCCCCAGACTTTTAAGGTAAGTCCCAGTGGGCACGCATCACGGTGTACTGGATAGTGGATTGTGCAGATCTTTGGAGGATAGGCACTCATGGTCACTTCGGTGGTTTCCTCGCTGTTCCTTCTCCGGACCTTTTTCTCCCCCTCAGAGCTGCCAGATCCACTGCAACCATGGCGGTTACAATACTTACACTTCAGACTCAGAGGGGAGCTGTCTCCCAGGAGAGATTGTAGGTTTACTACCCACCCCTGTTTGTAGGTCGCGGGGGTTGGAGAGAAGCATTCGCTTGCAGCAGAGGCTTTCGCTAGATCGTCAGGATTCTTAGCCTTACATCCCAAAATTTTTTCCTTTCTTTTTTATTCCAAAGTAAATTTGGCGATTGGTTGGACACATCTCCGCTTTATCAGCCTACCTTTTATCCTATGAATATCTCTAAGATTATTCACAGAGGTTTCAGTGCTGTGTCAGTTCCTCTTGGAGAACGGGGTCTCCAGATTCGCCACTACCTGGGCTTCATTCCTTTCTACATAAAAAAAAAAAAAAAAAAAAAAAAAAGGCCAACTTTTGCTTTCCAACAGTTAAAGTGCCTGTGTGGGCTCTACTGGTTCCTCTGGTTTGCTTCCATCAGAAAAGGACGGTGAGGGTCATAAGGAGAATTCTGAGATCAGATGCCTCTACTTCCTGGAAGACTTCTAGGTGTCTCAGCCTCCTGGCCGTAATGTTGTAATTCGTACCGATGATTCCTTGGGTGCATGGGCACCGATGCTAGTTTCAACTACAACGGAGGAAACAGGATCCGGCGCAGCTGTGGTCAGTGTCACGCAGTATGTACAGCAGTTCGCAGTGATGGAAAGACCTTGAGGATGTCACGAACCAGCTGACTGGATCAATGTGATGAATCATATCAGCAAGACAGCCTGCAGGGTGCAATGCGAGGGTCTGTTGGTCAAGGCAAGCGGAGATTGCTAGCCAAGGAAGGTAGTCTCGAAAGTGCTGGAAGGTCAGGCAGCCTTTTTATCACTTTGACCTTGCTACACAGAATAAAGGGTGACCAGTCATCTTGCGGTTGAGCAACAGGACAGCAATTGCGTATTTTCAGCTCCAGGGAGGATCTCGCGGCAATATGCTATTGAGAGATGTAGAACCCAGAATGTCTGGGTAGGAAGATCACCAGCAAATTCTGGAAGCAATTTACCTCCTAGGGGACTGGAATACACGGACATACTGTCCATCATGCAAGCTTGCCAGAGCATGAGGGGGAGGCTTGTCCACAGGTGGCCTACCACAGACAGGCTTCTTTGCTTCTCACAGCAAATGCCAATTTAAGTAGAGGTCTGACTCGGTTTCCGCTCCCCAAAGCAGAGAATAGAAGCTGAGTTTCTCCATGAAACTGCAATCAAGCCTACTGTATATGTTTTTCCCCAACTTCTCTCGTAATGAAATTCCTCTGGAAGCTGTCAAGAATGAGCATGGTAGTCACGACCACCCCTCCATTCTGACCATAGGAGTCTTTGTGCTTCCTGGCTATCTACTTCAGAATACAGAAGTCGATTCCCCTTCACAATGCACAGACCAGAGATGCAAGCATAATGGCTGGAAGGGGAAGCCGCAGAACCTAGATTGCTCCAGAGTTGCTCCAAGAGTGAGCTCTACTTTGAGGGGTGCGAAAGGCACTCTACTAACAGCCTCTATGCCAAGATCTGGAACAAACTTGTCTTTTTTTTTTTTCTATTTTGCATGGCAAGATATTATTCTTACTGCACCTCTGGTGGCAGCTGTTCTGGTCTTCTTGTAGGTCAGATTGGACATGAACCTTACCCTATACTCTTTTGAGGTTGCAGGTGTCAGCAAGAACAAGGTTTAATTTGGCCAAGGGCCTTTTAGTTTGCAAAATTTTGAAGACAGTCAGGAGGTTTCATCAACCGCGAGAGAGAATCTTTCAAAATTAAAATCTTTTGATGCTGTTGGGGTTTATTTCAACTGTTTACTCCAACAGGGCAGTGTTAGGTTTAAGACATTGCTTACTAACCAGTATTTAGCGCAAATCGTCAAACAGAAGTCGGTTTGAGTTTCAAGCCCTTAGAGCTTCAGAAAAGCAATTGCTTTTGTTACAGGAGTAGAGCTGCATCCTGTAGTTCAGCTTATATCAGAGGTAGCGACAGCCCTCCATCTATCAATCATCTGTCCATTGCCTAACTTTCCAGGCGTTCAAGCAACCACACAAATTGGTCATTCCCAGAGCTTGAAAGAAGTTTCTGTCCACAATTGCTCTTTTCAGTTCATATGATAAGTCTTTCACTGTTCCAGATGGAATTCATTAGGCAAGAGAGGTTGCCTCGTGGACTTTAGGAAGATTGGTTGTGCAGATGGCAAATGGGTCGTGAGCCTCCTTCAGTGGTAGGATGCATCCTCTTCCAGAGGGTTTGAGGCCTCATAGGCGGCCCAGTTGAAAGCATCTATGGATTCATTCTACAGGAAAGTGGCATGCTTTTCCCAGCATACCTTTTCAACCTTTACAGAATAGATCTGGGTGCCTTGTCATCCGTGGGCTTCGGAGGAATGAGTGTTCAGTCTTCTGTTCCATTTAAAAAAAAATATATATATATTATATATATAAAATAATTATTTTGGTTTATTAAGTAGAACCCACCCTGTCAGCTAGGATATGTATCACTAGTATGCTGCCATGGTGGCGTCAGGAAAACGAAAAATTGTATCATACTTACCGTAATTTTCCTTTCCTGACGCCAATCCATGGCAGCATATGGACCCACCCTTGTGCGTTTCGGTATCTAGCTAATTACGAAGAATGGGGTGGAGCCTAACTGGCCTTTAATTTATGCTATTTCATTGGTCCTGAGGGAGGGGAGAAAGGCGGAGCCTATCACTAGTATGCTGCCATGGATTGGCGTCAGGAAAGGAAAATTACGGTAAGTATGATACAATTTTCCGTTTTTCTGGCCTACTTCTCTTAAAAGAAGTTTGTTGTCTAGATGGGTTTGTAACTAGAATGAAATGCAAACTAGATTCTGTGTAAGGAGAGGACACTCAGCAGCTGTTTACACATCTGGACACTGGAGCACTAGTGTGGGACACCAGAACACTCTTTTTATTAGGGGGCCCACACAGGTGCTCCAGTGTATACTATAGGGGTGTCTCCATCTGTGAAGCTTGCCCAAAACAGGTAAGTATTCAAGCTTGACAAAGGAAAAAAATATTTCTTCATCTTGCAACTCTGCCAAAACAAACAATTGTACCCCACTTCCAAGCAATGATTCATATTCCTATTTCTGCCATCAAATATCTGTGTGCTAAGTATACCTATTTTTTTTTACATAGGAGAGAAAAGAATCGGAGGACACCATTCTTTAGAGGAGACAACAGACCCCCCCACCTCATGAAGAAGTGGAAATCCCACAAACACAACCAGAAGAGGAGGAGGGAGACGTTGTGATAATAGTCACCACAACAGGTGAGTGTCTGCGACCACAGCTTCAGGTAAGAGATGGATGACGGCCTATTTATAATACATGGTGTTTTTTTTTTATATATATATATATATTTTTGGGTGATCGTGATGTTGTGGATGAAGGTCATTTCACCAGTGAAAGTGCCCAGATGCTGATCGGGAGATAATGGGGTGTAATAGGGATTTGGAAAACATCAAGCAAAACATCAATGATGTTCAAAACAAAATGAAGAACATCATTGATGTTTTAGGGAGAATTTAAAACCCTGAGAAATCCCTAAGTTATTTCTGCTTTGTTTTTCTGACAATTTTTTGAAAATTTTGTGACATATTATAGAAAAGCCAAATTTTGAAGACGCACGTGTTTTGGGGGTGCAACCCCATCCTCAATAATAGGGATGAGCTTCATGTTCGAGTCGAACCCATGTTTGACTCGAACAACAGCTGTTCAATCGTTCGTCGAATTGCGAACAATATGGGCCGTTCGCGCCAAATTCGTGTGGCGCATCACGGTCCATCATTCACTGCGGCATCGCAGTGCATTGCTGGCTGATGATTGGCCAAGCATGCACTATGACCCGCACGCTTGGCCAATCACAGCGCCGTCGGAAGAGAGAGCTGTAATTGGCCAAAGCCAGGGTGGCTTTGGCCAATTATGGCTCAGAGGGTTTAGAACACGCCCCACACTATATAAGGCCGCCTGCACGGTGTCCCTGTGTAGTGTGTTCCGGCGTTAAGAGACAGAGAGACAGTGTCATTTCATTTGAGTTAGCTAGATTAGGCAGGACAGTCAGTGAGTTAGCTGCACTTACAGTGTATTGTGTATATATATGCATCCTAGGTGTTGTGTGTGTGTGTGTGTGTATATATATATATATATATATATATATATATATATATATATACACTGTATTCAGTTTAGCTAGATCCGTTCCTGTTATCTTCCTACTGACAAGCAGGCTTGTCTTGTTACAGTATTTACAGCTACCTGAAGAAAATTGCTGGTGTTCTTTTGATCCTATTAGTACCACAGTCAGGCAGCTAGACTATTTACAGTTAGTGTAGTGCGTCCTCCTCACAGTGTTCAGTTAAAGCTACAAGTTAGTAACCTCTGCTTAGTGTTCAGCTAAAACTACAAGTTAGTGTAGTGCACAGTGTTCAGCTAAAGCTACAAGTTAGGGTAATGCGTCCTCCTCACAGTGTTCAGCTAAAGCTACAAGTTAGTTTAGTGTGACCTCTGCACAGTGTTCAGCTAAAGCTACAAGTTAGGGTAGTGCGTCCTCCTCACAGTGTTCAGCTAAAACTACAAGTTATTGTAGTGCGACCTCTGCACAGTGTTCAGCTAAAGCTACAAGTTAGTGTAGTGCGTCCTCCTCACAGTGTTCAGCTAAAGCTACAAGTTAGTTTAGTGTGACCTCTGCACAGTGTTCAGCTAAAGCTACAAGTTAGGGTAGTGCGTCCACCTCACAGTGTTCAGCTAAAGCTACAAGCTGGTGTAGTGTGTCCTCCTCACAGTGTTCAGCGAAAACTACAAGTTAGTGTATAGCGACCTCTGCACAGTGTTCAGCTAAAGCTACAAGTTAGTGTAGTGCGTCCTCCTCACAGTGTTCAGCTAAAACTACAAGTTAGTGTAGTGCGACCTCTGCACAGTGTTCAGCTAAACCTACAAGTTATTTTTTTGCGAGATCTGCACAGTGTTCAGCTAAAGCTACCTGTAGAAGGTTGGTGGTGTTTTCCTGATCCTATCACTACCGCAGGCAGCTACATAAGCTACAAGTTAGTGTAGTGCAAGCTCTGCACAGTGTTCACCTAAAGCTACCTGTAGAAGATTGGTGTTGTTTTCCTGATCCTATCATTACCTGTCAGGAAAAGCTGTTCCTGACTACCCTGTTTGCTGCCTGCCCTGATCTCAGCTTTGGACTTTGACTATTCTCCTGGATTTACCTTCTGTACCTGATCCGCCCGGCTGTGTTTGACCCGACCTGCCTGTACCCTGCTGTCTACATCCTGCTGCTGGACTACAAGACACCTCCCTGCTGTCTCCATCCTGCTGCTGGACTACAAGACACCTCCCTGCTGTCTACATCCTGCTGCCGGACTACAAGACACCTCCCTGCTGTCTACATCCTGCTGCTGGACTACAAGACACCCCCCTGCTGTCTACATCCTGCTGCTGGACTACAAGACACCTCCCTGCTGTCTACATCCTGCTGCTGGACTACAAGACACCTCCCTGCTGTCTGCATCCTGCTGTTGGACTACAGGACACCTTCTTGCTGACTACCAGATCCAGCCCTCTGCTCCAGCATTCCAGTCAGGCACTTGTGCCCCTTCGCACACCCGAGCTCCTGTCATCACTACCAGGGGTTCCCGAGTCGGAGGTATACGAGAGGCCGTTCCCTGCATTCCGGGTTCTACCTACCGGGTACATGTCAGTACCGGACAGCCATGTCTGAGCCTACGCAGGGGACGTCGCCCATGGAGGACTTATGCCGTCATCTAGCTGGACTCACGCAAGCTGTCAAAGACTTACAAGACGGTTATAAGCAACTAGAAGAACGTGTCCAAGTTCTCTCCACCCCAGCTCCGGGTCCACCTACTGCTCCCTCAGTGGTCATGTTACCTCCTGAACCCAAAGTACCCAAACCAGAAAGGTTCTCCGTGGATCGCAGCAAGTTTAGGGCATTCCGTAATGCCTGTGAACTTTTTTTCGCATTACAGCCCAGAACTTTTTCCTTAGAAACCACTAAAGTGGGGTTTGTCATTTCCCTCCTACTGGGCGAACCCCAGGCATGGGCCCATCATCTTCTGGAGCAGAAGAATAACTGCCTCGACCACCTGGATACCTTCTTCCAAGCCATGGCTCTCCTATATGAAGATCCACAACAGGCAGCTACCGCGGAAGCAGCACTATTCTCACTTCAGCAGGGCCGTAGGGCGGCGGAGGACTATGCATCTGAATTCAGATGTTGGAGTTCCGACACAAACTGGAACAACGCCGCCCTACGCTACCAGTTTCGCATGGGACTTTCTGAACCATTAAAAGATGAATTAGCCCGGGTGCGCATTCCGGCTGCACTTGAAGACCTCATCAACCTGTCAATCCAAATTGACAGACGCCTAAGGGAACGCAGGGCGGAACGTGCAGCTGGTCCCTCTCGCCCGGTATGGATGTTGCCACGTGTGCCAAATCCTCCTGCACACACCCCTAGGATACCCCTGAACCGATGCAACTTGGCTTGATTCGTCCTTAACTCACCCCTGAAGAACGACAACGCCGGCGGGCTAACAACCTCTGCCAGTATTGTGGGGTATCTGGACATTACGTGAGGACTTGTCCTGCAAAGACCTGTAAGCACACTACCTTCTCTTCTACCTCTTTGTCTGCTGTGTTTAACCATACCACTCACCTGGCTGTTCCCATTTCTCTGCAGCTTCCAGGAGGGAACATCCGGGCAACCGCTATAATTGACTCCGGAGCCTGTAGCGGATTTATGGACTTATCTTTTGCTCACAAGTTCCAGATCCCTCTACGACCCAGAGCACAGGGACTGTCTGTACACCTGGCCGACGGATCGGCTATTAAATCTGGGCCTGTAACACAAGAGACAGTTCCTTTAGACACCATCATTTCTGGCAACCACCGGGAACTACTCCGTCTTGACATCATTGAGTCACCCCTGTTTCCCATCATACTGGGCATGCCCTGGCTCAAAGCTCACAACCCACAAATTGACTGGTCCACTGGAAAAATCAGTTTTCCCTCTCCCTACTGCCGTCAGCATTGTCTACAGGGATCTTCTACCATTCCATCTTCCCTGCTTTGTCTGGAGACCGATGCTGAAACCTGCCAAACCGCTCCAGAAGCGTACCGTGATTTCCTGGATGTGTTCAGTCGGAAGGGGGCAGAAACACTTCCCCCACACAGACCCTATGACTGCCCAATTGAACTTCTTCCCGGGGCAGAGGTCCCCTTTGGGCGAATTTTTCCCTTAACTGAACTGGAGCTTTGTACGCTTAAAAAGTACATTGATGAGAATCTGGAAAAGGGGTTCATACGGCCTTCCACCTCTCCGGCGGGAGCAGGAATCTTCTTTGTGGAGAAAAAAGACCATTTTCTACGCCCTTGCGTAGATTACCGGGACCTTAATAAAATTACAATCAAAAACCGGTACCCCTTACCCTTGGTACCCGAACTGTTTCAGAGGCTGGGAAGTGCCGCTATATTCACCAAACTTGATCTTCGGGGAGCATACAACTTAGTCCAGATCCAGAGCGGTGACGAATGGAAGACTGCCTTCCGCACCCGCTTCGGACACTTTGAATACCTGGTGATGCCCTTTGGGTTATGTAATGCTCCTGCCACTTTCCAGCACTTCGTGAATGACATCTTTAGAGACTACCTTGATCTGTTCGTCATAGTATATCTGGATGACATCCTGATCTTCTCCTCCTCCCTGTCTATCCACCAAGAGCATGTCAAGAAAGTTCTAGCCTGGCTCCGCCAACATGGCCTGTACGCCAAACCCGAGAAGTGCGAATTCGAACGCCAAAGCATTCAGTTTCTGGGTCTGATCATCTCCATAGATGGTATCAAGATGGATTCACAGAAGGTCTCTGCCATTTTGGATTGGCCGGCCCCGACGGACAAGAAGGGAGTACAGCACTTTGTGGGATTTGCAAATTTCTATCGTAAATTCATCAAGGGTTTTTCTTCCATCATCACTCCCATCACAAGACTGACTCAGCAAGGCACCCGGTTCCAATGGTCTCCTGAGGCTCAAGCTGCTTTTACTTCCTTGAAAGATCAATTTGTGTCTGCCTCCGTCTTGAAACACCCCGATCCAGCTTTACCCTACATATTGGAGGTAGATGCTTCCGAGATAGCAGTAGAAGCGGTACTTTCGCAGAGACAGGGCTCCAAGGCTTTATTACACCCAGTGGCGTTCTTCTCCCGCAGGTTAACCGAAGCCGAAAGGAATTATGATGTTGGGGACAGGGACCTACTGGCAATCAAGGCCGCACTTGAGGAATGGCGCTATCTTCTGGAGGGAGCGGCCCACCCTATTCTGGTGTACACCAACCACAAGAACCTGGAGTACCTGAAGGTTGCCAAAAGATTGAAACCACGCCAGGCCAGATGGGCACTTTTCTTCACCAGGTTCACTTTCCACATCACTTACAGACCGGGATCAAAAAATACCAAACCTGATGCGCTGTCCCGGATGTTCAGTGAGCCATTCTTGCTCCTGGGAACTTTCTGATGCTTCAGGGAGATCTGCTGTCCCAAATCAGACAACCATCTTCAACAACTCCCCTTCCAGCAGATGTCTCTCTACAGTCCAGAGACGAATGACTATGGCACAAGGATAAAATCTTTGTGCCCCAACAAACACGGGATGCTGTTCTCAAATCCTGCCATGATCACAAGTTAGTTGGCCACTTCGGGATACACAAGACTTAGGGGTTGCTAAGACCTCTTCCTGTTCCAGAAAGACCATGGAGGATGATCTCCATGGATTTTATCGTTGAATTGCCACCATCCGAGGGCTACACCACTATTTTCGTAGTGGTTGACAGACTTTCCAAGATGGCCCACTTCTTGCCCATGAAGGGTACCCCTTCTGCTTCAGAGACTGCGGGGATCTTTATTAAAGAAATTGTAAGGCTCCATGGTATACCTGCAAATATTGTGTCTGATTGAGGGGTGCAATTTACCTCCAAATTCTGGAGAGCTCTATGTGGATCCCTGGAGATTGACCTCTCCTTCTGCTTACCATCCTCAAACTAATGGTCAGACTGAACGAACTAACCAGACCTTGGAACAATACTTACGGTGCTATTCCTGTTTTTCCCAAGATGACTGGGTTCCCCTTTTACCTCTGGCTGAGCTCGCCTGCAATAATTCTGTTCACTCTGCAATTAATCAGTCTCCATTTTTTGCGAACTATGGTTTTCATCCCTTGTTTTTTTCCAACAACGTTCCAGAATGTTCAGTACCAGCTGTCCAGGAAACCTTGAGTTTTTTCAGTGCTAACAACAGGCTACTCCAAGAGACCATGTCAAAGACTCAGGAACGAAACAAGGCAACATTTGATAAAAAAAGGAGAGGGGAGCTTAATCTGAAGATAGGAGATCATGTCTGGCTGTCTACCCTGAATCTGAAGTTGGCATGCCCTTCCAAGAAACTGGGCCCTAAGTTTGTGGGTCCCTTCCCAGTGGTAAGGAAAATCAACGATGTGGCCTATGAATTAAAATTACCGGAGTCATTTCGTTTTCATCCAGTCTTTCATGTGGCCCTCCTTAAACCCTCAGTTCCGGATCCCTTCCTTAACCGAAACACTGGTCCTCCTGAACCTGTACTCATCGACGGTGAGGAGGAATTTGAAGTGGAATCAATCATAGATTGCCAGAAAAGACGCAACCAAATTCAATATCTGGTCAAATGGAAAGGGTACAGTCCTGAGGATAACTCTTGGGAACCAGAGACTAACATCCACGCCAAAAGACTAATTCTAGCCTTTAAGAGAGCTCATCCTAGTAAAATGGCCCAGTTGGGCATCCTGAGGCTGCCCATTGGAGGGGGGCAATGTCAGGAAAAGCCTTCCCGCAAACGTTTCTGCAATTTGAGGTGTAAAAGAGTGCCTGTGCTCAGAAGCGCCATCCGGCGCACACGCATGCGCAATAGCACCAACAACGGTGCGCGCGCTCCCTGTGACAGCACTTGGCGCTGTCACAGATGTGCTATTTAAAGAGGACTGTTCCATTGCTGCCTTGCTGTCCGGTCTACAGCGTTCCTGAAGACCCCTACTGCCTTGTTACCCTGTATTTGCTATCTGATACCCGTTGGACTGTTCCTGACTACCCTGTTTGCTGCCTGTCCTGATCTCGGCTTTGGACTTTGACTATTCTCCTGGATTTACCTTCTGTACCTGATCTGCCCGCCTGTGTTTGACCCGGCCTGCCTGTACCCTGCTGTCTACATCCTGCTGCTGGACTACAAGACACCTCCCTGCTGTCTCCATCCTGCTGCTGGACTACAAGACACCTCCCTGCTGTCTACATCCTGCTACTGGACTACAAGACACCTCCCTGCTGTCTACATCCTGCTGCTGGACTACAAGACACCTCCCTGCTGTCTGCATCCTGCTGTCGGACTACAGGACACCTTCTTGCTGACTACCAGATCCAGCCCTCTGCTCCAGCCTTCCAGTCAGGCACTTGTGCCCCTTCGCACTCCCGAGCTCCTGTCATCACTACCAGGGGTTCCTGAGTCGGAGGCATACGAGAGGCCGTTCCCTGCATTCCGGGCTCTACCTACCAGGTACGTGACACTACCGCAGGCAGCTAAATAAGCTACAAGTTATTTTTTGGTGAGCTCTGCACAGTGTTCACCTAAAGCTACCTATAGAAGGTTGGTGATGTTTTCCTGATCCTATCACTACCGCAGGCAGTTAAATAAGCTACACGTTAGTGTAGTGCGCGCTCTGCACAGTGTTCAGCTAAAGTTACCTGTAGAAGGTTGGTGGTGTTTTCCTGATCCTATTACTACTGCAGGCAGCTAAATAAGCTACAAGTTAGTGTAGTGTGAGCTCTGCACAGTGTTCAGTTAAAGCTACCCGTAGAAGGTTGGGTGGTGTTTTCCTGATCCTATCACTACCGCAGGCAGCTAAATTAGCTACAAGTTATTTTTTGGCGAGCTCTGCACAGTGTTCACCTAAAGCTACCTATAGAAGGTTGGTGATGTTTTCCTGATCCTATCACTACCGCAGGCAGTTAAATAAGCTACACGTTAGTGTAGTGCGAGCTCTGCACAGTGTTCAGCTAAAGTTACCTGTAGAAGGTTGGTGGTGTTTTCCTGATCCTATTACTACTGCAGGCAGCTAAATAAGCTACAAGTTAGTGTAGTGTGAGCTCTGCACAGTGTTCAGTTAAAGCTACCCGTAGAAGGTTGGGTGGTGTTTTTTCTGATCCTATCACTACCGCAGGCAGCTAAATTAGCTACAAGTTATTTTTTGGCGAGCTCTGCACAGTGTTCACCTAAAGCTACCTATAGAAGGTTGGTGATGTTTTCCTGATCCTATCACTACCACAGGCAGCTAAATAAGCTACAAGTTATTTTTTGGCAAGCTCTGCACAGTGTTCACCTAAAGCTACCTGTAGAAGGTTGGTGGTGTTCTCATACTACAGGCAGGCAGTTGATTTTGCTAGCTGCAGTATCAGTACATATATGTATATGTATATGTATATATATATATATATATATATATCTATATCTATATCTATATCCCAGCTTAGTGCAGCTACAGGCCATTAGTATGTCTGGAAGGCCAACAAGGAGAGGCAGACAGTCACAAGCCAATAAAAGAGGGCAAGCAGGCTCTGTGTCTAGAGGCAACAGTGCTGGTCGTGGAGACGGTGCATCCTCATCAGCACGTGGCCGTGGGACACGCTTGGCCTTTTTTTCGGCAGCTGGCTGTGTTGAGCCGCAACATGTGGAAGACGTGGTCGAGTGGATGACCAAGCCGTCCTCATCCTCTCTCACCCATGCTCAGGGTACTTTGTCTGGAAAAGCAGCGGCCTCTTCCCTCAGCTCAATGTCATCAGTGACTCCTTCCCTAGCCCCACTATGTCCTCCTGAGGAGTCCCTCAAACTGTTTGACCACAGTGTTGGGTACATGCTCCAGGAGGATGCCCAGCGTTTGGAAGGCTCTGATGATGATACTGAGCTAGATGAAGGCAGTAACGTGAGCACGGACAGAGGGGGTGCCCAAGAAGAACAGCAATCTGGCAGCATACTGCCAGGTTTGCTCCAGTGATGAGGAGGGAGGGGATGATGAGGTCACTGACTCAACGTGGGTGCCTGATAGGAGAGAGGAGGAGGAGGAGGCACATCACCAACGAGACAGGATGCCTTCCAGGGGCCAGCCTAAGGGCAGCACACTGACTGCATCACACCCCAAAGCTCTGCATGTGCAGGGCACTGCAGTCTCTGCGCGTTATTCAAAAAGTTCTTTGGTGTGGGCCTTTTTTGAGACGAGTGCATCAGATCGCACCGCTGCTATTTGCAACATATGTCTCAAGCGTATCTCGCGTGGCCAAAACATCTCCCGCTTGGGCACCACATGCTTGACCAGACATATGTTGACCTGCCATGCAGTTCGTTGGCAAGCGTATCTAAAAGACCCACACCAAAGAACAAAGAGGACCTCTCCTTGCTCCTCATCAGCTGAGATCTCCAACCCCACTATACCTTCAGTCCTCTCTGAGACCTGCACTGAGAGGAATGAAGGTGTAGAATTAGATGTGTCACAGCCAAGTACTTGTGGGCAATCTGCTTTCGGTACACCGACGTCAGATTGTACCAGGCAAATTTCCCTGCCCCAGCTGCTGCACCGCCAAAAGAAGTTCGCTCCCAGCCATCCATATGCCCAGCGGTTGAATGCTAGCTTGGCAAAATTGCTAGCACTTCAATTGCTGCCTTTTGAGTTGGTAGACTCTGCCCCCTTCCGTGAGTTTGTGGAATGTGCGGTTCCTCAGTGGCAGGTACCCAAACGCCACTTTTTCTCATGGAAGGCGATTCCGGCTCTCTACCGGCATGTGGAAGGCAATATCCATGCCTCGCTGGACAGGGCGGTCAGCGGTAAGGTGCATATTACCGCTGACTCATGGTCCAGCAGGCATGAGCAGGGACGTTACCCAAGTTTCACGGCGCATTGGATGACTCTGCTGGCAGCTGGGAAGGATGCAGGACAAGGTGCAGTAGTGTTGGAGGTTGTTCCGCCACCACGCCTCCAAAATGCCACTACTAATGATTGTGACACACCTCTCTCCTCCACCCCCTCCTCTTCTTCCTCCATGGCCTCTTCCTGTGCTTTGTCCTTGGAACCAGCGGTGCTCCGTAGGCGTTCAAGGGGCTACGCATGTACGCAGGCCAAAAGATGCCATGCGGTGCTTGAGCTGGTGTGCTTGGGGGACAGGAGCCACACTGGGGCAGAGGTTCTGTCAGCTCTGCAGGGGCAGGTTCAGAGGTGGTTGACGCCACGCCAACTTAAGGCAGGAATGGTGGTTTGCGACAATGGCACCAACCTTTTCTCCGCCCTCCGACAGGGACAAATGACCCATGTGCCCTGTTTGGCTCACGTCCTTAACTTGGTGGTGCAGCAGTTCTTGGTTAGGTACCCGGGCTTACAGGATGTCCTGAGGCAGGCCAGGAAAGTCTGTATGCATTTCCGCTGGTCATATAATGCCAGTGCTCGGCTGGCGGACCTCCAAAAGGAGTTTGACCTGCCCAAGAACCGCCTAATCTGTGACATGCCCACCAGATGGAACTCAACGTTGGCCATGCTGCAGCAGCTGCACACGCAGCAGAGGGCCATCGATGAGTACCTGTGCGACTATGGCACCAGGACAGGGTCAGGGGAGCTTGTTTTTTTTTTCCCCACGCCAGTGGGCCATGATCAGGGATGCATGCACTGTCCTGTCACCATTTGAGGAGGCCACGAGGATGGTGAGCAGTGACAGTGCATGCACCAGTGACTGTCTCCCTTGTCCACCTGTTGGAGCACACGCTGCATGGAATAATGGACAGGGCACTTGAGGCAGAACAGAGGCAGGAAGAGGAGGACTTCCTTAGCTCTCAAGGCCTCCTTTATCCAGACAGTGTTCCTGCGTGCCCGCCGATCACACAGGAAGAGGACGAGGAGGAGGAGGAGGATTGTGTCAGTATGGAGGTGGAGCCTGGCACTCAGCATCAGCAGCAGTCTTTAAGGGATCAGTCCCAAGAAACACATGGACTTGTACTTGGCTGGGAGGAGGTGGCTGCGGACCATGTCGTCCTTAGTGACCCAGAGGACTCCGAACCGAATGCCTCAGCAAACCTACGCTGCATGGCCTCCCTGATCCTGCAAAGCCTGCGTAAGGATCCTTGTATTCGTGGTATCAAGGAGAAGGACCAATACTGGCTGGCAACCCTCCTTGATCCACGTTACAAGGGTAAGGTTGTGGACCTTATCTTGCCGTCGCAGAGGGAGCAGAGGATGAAACATCTTCGGGAGGCCTTGCAGAAAGGTCTGTGCATCGCGTTCCCAGAGACTGGGAGGTTACAAACTCCTGTTTCTGGACAACGTGTTGCTGAGGCTTCGGTCAGTCAAAGAAGGAGCGGTGGAGACGGTGGCCGTCTGACCGATGCGTTCAGACAATTTTTTAGTCCGCAGCCCCAAGGTATGTTCGGTTCCAGCAACCATCGCCAGCGTCTGTTTTACATGGTGCAGGAATACCTAGGGGCAAGATCTGACTTGGACACCTTTCCCACCGAAAATCCTCTGGGTTACTGGGTCTTGCCGATGGATCACTGGCCAGAGCTTGCACAGTATGCAATTGAGCTACTGGCCTGTCCTGCATCTAGCGTTCTTTCAGAACGCACATTCAGTGCTGCTGGAGGCTTTGTAACCGATCACAGGGTGCGTCTGTCCACCGACTCGGTCGATCGACTGACCTTCATAAAAATGAATCAGTCTTGGATCACCACCAGCTACCAAGCACCTGATGTTGATGTAACCGCATAATTTTTTTTGAAATCTCAGATCCCTTAAAAAACTGCCTATGCTGATGCTGAGTGACTATCCTGAGTAATTATCCTCTTCCTCCTCAATGATCACGCTGATATCTTGTAAGAACATTTTTGGTTCTGGGCACCTTCACCAGTGCCTAAGGCCCAATTTTTCAGCCCCTGTTTAACAGGGGTGTGTAATTACAATTTTTGATGCAATACTTTGCAGCAGGGCTCGTTCCTGCATTCCAACTACAGTATCTGTGAGGGGTTGCAGTGTTGTGGCACCAGCACCAGTGCCTAAGGCCTAATTTTTCAGCCCCTGTTCAACAGGGGCATGTAATTACAATTCTTGATCTAATATTTCACAGCAGGGCCCATTTCTGCACCCACCAAGAGCGAGTGAGGACTTACAGTGTTGTGGCACCAGCACCACCACCAAAGGCCCAATTCTTCAGCCCCTGTTCAACAGGGGCATGTAATTACAATTCTTGATCTAATATTTCACAGCAGGGCCCGTTTCTGCGCCCACCAAGAGCGAGTGAGGACTTACAGTGTTGTGGCACCAGCACCACCACCAAAGGCCCAATTTTTCTGCCCTTGTTCAACAGAGGCATGTAATTACAATTCTTGATCTAATATTTCACAGCAGGGCCCGTTTCTGCGCCCACCAAGAGCGAGTGAGGACTTACAGTGTTGTGGCACCAGCACCACCACCACCACCACCAAAGGCCCAATTTTTCTGCCCCTGTTCAACAGGGGCATGTCATTACAATTTTTGATCTAATATTTCACAGCAGGGCCCTGTGAGGGCTTATAGTGTTGTGGCCACAACAACACCTAAGGCCCAAATTTCTGCTGAGTATATAGGGCAGGCCCCTACTTTCAAACATCCAACTTACAAACGACTCCTACTTGCAAACGGAAGGAGACAACAGGAAGTGAGATTAAATCTACCCCTAGGAAGGGAAATTCTCTCCTGTAAGAGTTAATATGGGAAAAACATTTCTCCTTTTCACTGATGCTTTATCACCAATCCTTGTTTCACAAAAAAACCCAAATTTTCAAAAAACATTTGTCATTGGGACAAAAAGTGAGGTGAAATCTTCTGAAGAGGAGCACAGACAGCAAAACATGTCACAGGGGTGATAACCCTTCCCTATGTTTTCCAAAAAGCTTAAAAAAGATTTTTTGGCTGGAGCTAAACATGTTAAAAATGTACCCATTCAAAATTACAAACAGATTCTACTTAACAACAGACCTACAGCCCTTGTCTTGTTTGCACCGCCTGTATACTGCTGTTCAGAGTATATAGGGCCTGGTGGCCCCTCACCTTTCCTTTTTTTAATTTGGGTGCGGGGTTCCCCTTAATATCCATACAAGACCCAAAGGGCCTGGTAATGGACTGGGGGGTTACCCATGCCGTTTGTCTCACTGATTTTCATCCATATTGCCAGGACCCAACATTACATTAAACCCGCAAGCAGTTTTAAATGACTTTTTTTCCTTTAAAAATGACATTTTGTGCAGGGACTGTTCTAAGCACGGGAAACACGCGCCACTTTACAGGCATACTATAGACACCCCCCCAGGTACGATATTTAAAGGAATATTTCACTTTTTTTTTTTTTACTTTAAGCATCATTAAAATCACTGCTCCCAAAAAAACGTCCGTTTTTAAAAGTTTTTTTTTGCATTGATACATGTCCCCTGGGGCAGGACCCGGGTCCCCAAACCCTTTTTAGGACAATACCATGAAAATTAGCCTTTAAAATGAGCACTTTTGATTTCGAACGTTCGAGTCCCATAGACGTCAATGGGGTTCTAACGTTCGTGCAAATTTTCAGTCCGTTCGCAGGTTCTGGTGCGAACCGAACCGGGGGGTGTTCAGCTCATCCCTACTCAATAATAAAGTAGCTGAGAGGAAGGGGTTGCACCCACAAAACAGGTCCCTTGAGCCCCCATGATGGCAGCTAGCACATGTTGACATTCGGAAATTTGTGTGCATCTTCAAAATTTGGCTTTTCCAGGGGTGACTTCACCCCATCTGCTGAACGCAATATCAAACACAGTTTATAAATACTCATGTCTGATATTGCCTTCAATTTCTACAAAAGTTGAACTTTGTAAGTTCCAGAGTTGTGTATTTCTTTTTGGTTTTAAACATGCCTGTTTTACCTTAAAAGGCAATTTCGACTTTTTAATGTGACCTAAAAAATTGTTATACAACAAACATGTTGGTTTGTTTTAAAAACCTTTTATAAATGCACATGTGATTGTGCTTTGATTAAAAAGATTGATAATCAACAATGTGTGGCTTCTTCTTTCAATGCTCAAAAGCATTTTTTTGTTGTAAAGTTGGTGTTTTCAGTGACAATGGGTGTTATTTACTAAAGGCAAATCCACTTTGCACTACAAGTGCAGGTTCAGTGCAGTCTCATGTGCACTTGTAGTGCAAAGTGTATTTTCCTTTAGTAAATAACACCCAACAGTGCTTTATAATTTTACACAATCACGCCATTTTCAGGACTCCCCAAATTTCAGTCATGGTCAGCTAAAAGAAAGCCAAGCAGTAAATCTAAGCAAATATTTGTTCAGTTTAAAATATATTTTTATTTAAAAAATGTCTCAGACATTGTCTGGCATATTGATGGCCCCCCTACCCGCAAAGTATTCCATGTATCTTAGACGGACATTGCGGGCACTCTGGGGGGGGGGGCAAACCAGGACGGCCAGCTTCAGGTTTGGTTCATTTATATTAATTCCGGCTTCAGGCCCAACTGAGCAAGCATAGTTCACAGAATTTCTCCTTAAAAAGTTGTGGAGAACACAGCAAGCCAGGATGATGTGATTGAGTTTATATTCCGCCATTTGTATCGGTGTAAAAAATAGGAGGAACCGGCAGGCCATTATACCAAACGTGTTCTCCGCCACTCTTCTGGCTCTGGCCAGCCGGTAATTAAAAACCCTCTGGTCCGGGGTGAGGGTCCTCATAGGGAATGGCCGCATAAGGTGGTCCCCCAGTGCAAACGCTTCATCCGCAACGAAGACGAATGGGAGTCCTTCCGCATTGTCTTCTGGAGGTGGCAAGCCCAAGCTGCCATTCTGGAGATGCCTGCGGGCAATGACTCCACCATTTGGCCATTCTTCCCCACGTCCACATACAGGAACTCGTAAGTAGCCGACACCACCGCCAACATCACAATACTATTGAACACCTTGTAGTTGTAATAGTATGACCCCGTGTTTCCCATCAATTGCCCCTCGGCATGTAGGAAAGTCCCACCCCTGGGCAAAGTGGGATGCCACAGTCTGCCATTCCTGTGGGTTTTAAGGAAACTGTGGAGTCAAACAAGAAAAAAAAATAATTATTTTGCACATAAACATGGAAAGCAGATTAGGCACAAACATTCTTGGCCAACATCAGTATAACATTTATTTTAGGGAGTATTTAAAGACAAAGGTATAAGGTCCACCTATCAGATTCCTCCCCCCTCTCATGGGCCATTTAAAAATTTTTAGGGGGGGGGGGGTGTTTTGGACAGGTAACCCTCTCCACTTCATTGAGAAATGAATGCCTAAATAATGTGTATTACTTTGGCCAGCCCCTCCTTACTTAAACTATTGGCAGCCCACTGGACAGGTAAATAGTGTCATAATACAAAGAGATAAATACACACTGTACACATTTTAGCACATTTTTACATTCTGATATTACCTATCAAGATAATAGCATAAAAAAACTTTTAACATTACCATTTGAAAGTATTCAGGCAGGCCCTTGCACTACATGCTTTGGGGAATTCATCCATAAATATAAACACAAAAGAGGTGGGTATATAGTGTGTATGGGTTTGGCAAAGTCAGCAGATAGAGGATTGAGGATAGATAGAGGATTGGTATCAGCTGAGTTAGCAGTTGGGGGGAGGGAGGGTTGCAAATGATTTTGGCACCCAAAAAAATAAAAAAATCTGGCACTCTGCCTGAATTTCAAGCACAAATCACATTTTAACACATTTTAGGGGGAGGTAAGTGAAGGCAAATATGTATGAAGGACAAAAAAAAAATTTAAAAAAATTCTAGCATGTATGAGGACAAAGGGGTTATTCACAGCATATTATAATCATGGGAATGAGAACAGAAATACAATACATTATCAAACATTAAATACAATAAAATGTGATGTTAAAGGATAAAAAGCTTACCTTAATATACTCCTTCTGCAGGACCTGAATGAAGGCAGAACAGGTCTCCGGGATAATGATCCCCAGAGCCTGGGGGGAGATGCCTGTCGAGAACTTGAGGTCCTGCAGGATTCTCCCCATCGCCAAGTACCGCAGGGTGGTGACGAGCCTCTGCTCCGCAGTGATGGCTTGCCTCATGCAGGTATCCTGCCTGCTGATATAAGGGGTCAGCAAAGCAGTGAAATACGGGGTCCATCGTCCGAAGAAAGTTCCTGAAATCCTCAGGATTATTCTCACGGATCTCACGGAGCAAAGGCATGTGACAGAATTGGTCACGCTGGAGCAACCAATTCTTGGTCCATGAACTCCTCCTCGCCCTGTTCATGGACTAGGCTTGTGTCAAAGTAAGGACCCCAACACCAAGCCCCCGCACAGCACGAACTCTATGATGAGTACGTACACGCAACATGGCTAGAAAACAGTCGGCTGCTCAGAACATAGTAACAGAACGCACTGAAGAACAGCAAGGCCTGTGAAGAGCGACCTGAAAATCAGTAACGAACGGACAAGAACACAATGACAAGTCAATGGTAACTCGCTGCACGCACTGAAGAGCAGATACAAACCCACAAGCACAAACTAAACAGCAGAAATACGATCTGAAAACCACGAGTCTGAAAAAGCGTAAATCATCTCTCACCAAACTTTTACTAACACAAGATTAGCAAAAGGAGCCCAAAGGGTGCCGCGCTTGGTACTGAACTGCCCTTTTATAGTCTCGTTGTACGTGGTGTACGTCACCGTGTTCTTGGCGTTCGGAAATTCTGACAACTTTGTGCGACCGTGTGTATGCAAGACAAGTTTAAGCCAACATCCGTTGGAAAAAATCCATGGATTTTGTTGTCGGAATGTCCGATCAATGTCCAACCGTGTCTACAGGGCATTAGACGGAGTCCCCACCATTCCCCGTATACCAGATACAAGTTCAAATAGAACAAACATTTTTTTTTTCCATTTACAATAGAGTAAGGGAGGGTTATAACTCCTGTCAGGTTTTCTATTCCACCTGTGTCCCCATTGGTGGGATTTCACTTCCTGTCCCATAGCCAAAAAATTGAGAGAAATCCCCCAAAGTGACATAATCACTGGGTGTCACCAGAACTAGTGTCCCCATTGGAAGATTTCCCCTCCAATTCCTGTTCTGGTGACAACCCAAAATGTGGGATTTTCTTTCACTTTTAAGGAGAGGATGTTCGGATGAGGCTATCATGTACTTTCATGGTACCGTACAAAGGCTTAACATAGACAGAGTAGGTATAAAAAAAATTGAATTTATTACAAAAATTATTAATTTAAAACAGACATACATATAAAAATAAGCACAACAAGATGTGTCATTATGAGACACTCACTGACTCTATAAAGTCACATATGCAGTGACACTAAAGGGCAAATATTTCCAAGTTGTCATATAACATCTGTGTATCGAGCGCTCGCCATGATTTGTGGACGAACTTTCGCTTCTTCAGGAGCTTATTATAAATTATAGAGCAAGCATCAACTTTAATTGTGTAAGCAGAAGAAAAAAAAGGAAATAATGATAACATTCATGGGTGTGGTAAAATATGAAATACAGGTGTGTTTACAGGAACTGCACGTAATCTTACCCAGGACGTGGCCAAATGTATAGACCCACCAGTACAAGTCTGTGCCGGCGAATGTGGGAACAATACACCAGGGGGCGCACAAGTCCACAGTCTGATGCAAAAGTCATTGATGTTATGGAATACAGTCTTGTATATAATTATGGAGCAAAGAGAGTAAAGATTTGTAATTATTATAATGATTCACACACCGTAGCAAAAGAAGCAGGGCGTCCAAACCAATTACTCTCGTGTGTAAAGCTGTGTTAAAATGCCTATAGATATACAGTAATACCTTGGTTTGCGAGCATAATTTGTTCCAGAAGCATGCTTGTAATCCAAAGCACTCTTATATCAAAGCAAATTTTTCCATATGAAATAATGGAAACTCAGATGATTCGCTCCACAACCATTTATTCATGCAAAAATGATTACGGCAAAACAAAATACAGTATAAAGTGTACTGTAAATATAAAACAAATGAAACTACACTTCAAAATACAGTACTGTACAGTATAAAGTGTACTGTAAAAATAAAACAACAGTAATTAACCTGCACTTTGACTTTGAAAAGAATTGTGGCTGGTGTGAGGGAGATGAGAGAGAGGAGAGGAGGAGTGTGGTTATTTTGCAGGACGTCTTTCACTAACCTTAACAAGGAACCTATCCAATGACACTTGCTTTTGTCTCCTTTTGAGTATTTGGCGGAAATGTGACATTGCATTGCCGTTAAACAGATTTATCGATCGCACTGCTACAGCCTTATTCGGGTGGTGCTTTGCTATAAAATTTTGCACTGTTTCCCACATATTACACATCTCCCTAATCTCATTTGAAGTGATGGATTCCTCTGCCATTTTATCCTCCTCTTCAGACGAGATCTCCTCCATAACCTCTTGCTGTTGCTCGCGATGCAGATACATCAGTTCGTCAGTGGTCAGCTCCTGGGCATGTTCGTCCACCAACTCTTGAATGTTGTCCTCATTCACCTCCAGTCCCATAGTCTGCCCCAAGGACACAATTTAATCGACAACTGGCGGCTCCTATTCCTGAGCAAACCCCTCAATGTCATGTCCAAGAATATAATCAGACCACAGTTTTCTCCAAGTAGAATTGAGGGTTCTCTTGGTGACCCCATCCCAGGCTTTATCGATGATCTTAAGGCAGCTCACGATGTGGAAATTATTTTTCCAAAACTCTCGGAGGCTAAGGTTTGTTCCTTCAGTAACCTTGAAGCATAGCTGAAATAGTGCTTTGGTGTAAAGCTTTTTAAAGATGGAAATGACCTGCTGATCGATGGGCTGGATTAGTGGAGTGGTATAGGGAGGAAGGAACTTGACCTTAATGAATGCAAACTCCTCCAGTTAGTCGTCCTAAAGGCCTGGAGGATGAGCAGAAGCATTATCCATTAGCTGCAAGACTTTGAGTGGCAGATTATTTTCTAAAAGATATTTCTTCACTGTAGGATGAAGACCTTGTTGATACACTCAACGAACAAGATACGAATGACCCAAGCCTTGCTGTTGGACCTCCACATAACGATTAATTGGCTCTTCTGCAACTTGTATTTCTTGAAGGCTCGTGGATTCTCGGAATGATACTCTAGCAGGGGCTTAATTTTGAAATCCCCGCTTGCATTAGCACAAAACAAGAGGGTGAGACGGTCTTTCATGGGTTTGTGACCAGGCATTGCATTCTCTTTTGCTGTAATGTAGGTCCTCTTTGGCATTTTTTTCCAAAAAAGCCCAGTCTCATCGCAGTTAAAAACTTGTTGTGGCAGGTAACACTCAGAATCCATGAGCTTTTGGAACTTGGTAATGAATGCCTCAGCTGCCTTAGTGTCAGAACTTTCAGCCTCTCCATGCCTCACAACACTATGGATGCCACTTCTCCTTTTAAAGTTATCAAATCATCCCCTGCTTGCCTTGAAAAATTCTTAGTTTTCTTGCGACGTGCCTGACAGTTTACTTACAAGGTCGGCGTACAAAGCCTTCTCACAGATAATATTCTCAGACACAGTATCACCTGCTAGTTGCTTCTCATTTATCCAGACAAGAAGCAACTTTTCTACATCTTCCAGAAGACGTGGCCATTGCTTTGATACTCTTGTGACTCCTTTTGCTGCATCTAGCCTCCTTAATTCTTCTTTCTTCTTCAATATTGTGCAAATTGTGGAAGTAGCCTTATTATAAAATCTTGGAATGTTGGCCACTCGGATACCTTGTTCATGCTTCTCGATGATTTTCTTTTTATTTCCACTGTAATCACCCCCTTCTTCTTAACACCTTCCTTTTCCACCTTTTGTTTCTTACTTGGGGTCATTGTTGGTGAGGCACGCCAAGTGAGACTGGGAGAAGATTACCCACAATCTGCATCCAGAAAGAGAAAGAAGAATGATTGGCTCAGTTATGACGTGTATAGGGAAGCGCATATTAATACTTTACAGTACTGTACAGTAGTAGGAATACTATACTGTACCTCACAATGTTAAGGAGTCTGGTGCTCACCTTTTTATAGCCGCTGTGTATACTGTATGTAGAGTAAAGCAGCTAGTGTACAGTATACAGCTCTGTATGTGGCCAGAGATTGGTGCTAATCTATTTAAAGCAGCTCTGTATACAGTACTGTATGTTTAGTAAAGCCTCTGGTGTACAGTATACAGTACAACGCTGTATGTGGCCACAGGTTCAGCTCACAGTGCTTCCTAGAGAACTAAGGAACTGTTGACATCACTTCCGGGTACGCCCGCCCCTGTTGGGAGTGTCTATGAGTGTCTCCAGGAAGCGCTGGGAGCCATCATCGCCCGCAAATCTCTGGCCACATAAAAAGCTGTACTGTATACTGTACTGTACACCAGCAGCTTCACTGGTCATATACACAGCAGCTTTACATGGACGAGCAGCAGACTCCTTCACATTGTGAGTGTAATTCTTTTTTTTTACATTAAAAAAAACCCACAATATATCACAATATATATATGAAGACAGCGCTCACAGATCAAGGCAAAAATTTTAAAAAAAGTTGCTCGTCTTTAAAAAGCTCGTAAACCACGTTACTCGTAAATCAAGGTTTCACTGTAGTTAGACCTTTATGATCTGAGAAAAGAGAGATCTAACAGAAATTCTATGAGTATTTAGAGAGAAAATCCACAAGGTGTACCCAGAGGGGTTTTAAAACAAAATTAACTACTGGTAGAGAGCTATAATATGGTGGTTCTTGATGGTTTCTTTCACTTTTCTTGGTAATAGTAAATAGAGAGAATGAATCTTCCTAAAGGGGGTGCAGGCAGCAATAAAAACCTCACAGGAGTTCTAATCCCTCTCCACTCCAACCAAAACTAAAAATAAACAGGTTTTCATTTAGTTATACTTTAACATATGGGCAAGAAATGGGAAATAAATATTGGTTTGGAAATGAAAGGGTTAAAAAGGGGGACACTGGTTTTGGCGGTGAAAGGGTTAAAAACGGGGAGGGGGAGGGTTAAAAAAAGAATTTGTTTTGGTGGTGAAAGGGTTAACAAAATATGAAAGGATAAAAACATCTTGGTTTGGTAAAGAAAGGGTTAATGGAAAGGGTTAAAAATGGGGAAATATGGTTTGGCAGTGAACAAGTTAAAACGAAAGGGAGAGGGGGATTGGTTTGGCACAGAAAACGTTCATAAATTAAAGAAAAAACATTTGACTTGGCAGTTAAAGGGTTAAAAATGGGGGGGAGATATGATTTGGTAGTGAAAGGGTTAAAAACAAAAATGGGGGGGGGGGTATTGGTTTGGCAAAGAGAGGGTTCATGAAATTAAAAACATTTAACAGAAAAATAATTGTTTTTTAATAATGATAAAATAAAAGATAATCAGGAAAGAAATTAAAATATTTGATCTGCATGAAAGCTTTATATGAAGTGATAGGGCTCCATTCACAGAGTTATCATAGGAATACACATCTTTATTTCAGCCATGGGACTGTAAGGGTTAAATTTCATTCACAATAACTGTCACTTCAAGAAAAACATGTTTTTCCAGGAGCCATATCCCTATTGGATCTGTATACTGAGTTATCATGAGAGTTCAAAAACAACAAGAAAGAAAAAAAAAGGTCACATGACCTGCACTGTGATGTCACAGTGCAGACTTTTTTTTGGTTAGCTGACCCAGAATAAGGAATTGCAGAAGGGTTTGGTAACAGAAACGGAGTGTTTACTGACCAGTGAAGACTTGTTTTTATCTCTGCTGAGACTTTCTTGCTATTTTATTGATTTAATTTCATTTGTTTATTCAATTCCATTGCGATTTCTATTCTTGTACATTTAAAGTGTGTTTCTTTATTCTTAATAATGAGACAATTTAAATGTAAACAGATTGTTTCTCTGAAAAACATAAAAGAGAAACCCAGCAAAGAAAGCCCAGCTATGGAAGGAGGTATCAGTGACCAGCCTGCAGATAACAAGAAGACCACCAAAATGAAGAGGGCTCAGGGTTTTGTGCGCGGCTGTTTTAGAGCCGTTGCTGGATATTTTGGTTCTGGCTGTAAAGCCAATGGACCGCCCTGGGATAGAGACACCAGGATTGGTAAGTATTGTGGATATTGATAGATATCCCCCCATATGTACATATGTATAGGGATGGCCATGGACATTGATGAGGAGTTCCCCCCTATGTGTACACATGTATAGGGATTGCCATGGACTTCGCTGGCTTTTGTTTTGTTAACAAACTGACGATTTTTAAATCAAGAGAAGCAAACAGTATTTTTTTTAAGCTTTGTATTCCCCTTATTACAGGCTGGGCTGATGACCTGTAAGAGTCCAGGGCTTACTACGCATGCACCAATGGTGTGTTGCCGCAAGAGGAAATCCGTGCCAACTGAGCATGCGCCAAATACGCCTCAGGGCACCAACCTGCACCTGCGCAGAAGACTTGATGGAAAAGGGCAGGAAAATGCCCAGGACGCACACAGGAAGTGACCTCAACCTGATGGAAAAAGGCGGGAAAATACCCAGGAGGCACACAGGAAGTGACATCAACCTGATGGAAAAAGGCGGGAAAATACCCAGAAGGCGCACAGAAAGTGACCTCAAACTTCCCTATATAAGCCCCACCCAGACATTGCCAAATTGCTGGATTATCTTCAGTCCCCCTTGTTCCTATGCTAGTGTGTGAGCTGTCTGAACCTGTTGTGACCTGGAAACCTGTTTGACTACTCTTGATTGCTGCTTGCCTTTGACCTCGGATTTGTACCTTAGCCATTCTACTTCTTTGCCCCTTATGTACTCAGCTGCCAGATTGGAACCGACCTCGGCTTGGATCTCGACCATTCTTCTTCTGAATAACCCTTTTATGCTTCGTTGCCCAACTGGACTTGACCTCGGCTTGGATTCCAGACTAAGGCTTGCACGGTGCTCCGCACCCTTGGCACCCCTGCCACTCGGTGTCCCCACCAAGTCTCTGTCTCCATCTCCAGAGGCTTTAAGGACCCGAGGTGCAAGGGAGGCCTCCCCACTACTTCGGTCTCACATCAGGTACGTTGCCCTCGTGACATGACCTCAGTGCCAACCAAGAAGATGGCGCCAACCAGCTGCCAGAAATGTCCAACATGGAAATAAAAGAGAACCCCACATACATGTTTAACCCCTTGCTGCCCACATAACACATATGCATAATTGCCAACATTAAAAAAAATCCAGCTTTGTATTGCTGTGCATCCAGCAAGCAAAATAACGCTTCACCACCACCTGTCAAACACCCTCTGAAAAGTAATCCATCGCAGATTACTCTTCAGAGAGCAAAACAAGCAACACAAAATAAAAACTTCCTTGAGCCCCATTTCTTCAGCATGAGGCAGACGGGATTATTCAATGCCTTTAGGGTGCAGGTGGCATAATCTGCAGTGCTGCATTCTCCAACAATTACAGTCCCGGCCTGTCCCTGATTGGCATTAAATAGACAAAAGGCATTGAATAGACCCTTTATGACCCTTTGCCCCGCTGAACAAATGGGGCCCCAGTAAGTTGCTGCTGGGCTGCGCTGTGCTGTAAAGCAGCTCCCACATACAGTTTCTATTTTATCCATGTTTTTAGCCATTTGCCTGGAATTCTGCCTTAGACCCCACTCACACTGTGCTGTGATTCTGACTGCAATTCCAAATCATGGAAAAACGTACAGCAAGCATTCGGATTACATTATTCTTTTTTTTTTTAAACTTGTAATTTTTATTCATACAGTTTATCAGTACAGCACTTTATCTTTCATAGAATACAGGCAATTTGGTAACAGAAGTAGAATGTTAACATGTACAGTGAGATAGTTGTGGTAACTTTCACTGGGTAACATGAGCATGAATAACATATGAACATTATGAGCAAAAGTGTAATGCCTACGTAATGTAGGATTACAAACTGTGTAAGAATAGCAGGAGTGCAGGTGATCTTTTTGGGTGCTCAGAGTCTAAGATTAAGCCGAGTGGTTTGTAGATCAGGGCAGGGGTAAGAATTTGGGTTGTACGAGCCAAGGGTTCAATTTTTTAAGGAATGCAGGGACTTGCAGGTGGGCCCTGGCATACATAAATTCCATTAGACAGTGGTTGTTTAATAGTAGTATCACTTCATTGATGGAAGGGGTCGGGAGATTTCCACTTTCTGGCAAGGGCTAGACGAGTGGCAATAAAGACATGGGTTAGGATGGTGTGGGTGGTTGGTGGCCATAAATCTAAGCCTAGACCCAAGAGGACCATTTGAGGGTATAGGGAGATAGAGGTCAAAAGAACAGAGGAAAGAAGTCTTGTGAGGGCAGTCCAAAATGGCTTCAGTTGGGGGCAAGTCCACCAGATGTGTAGTGATGATCCAGAGTTCCCGCAAGTCCTCCAACATGCATTCGATGTGGAAGGGTAAATCTTTGCTAGTTTGGAAGGTGTGAGATACCAATTGCAAATTTTCTGCGTGGTTTCCCAGTGTTTTATACATCGGGAGGTTTTTAGTGTCCTTTGGAGGGCACTGAGCTATTGAAGTTGTGTGTAGCTACAATTTAAGGTATTCTCCCAATGTAGCATAGCAGAGGACTTGGTTTCTGGTGCGGGGTCGGTGAGAAGCTTGTAGATAAGGGAAATTCCTTTTCAAATGGGTTTTTCGGTGTTGTAAAATTTTAGGAGGTGCCAGAAGAAGAGGTTTTTGGACCATGGTACACGCGAAAGAGCTGAGCGAATTCTGAGGTATTGAAAAAATCTTTATATGGAATGTGGTAGGTCGTTTGTATTTTCTTGAAGGAAAGACGTGAGGAATCGTGGAAGAGATCTCCTAGTGTATTGAGGCCAGCATGTGACCAATTCGATATTGGGAAGTCAGATAGAATAGATTATAAAGCATTTAGGGGGAAATATTGCAGTATTCGGTGAGGGATGCCTCTGTTTTGTTGGTGGGCTGTTCTCCAGATTCCGATGACAGCATTGACGGTACTGAGATAGCATTCCTGTTTGTGGTGTTGTAAAAGTGATGCACTAAGAGTCAACATAGGATTCGTTGCTAAAACCGTCGATTCAATTTGTGGCCAGGAGGGTTGCGTATGTGACTTCCTCCAATATTTGGCTTGGTCCAGGATAATTGCTTTGAAGTATGCTGAAATATTAGTTGCTCCCATTCCGCCGGCAGAAGTTGGTGAACATAGTCCTCACCTCACCGTTTACCTGCTGTTGCCGGAGCGTCGGAGCATGTGGCCAGCTGCTGCCGCTGGGCGGTCTGGTGCCTGGGGCTCGGGGTGATCGTTGTGAGGCGGGCAAGTGAGGAGGTGTCCTTGGACGGAGAAAGCCGGCGCCTGTAACCGGAACAAGCCAATCACATGGAGGCACCCTCGCTGAAGCCGAGGTAGCTACTGCGCCTGCGTGCCCGGGGACTAGCGGAGCGGCTTACAGTGCGCCGCTACGGAGCGGTGAGAGAGGAGGTCAGGTGACTGTGGAGCTGGAAATCTGGAGAACCTGCGCCAAATCAACTGCAATACATGTGGAGGTTAGTTGGGGGCTGGACGCTGAGCCCGGGGAACCTGGAGACCGGAGCAGGTGAGCGGGACTTGGAAATAGGGCTTAGACCCTGTCAATTTACTACAGTTCATTACACTTGGCTAAGGGACAGTTGTGTGTGATTCTGTGACCCTGTACCATAACAGGGGGACTGAGGAGTGTACGGGCACCCGCGGTACATCTGGTTGGTGTACTAAATATCCAAACTGTTTAATACGAACACCGGCCGACTGGAGACTGCAGGGCTGTTGATAGATCTTTTGCATTAAAGGGACAGTGCTTGCCTGTGTAATCCCAGCTAGCTCTTTTCTTATTTTTTTGGCTCCCCTCTTATTTTATTTGTTTTCCCCTGGTGGCATAGAGTATCTGGCTATACTAAGTTAACAATGGCAATGTCAAGGAGGAGAGGGAAGGAGCCAGTCAATATGGAGAATTTGGGGCCCCAGTCAATGCGGTCAGCAAAGGAGAAGGGGAACCAGGCGGCAGCAGCAGCAGCAAAACTGGAGAGGTTTGCACATACCCCTGAACAGACTCCCACCAAAAACAGGCAAGTATCGCAAGTTAAAACCTCCAGGGATAGGAAAAGTCAGGGACAGGTATCATCAACTCCAGCTGGAGCAGGGCACAAGAACCCGAATGTTAATAAAGGCACAGGGGCAGTGGAAAAGGCTCATTTACCATTACCAACTACAGTCCCCGTCATAGAGGCAGAACCTACCTTGAGGGAAGTATTACAAGCGATCAATTCCTGTAAAACATCAGTGGAGGGGTTAAGCTGCCAAATTAAAGAGGTTAAAGATGAACTGTTGCTAATAAAGCAGGAGCTGCAAAAGGCAGTAGACAGGATAACTGGCTTAGAGGGAAGAGTAAGCCAAATAGAGGATGATGTTTTTCCCTTACAGCAAGATGTTAAATCCATGAAGGAGCAATTGGGTAGAATTAATGAGAAAATGGATGAAATGGAAAACCGCCTGAGAAGGGACAATATAAGAATAGTGGGTCTCCCAGAGAGATGTGAGGGGCATAGTCCTATCGCCTTTCTGGAAGGATGGCTTACAGAAATATTCGGAAGAGATGCATTTTCTTCACAGTTTGCGATTGAGAGAGCCCATCGGGTCCCTTTCAGGGCCCCTCTCCCTGGAGGGCACCCCAGGTCTTTATTAATGAAATTTTTGAACCACTGCGACAAGATAATTCTACTACGTAGAGCCAGAGAGAAGGGGTCTATCTTCTATAGTGGAGCAAGGGTTTCATTTTTCTCAGACTTTTCACCGGAGCTGCAGAGACGCAGGGAGGGTTTTGTGGAGATCAAACGCACTTTACAAAAATTTGAGGTCAAGTATGCTTTATTGTATCCAGCTAGGTTACGGGTAGAGGCAATTGGGGAGGTCCTCTTCTTCGATTCCTCGGCAGGAGTAAAACGCTGGTATGAAGAAAACAAACAAAGACTGAAGCCTAGAGAACGGAGCCCAGAGAGTTAGGGTATCCGATAAGAAGACTCGGACTGTGGGAAGGAATATGGACTTGGTATAGAGGGGAAGAGGGATGGTGTGTGGTAAAGTGGGAATGGGGGAGGAGGAGGATATCACACTTAAAATTTGGCACATGTGGATACTACTGGTAGGGGGAGGGGGGGGGAATGATAGGAAGGGGTATTTTGCAAGGAATATATGAGATGGTCACGAATAAAGCCCCAGGGGCTAACCTGGTAAGGTGGGGGAAGAGGGGGGGGGCTGGTGGGGGGGAGGGCTAATCTGGTAAGGTGGGGGAGGAGGGGGGGGGATGGGGGGGCTGGTGGGGGGGAGGGAGAGGGGGGGTGGGTGGTGGAGAGGAAGGGGGGTTGCAAATCTACGTCAGAGAGAAACTAAAATGCACTTAGCACTTGGGGGGGTAGTTAGGGAGTTAGAAGGGGGGGAGGGGGATATAGGATTAAGCACATGTGTGGTAAATACGATAAGAACACTCAGAACACTATGAATTGGAATATGGAAAATAATAGGGGGACACTTAGAATATTCACTAGAAAGGAAAATAATAGTAAGGAAGCCCTATGGGCCTTAAAGCACAGAGGGTAACTAAGGGAATTCTTTTCTTTTTTTTTTTTTTTCTTTTTTCTTTTCTTTTTGTGGTAAATATGATAAGAACACTAAGAACACTATGAATAGGAATATGGAAAATAAAGGGGGACACTTAGAATGTTCACTAGAGAGGAAAATAATAGTAAGGAAGCCCTATGGGCCTTAAAGTACAGAGGGTAACTAAGGGAATTCTTTTTTTTTTCCTTTTTCTTTTTGTATTAATAGAGGGGTTTCGTTTTAGCTGCCCTATGGGGTCTGGAGTTATAATGGGTAAGGAGGTTATATTTTCTGGCACAAGGCAATATACCAGGTTTAAGGTGCCCATTGTCTTTGGTTTTAGTATATCTGGTTTTCTAGGTGCCAATCCCTGCCTGATGCTCGGTTGATGCAGTCCAAGGTTCATAAAATAGGCTCCTGGAATATACGGGGGATGGGGAACCCAAATAAGAGGTCTGCCATTTTCTCGCCGCTGGAGATAAGGGGGGTGGGTCTGGTCTGTCTACAGGAGACCCACTTGACAAAAGACACGATGAAATGTCTCCCAAGCAGGAGGTTTCAGGCCCAATACCACTCGGTTTACTCCTCTTACTCTAGGGGGGCGAGTATAATGGTGACAAGAAGTATGATGTTCTCCTGTAGGCAGGCCAGGGTAGATAGTATGGGTCGTTATGTTTTTTTACATTGCTCAATTGAAAATAGAATGTATGTTATAGCTAATATTTATATCCCCCCACCTTTTAAACTGGAAGTGTTGTACAGCCTAATGGAGTTTATGTTGGATAAAACAGACACCCCGGTAATAGTTGTTGGGGATTTTAACGAGGTGATGAATAGAGATCTGGATAGATTTCCACCGAGAGTCCAAACAAATAATGTAGCAGAGGGTCGGTTGGGCCAATTTCTAGAAGAGGCAGGCCTGTTGGATGTATGGAGGGCCCGGAACCCTGGAGTAAGGCAATATTCCTGCTTCTCTGCCTCTCACTCCACCTTCTCCAGGATAGATATGACCCTGGGGAACGTGGAAGCGGTACCAATAATAAAGGATGTAGTATACTTCCCGAGAGGGGTCTCGGACCATTCCCTGATGGTGACCTCAGTGGGTATAGGGGGTAGGGAGGCTAGAGGGTTTTGGAAGTTAAGCCCATATTGGTTGGAGTTAATGGGGGAACCAGAGAGGATAATAACAAAGCTAGAAGATTTTATAAAACTCAATGAAGGTTCAACTACAGCAGGTATACAATGGGACACATTGAAGGCATTCCTCAGGGGTATTCTGATCCAGGGGGTGGCAGGGGTCAAGAAGAGGGCAAGGGAGTGGGAGGAAGGGATTAGGAGGGAGTTGGAGATGGCAGAGAAGCAATTTTTAGAGGGTCCTACACCAGAGAAGCAGAAGCTGTGGGAGGATAAACAGGAGACCTATAGAACAGCAGTCCTGAAGAGGGGTGAAAATAAGCAACTTTTTCAGAAACAACAGACCTTTGGGGAGGGAGAAAGTGTGGGACGTATGTTGGCTTATTTAGTGAAAACCAATTCCTCCTCCTCGACGATTCCTGCAATTAGGACCCCAAATGGTGAGATATCCTCTCAGAGTTTAGAAATTACGGGCACATTTGAGAAGTATTATGAAAATCTGTATAAGTCGCAGGGGATTGCTGGAGAGGAGGACATGGATACATTTTTTAAGGATATACGGGTCCCCACGGTTGCTGAAGAGGACAGAGTGGGTATAGATGCACCAATCACATTAGCTGAATTACAACAAGCCATAAATGGAATGGCAAACCAAAAATCTCCGGGGCCGGATGGTCTTCCGGTGGAGACTTATAAGCAATACGGGAAGATCCTCCTGCCAGAACTATTGAAAACACTGAGCTGGGCTTTACAGGGAGGGAGCTTACCTGTCTCCATGACCGAAACAAATATTATCTTGCTTCATAAAGAAGGGGGTGACCCGTTGGAGCCGTCGGCATACAGGCCAATATCCCTGCTGTGTACGGACGCCAAGATCCTGGCGAGGGTGCTGGCTGCCAGGCTCAATAAAATTATGAATAAACTTATACATAGGGACCAAACGGGATGAATATCAGGAGGGTATATCTGAATCTCCAGACCCCGACAGAGAACATGGGGTCAAGAGCAGTAGTGTCCCTGGACATAACTAAGGCCTTTGACAGTCTGGAGTGGGCCTATCTCTGGCGGGTTCTGGAGGAATTTGGCCTAGGTCCTGTCTTTATAAAGTGGATAAAAATACTGTTCAGGGGCCCAAGTGCGAGGGTTAAGGTTAATAAAGAATTCTCAGGGAAAATATGTTTAGAGAGGGGGACAAGACAGGGGTGCCCTCTGTCCCCCCTGCTTTTTGCCCTCGCCATGGAACCATTAGCAATTCATATCAGGTCCAGCTCAAAGATTGAGGGGTTCGTAAGAAGAACAGGAGAGGAGAGGATTGCCCTGTATGCCGACGATGTCCTACTGTTTCTTGGAGATATGGGAAACTCTCTTAGGCAGGTAATGGATATAATGGAGAGGTTTGGTAATGTGTCAGGACTAGTGGTGAATTGGAGGAAGTCAGCACTATTGCCAATAGACACCCTTAATAGTCCTGTCTTGTCGGGAATTTCACACTTAAAAGTAGTCTCAACAATCCGTTATTTGGGTATAAATATGACAAAAGATCCCAATCAGTATATTGCAGATAACCTAGCTCCACTACTGGGTAAATTTAAGTGTAAGATAGATATCTGGAACCGGCTGCCCCTGTCTGTAGCAGGGAGGGGCAACCTAATTAAGATGGTTTGGCTGCCTCAACTGCTGTATTTGTTACACAATTCACCAGTGTGGGTGAATAAAAGGTGGTTTAAAAAAATTGATATGCTATTTAGGGAGCTGTTATGGAGGAGGGGGAAGGCTAGGATCAGCCTTCAGAACCTACAATTGCCAGTTAAAGAAGGAGGAATGGCCCTCCCGCACCCAAGGTGTTTTTTTCTGGCAGCACAGTTGCAGCATATAGGTGGTGGAAATGCTGACAGAGGTTTGTTAACCCTGGAGGCGCCCCATAAAACAGTGGTGGAGGCATTGGAGGCAGATTCATTGACTGGTAGTGGCCCCACAACTAAGTTACTAATAAAAGTTTGGAAGGTAACAAAGACTTTAATGGGATATGTTGGGTTCACAGAATATGCCCCCCTCTGGTATAATAGGAACTTACAGGAGATAATGGGCATGGGGGAATTTAAGGAATGGGCGAGGTGGGGTATAAATAGACTATCCCAGTTGTACAAAGGGAACGTATTAAAAACCTTTGAGGATCTCCAAAAGGAAAATGGCATCCCGAGACAAACATTCTTCAGGTATTTACAAATAAGAGCGGCTTTGGAGGTACAATTTAGGGCAGGCCCCCCCGTGTGGACTGATGCTGCATTGCTTCAGAAAGTGGTTAAACCTGGGAAGATAAAGGGTTTTATTTCAGGAATATATGCGCAACTGTGCAAGGAAAGTATTGTAAGATCAGAGCATCTTGGCTGCAGGGAGGGTTGGGAGACAGATGTGGGAAAGTTAATAGATACACAGTGGAGGAAAATACTGAAGATAGGACAGAAGGTTTCAGTCTCACCCGCACAGAGATTTTCTCATTTAATGTTGCTACATAGAGCATACTACACCCCAAAAAAATTATTCCGTTTTGGTGTAAGATTGGACGCCAAATGTCCTAGGTGTGGGGAGGAGGGCGATTTGATACACATGGTATGGAGGTGCCCCAAGCTAGTCCGTTACTGGCTGGGGGTAGTAGATTCCATTGGTGGCAAGTGGGGGATAACTCTGGAGACAGATGCCAGATTTTGCATCTTTGGATATAGATCGTGGGGCTCGGAGGAGGTAGCGGCTAAAACAGCAGTTTTGAGATGCCTTTACCAGGCCCGAAAGCTTATTATGCAAAGATGGCAAGCAGCCCTTCCCCCGACAGTTGAGGAATGGGTTAAAATAGTAAATGATATAATATGGAAGGAGAGAGCCCTATATATTAGAAGAGGGAAACTTAAAAAATTTGAAAGGATGTGGAACCCTTGGATAACAAGTATAGGGTGTCAGGAATAAAGGAATGGAGGTAGGATTTGGCTTAGGGAGGGAGGAGAGTAGGGAAAAGGAGGGAGGGTTAGGGGAAAACAGCTTTCTGTCGCCTCTATATACAGAACGAAACTTAACCGATGGTTAGGATATGTAGATGTAACGGGAATAGGTAGGAACAGAGGGGGGTGTATATGGCACCTCCTCTAGTGAACTATGTCTACATGAATCCTAGGTTGTTTTAATATGTTTTATGTAAATTAAGAAATGTTAATAAAGATTATTTAAAGAAAAAAAAAAAAAAAAAGAGAATGCTGGACTGACGTCAGGGCTGTGTTTACCACAATGGCACTCATGTTCATGGACCAGTGCTTAGACTAGTTGGATTAGAGGAGGAAGCACTAAGCTTTGAGATTTAGAGTGGACAACTAAAGCCCCGTACACATGGGAAGAATGTCGGGAGACATTTACTGCTTAAAAAAAAAAACGTCCGACATTCACCCGTGTGTATGTCAGTCTGTCAGACAGAAGCCAGCAGAAGCCTATGGATGGCTTCTGTCGGACGTGCATGCTGGAAAATCAGCAGCACACCGACTCCCGATCAGCGCTCTCAGCCAATGGCACAGAGCGTTGATTGGAGTGAGGCTGTCCCCCTGTCAGAACACAACAGCTCAGCGGGGAGATCGCTGAACTAACCTTGCATGGTTAGTACAGCGGCTTTAACCGGAGCTGACAGGGTTTTTTCGGAAAAAAAAAACTAATAGCATGTGCCCGCCTTAAAGATATGCATTTGTGAATAAAGATGTGAGGTGTTTACATTAGATAAGGAGACCTTATGACTAGGGAAGGAGTGCTCCCATCAACACTCACATAATCTATGGCTTGCCTGGTATGTTTATTGAGATGCCTTCTTCTGATGCCTTTATAGAACACTGAGGGCTGGTTCAAACCACAAAAACGCACTCCAGATCTATTTTTGCATTCGCGTTTTTACCGTGTTTTTGCCACATTCCGGCATTTCAGATGCTTTTTTTTTTTTTTTTTTTTTTGGGGTCCAGTGCGTTTTTGATGTGTTGCATTGCATTCCCGTGCGTCTTTGATGCATTTTACTACATTCCAATACAGTCCAGTGCAGAAAAAAAATGCACCATGTTCGACTTTTTTTTTCGGAACTGGAAAGCCCTGGAACTGACCGCACTGGTGTGAACTATGCGTTTGCAAACCATATAACCTACTTTCCATGTGTTTCTGATTCTGAAAAAAAACACACTGGACTGCATGTGGTGTGAACTGGTCCTGAATCAAACAGGCAGATTTTGCCAGTTTTCTGTGTATGGATGCGTCAGATTATTATAATCAATACTATAACTTTGTATTTTATGGTAACATAAATCCAGGGACTGACAAGAAAGCAAATTACATTAATTAAACTGCTGCTGCATGTCCAAAAAAAAAAAGAAGTTGGTGAACATAAAGTAGATCTTTTATTCTGGGGTGTTTCCCATTCCATATGAAGGCGGCCAAAATAGCTTGTAATCTGTTGAGGTGTGATTGCAAGAAAGGAATAGGCATAGTTCGGAATACGTACAATATATGAGGTAAGAGGTACATCTTGGTGAATGCAATGCATCCAGCCCATGATGCTTGAATATGTTGTAAATCCTGCGCAATTTTTTGTAGCTTAGTTACTAGGTTTGAGAAGTTTAGGAGAAGTAGGCAAGAGGTAGGGATAGTTAGGCGTATACCTAGATATGAGTAGAATCTGGGGCCCATGAAAAAGAAGTGTGCTGAGCAATGCCACGCTTGGTGCTAGGGTCTATATTTGCTCCAATCATACAAGATTTGGAGTAATTTATTTTGTATAAGGATGCTTTGCTGAAAAGGTCTAGGGTGTGATGGAGAGAAGGGAGTGATTGTGTGGGGTTGGTTATGGAGATAATCACATCATCTGCATAGAGGCCAATTATGTGATTGAGCTTGCCAGTTTTTAATGCCAGAAATAGCTGGATTGGTACGAATGGAGTGTGCTAGCAGCTCCATGACAAGAGTGAAGATCATCGGAGATAGTGGGCAGCCCTGTCGTGTGCCATTAGTTATATTGAAGGGGTCTGACAGAGTGCCTAAAGTTATAATTTTAGCGCTGGGGAAGGAGTAAAAGTACCATTATTGCTTTAAGTATTGGGCCAGAGAAACCAAACTTCAATAAAACTGCTTTTAAGAAATTCTAGTCCACTCTGCATCTAGGGAGATGAACAGAGAAGGTGTTTGGTGATGTTCAACCCATTGTAGTAAGTCGATGTACCGGCGGTTGCCGTCAGATGCCTGCCTGCCTGTAACAAATCCCACTTGGTCTGGGTGTACTAGGTGAGGGATGATGGAGGACATGAGCGCTGCTAGAAGTTTGGCATAAATCTTTGTGTCTGTATTTAGTAGTGAGATAGGCCTATAGCTGGCCGGATCAGCAGTGGGTTTACCAGGTTTGGGGATCGTGGTGATGCTTGCTTCGAGAGCTTCTGGGGCGATGGATCCTGTGGAGAGGGTATGATTAAAGTACTGACAAAGATGAGGGGCTAGTAGTGTAGAGAATTGTTTGTAGTATTCATTGCTAAAGCCATCATGCCCGGGGGCTTTGTGTAGTGGAAGGGAAGCGATGGCCCTTTCTAGTTCAGGTAGCAGGAAGGGACCAGAGATGGCGTGCAGTTGTTCTGGGGAAAGTGAAAGCAGATGTAAGTGATCTAGAAACTGGGCTATGTCAGATGGCGCGGAAGCAGGAGCTTCACCTGTAGAAGTTAAATTGTATAAGTTGACATAAAACTGGCTAAATCTATTGGCTATGTCCTTAGGGTTGGTGAGGCGAGTTCAATTGAGGGAGGTAAGGTGTGAGATTTTGGTACGTGCTAGGCGGCGTTTGAGCTGTTTCGCAAGACCAGCTCCAGGCTTGTTGTGGTGTGTATAGAAGTGTAGCTTCAGTCTTTTTATGAATAGTTCAAAATTTGTGTAAGCGTTCGCTGTGTTGGTCTGGTGTTTTATAACTCAGCTTCTAATGCCGCGTACACACGGTCAGATTTTACGACGGAAAATGTTCGATGGGAGCTTGTTGTCGGAAATTCCGACTGTGTGTAGGCTCCATCGGACATTTTCCATCGGAATTTCCGTCACACAAAATTTGAGATCTGGATCTCAAATTTTCCAACAACAAAATCCGTTCACATAAATTCCGATTGTGTGTAGACAATTCTGACGCACAAAGTTCCACGCATGCTCAGAATCAAGTTTGAGATGGAAGCGTTCGGTCTGGTAAAACTAGCGTTCATAATAGAGATAGCACATTCGTTGCGCTGGAATTTTTAAAAATCTTTTAATGCAGCGCATTCTCTTCTTCTTTAGAATGCTAGAATAATGAAGTTGTTTTGCTGCTGATTAGGGATGAGCCGAACACCCCCCAGTTCGGTTCGCACCAGAACATGCGAACAGGCAAAAAATTTGTTCGAACGAGAACACCATTAAAGTATATGGGACACGAACATGAAAAATCAAAAGTGCTAATTTTAACCACTTCAGCCCTGGAAGGATTTACCCCCTTCCTGACGAGAGCACTTTTTACAATTTGGCACTGCATCGCTTTAACTGCTAATTGCGTGGTCATGCAATGCTGTACCCAAACGAAATTTGCGTCCTTTTGTTGCCACAAATAGAGCTTTCTTTTGATGGTATTTGATCACCTCTGCCGTTTTTATTTTTTGCGCTATAAACGGAAAAAGACTGAAAATTTTGAAAAAAAGCGATATTTTCTAATTTTTGTTATAAAAAAAATCCATTAAACTCAATTTTAGTCATACATTTAGTCCAAAATGTCTGCCACATGTCTTTGGTAAAAAAATGACAATAATCGTATATTTATTGGTTTGCGCAAAAGTTATAGCGTCTACAAACTACATTTTCTGGAATTTACACAGTTTTTAGTTTATGACTGCCTTTCTCATTTCTTGAGGTGCTTAAATGGCAGGGCAGTACAAACTCCCCCCAAATGACCCCATTTTGGAAAGTAGACACCCCAAGGAAATTGCTGAGAGGCATGTTGAGCCCATTGAATATTAATTTTTTTTTTGTCCCAAGTGATTGAATAATGACAAAAAAGAAAAAAAAAATTACAAAAAGTTGTCACTAAATGATATATTACTCACACAGGCCATGGGCATATGTGGAATTGCACCCCAAAATACATTTAGCTGCTTCTCCTGAGTATGGGGATACCACATGCGTGGAACTTTTTGGGAGCCTAGCTGCGTACGGGGCCCCCGAAAACCAATCACCGCCTTCAAGATTTTTAAGGACGTAAATTTTTGATTTCCCTCCTCACTACCTATCACAGTTTCGAAGGCCATAAAATGCCAAGATGGCACAAAACCCCCCCAAATGACCCCATTTTGGAAAGTAGACACCCCAAGCTATTTGCTGAGAGGCATGGTGAGTATTTTGCAGCTCCCATTTGTTTTTGAAAATGAAGAAAGACAAGAAAAATGTATTTTTTTTTTTCCAATTTTCAAAACTTTGTGACAAAAAGCGAGGTCTGCAAAATACTCACCATACCTCTCAGCAAATAGCTTGGGGTGTCTACTTTCCAAAATGGGGTAATTTGGAGGGGGGGGTTGTGCCATCTGGGCATTCCATGGCCTCCGAAACTGTGATAGGCAGTGAGGAGTGAAATCAAAAATTTATACCCTTAGAAACCCTGAAGGCGGTGCTTGGTTTTTGGGATCCCGTATGCGGCTAGGCTCCCAAAAAGTCTCACACATGTGGTACTCAGGAGAAGCAACAGAATGTATTTTGGGATGTAATTTCACATATTCCCATGGCATGTTTGAGCAATATATCATTTAGTGACAACTTTGTGCAAAAAAAAAAAAAAAAATTGTCTTTTTCCCGCAACTTGTGTCAATATAAAATATTTCATGGACTCGACATGCCTCTCAGCAAATAGCTTGGGGTGTCTACTTTCCAAAATGGGGTCATTTGGGGGGGGGGGGGTTTGAACTGTCCTGGCATTTTATGCACAACATTTAGAAGCTTATGTCACACATCACCCACTCTTCTAACCACTTGAAGACAAAGCCCTTTCTGACACGTTTTGTTTACATGAAAAAATAATTTTTTTTTGCAAGGAAATTACTTTGAACCCCCAAACATTATATATTTTTTTTAAAGCAAAGGCCCTACAGATTAAAATGGTGGGTGTTTCATTTTTTTTTCAAACAGTATTTGCGCAGCGATTTTTCAAACGCATTTTTGGGGAAAAAACACACTGTTTTTAATTTTAATGCACTAAAACACACTATATTGCCCAAATGTTTGATGAAATAAAAAAGATGATCTTAGGCCGAGTACATGGATACCAAACATGACATGCTTTAAAATTGCGCACAAACGTGCAGCGGCGACAAACTACATACATTTTTAAAAGCCTTTAAAGGTTACCACTTTAGATTTACAGAGGAGGTCTACTGCTAAAATTACTGCCCTCGATCTGATCTTCGCGGTGATACCTCACATGCATGGTGCAATTGCTGTTTACATTTGAAGCCAGACCAACACTTGCGTTCGCCTTTGCACGAGAGCAGGGGGGGACAGGGGTGATTTTTTTTTTATTATTATTATTTTTTTTTTTTTTTTTTGCTTTTTTATCTTATTTTTAAACTGTTCCTTTCATTTTTTTTAATCATTTTTATTGTTATGTCAGGGAATGTAAATATCCCCTATGATAGCAATAGGTAGTGACAGGTACTCTTTTTTGAAAAAAATGGGGTCTATTAGACCCTAGATCTCTCCTCTGCCCTCAAAGCATCTGACCACACCAAGATCGGTGTGATAAAATGCTTTCCCAATTTCCCAATGGCACTGTTTACATCCGGCGAAATCTAAGTCATGAAATGCTCGTAGCTTCCGGTTTCTTACGCCATAGAGATGATTGGAGCCATTCTGGTCTCTGATCAGCTCTATGGTCAGCTGGCCGAATCACCGGCTGCATTCTCAGGTTCCCTGTTGGGACAGGAGAGCCAGAGAAAAACATGGAAGACGGTGGGAGGGGGGGGACTTTCCCTCACACTGCTTGTAAAAGCAGTCTAGAGGCTAATTAGCCACTAGGATTGCTTTTACATGAAAGCCGACCGCTGGCTGAAAAGAATGATACCAAGATGATACCTAAACCTGCAGGCATCATTCTGGTATAACCACTCAAAGCCCAGCAACATACCAGTACGTTGCTGGTTTTTGTTGGGCATATATTGTAATCTTTTTTTTTTTCATGCAGCCTATGGGCTGCATGAAAAAAATATGTTGATCGGTGGGTATGCCCACCATTAGAATACCTCCCTTCATCCACCCACTTCTAATGATGGGCATACATGTACCATTTATATATGCCGAAGCATGGGGGCATCCGCCCCAAAAGTTAGGCGCAAATCGCTCCTCCGCCCCTGCTGCCTCCATGCTTCGGCATATATCACCTCCGACAGCGCTGGAGTCACGGCTTTATGTATCGTGGGAGCAAACGCTGTTGCTTTTAAGATAAATAAATCCGAGCTGCAGCTGAATGGCGTACCTGAAAACAAAAAAATGGTTAACAATAAAACACAGTAAACAGTAAAGTATAAAAAAATTGCATACTTGAAAAGCAAACATGATAAAACATAATAACAACAAAACATTGCAGAATAGAATAGTAAAAAAGAGCAGAACAATAGAGAGAGAATAGAGAGAGAGAGAGAACAATAAAACGACAACTATTTTTGTTTTTTTTTATTCTATATATTTTTTTGTGTTTTTTTTTTTTTTTTTACACTTTTTTTTGTAACTGTAACTTTTATAACTGTAACCGGTTCCAGGTTCGGGTCTCTCAAAATGCGATGGAAGGCCCTGTGAAAGTGTGCCTAGTCTGTGCAATGCTGTACCCTATGCTAATACTCAACAAGTGCATAGTTGCCAACATTGTAAAAAACATTTTCTGGACACTTTTTTGGCTGTAGGCGGAGTCAGCCTATAATTAGGGGGCAGGGCATGCGTTAGTAGGCGTGACATAGGGAAAAGAAAAAATGCGACGCACTTCGCGCGCCGCGCAAAAAATGGGCATGGTTTACGTGAAATAGTGGGCGTGGCTTACATGGGCGTGGCTAAAATGGGGTGTGGTTAGAGTCTGAGATGAATGAGGGATGCAGAGGGAAAGGGGGAAAGGGGGGTAGAGGGAGAGGGATGGAGGGACAGCAGACCCAGATCCTACACCACAATAGAAATGTGTATTCCAGAGTTTAACCATCAGCAGATAAAGATACTCCAAACACCTGCTGTTGGCGCTTCAATCATCCCGGCACCATGGTTGTTATGGTGTTGTCAGGATGATTGAAGCGCATTATTTCTATTATTAAATTGTAATATAAAATGAAATCATTCAACTCACCATAATGCAGAATCAGTGGGACCACTGAGCGTGTCACCTGCTACGTCGCCTGCCACCAGATGCCATCAGGTTCCCCCAGCAGAGTCTGTCCTTACATCAGGTGCCCCCAGCAGAGTCTGTCCTTACATCAGGTGCCCCCAGCAGAGTTCATCCTTACATCAGGTGCCCCCAGCAGAGTCCGTCCTTCCATCAAGTGCCCCAGCAGAGTGCCTCCTTCCTTCAGGCATTCCCAGCAGAGTGCCTCCTTACATCATGTGTAACCCAGTGGAGTGCTTCTTACATCAGGTGTCCCCAGCACAGTACCTCTTACATCAGGTGTCCCCAGTGGAGTGCCTCTTACATCAGGTGCCCCCAGCGGAGTGCCTCAAATCAGTGCCCCCAGCGGAGTGTTGGCTACAGATGGAGTGTTGGCTACAGTCTAGCTACCTCTCCTCAAGAGTGGTGACAAGGGGAGAGAGGTGTGTGGGTGGAGGCATGGTGACTTGGGGTGTAACAGGCTGACTTGGGGAAGGGTGGAGACAGGGTGGTGATTTGGGGGTGCAGGCATGATGGTGACCTGGGGGGTGCAGGCATGGTGGTGACTAGGCCGGAGGGGGTGCAGGCATGGTGGTGACTAGGCTGGACGGGGTGCAGGCATGGTGGTGACTAGGCCGGAGGGGGTGCAGGCATGGTGATGACTTAGGGGAGGGGGTGCAGGCACGGGGGGAGGGGGATGCAGGCATGGTGTTGTCATGGCGGGGAGGCGGGTGCAGGCATGGTGTTGACATGGGGGAGGGGGTGCAGGTATGGTGGTGACATGAGGGGGAACAGGTATGGTAATGACATGGGGGAGGGAGGCAGGTATAGTGGTGACATGGGGGGAGGGGGCTGCAGGTATGGTGGTGATATGGGGGGAGGGGGTGCAGGTATAATGGCGATATGGGCGGAACAGGTATGGTAATGACATGGGGGAGGGGGGGCAGGTATGGTGGTGATATGGGGGGAGGGGGTGCAGGTATAGTGGCGACATGGGGGGAACAGGCATGGTGATGACATGGGGGAGGGGGGGCAGGTATGGTGGTGATATGGGGGGAGGGGGTGCAGGTATAGTGGCGACATGGGGGGAACAGGTATGGTGATGACATGGGGGAGGGGGGGCAGGTATGGTGGTGATATGGGGGGAAGGGGCTGCAGGTATGGTGGTGATATGGGGGGGAGGGGGTTGCAGGTTATGGTGGTGACACAGGGGGGGAGGGGGAAGCAGGTATGGTGGTGACATGGGGGGAGGGGGGAAGCAGGTATGGTGGTGACACGGGGGAGGGGGGAAACAGGTATGGTGGTGACATGGGGGGAGAGGGGGTGCAGGTATGGTGGTGACACGGGGGGAGAGGGGGGTGCAGGTATGGTGGTTACACGGAGGTATGGTGGTTACACGGGGGGAGGGGGAAGCAGGTATGGTGGTGACACGGGGGGAGGGGGAAGCAGGTATGGTGGTGACACGGGGGGTTGCAGGTATGGTGGTGACACAGGGGGAGGGGGGAATCAGGTATGGTGGTGACACAGGGGAGGGGGGGTGCAGGTATGGTGGTGACACGGAGGGAGGGGGTTGCAGGTATGGTGGTGACACAGGGGGAGGGGGGAATCAGGTATGGTGGTGACACAGGGGAGAGGGGGGTGCAGGTATGGTGGTGACACAAGGGGAGGGGGGAAACAGCTATGGTGGTGACATGGGGGGGACAGGGTGCAAGGGGGAGCCAGGACCATCAGTGCACTGTCCCCAGCCAGCGGAGCCCCAGTCATTCCATCAGTGTGACTGTATACCTGCTCATTGTAAGGGGGGGGCCAGGACCATTAGTGCACTGTCCCCAGCCAGCGAGCCCCGCTCCTGCCATCAGTGCCACTCTTGGACACTGTCATACACGGGGCAGAGCGGAGGGTTGGCGGCGGCGGCAACTGAACATTTCCTTGTGTTCAGTGGAGAGGGGGGAGGGGTCGCCAATCCCTGTAGCCAATAGGCTTCAGTGTACAATAGAATTTTCTATTTGTACACTGAAGAGAGAGGCCGATTGGCTGTCCCTCTCCCCTGCACTGAACACAAGGGGAAACAACTCTGTGACTGACTCATGGAGGCGACGGCGGCCATTTTTGTGGAGCCATTGCCGTTTTTTGACAAAAACATTCACGATTTTCTCGGGACAAACCCAAAAATTCGGGAAAACAATCGGGACAAGATTAAATCGGGATTGTCCCAGGAAAATTGGGACTGTTGGCAACTGTGCTAGTGTATGGTGGCGTTCAAAACATTCACCAATGCAAAGACCAGGATTGTCAGGACAGGAGGGACAATAATAGCGGGTGTCACGCCTATATCCGCGCTTGCTGCAGACACAACATCTTTTTTGGGGGGGTTCGTTGGGTGGGGGTATTCGGGAGGACATAAAGAAAATGCCTCTCATGCAGCCGACTGCATTTGGTTGGGGATGTGAATGGGGGAAGTACGGGTGCTGCAGAAGTGGTGGGTTCCCAATTAGGATTGGCGAATGCAGCAGGAAGGGCATTATGAGCATGACGGGCTTGTGTTTGTCTTCTTCTTAGTGGCAGCGGGACACTACTTGTGCTTCCCACCTGCACTTATGGGACTCGCCACGTCACCAAGTGTTACTGCAGTGCTGGTTTGACTACGACCGGGGTGTACTAGGCCACTGGTGCTTGCCAGTTCACCAAAACGCTACCAAAAAAACTGTTAGCGATCGCAGGGATCAGGCCTGACTCTGTGAACGCTGCAGTCATGTGTTTAGTGTTTTGTAAGTGACAGTGATCGATCGATACTGCACTTAGGTGGGCTGGGCTGGGCGGAGGGGCAAAATGCAGGTGCTAGCAGGTATCTGGGCTGATCCTGCTAACACTGCGTTTTTGGGAACCCTAAACTGCTGGGGACGCTAGTATAGATCTGATCGGATCAGATATTGATCCGTTCAGATACTATACGACTAAGGGAGGTGTATGCTGCGTGCGCGGGTGTTAGCGCTACTGGTACTAAACTGACGCTTCCTGGGGCGACGCAGACCCTATCTGACCCTAAAACCTAACATATCACCGGTGGGCAATCAGGGGGTTAAACCTTTATTAGGTAATAAACGGCGGGTGCCCTGACACTATAAAAAATAAACTAACTAACCAGCGTCACCCGTAACAGTTATACGGTGATCACCGGTGAAAGGGTTAACTAGGGGGCAATCAGGGAGTTAAAACCTTTACTAGGTAGTATATGGGGGTCCCTGACGCTATAAAACGCTGATGGCAAACCTAAATACTTATCTCCCTAACTAGCGTCACCAGTGACACTAATACAGCGATCAGAAAAACGATCGCTTAGTGACACTGGCGACGGGGGGTGATCAAGGGGTTAAAACTTTATTAGGGAGTGTTAGGGGGGTATCCTAGACCTAAAGGGGGCTAACACTAACTGCCCTACCACTTATAACTATATATAAGACTGTAGCCTATGTTTAGATAAACAAATATTCATTGGAGATACCAGAATGATACAGGTATCCATATGGATAATCATTTTTATGTAGTATTGATTAATATATATATATATATATATATATATATATATATATATATCAACATGTGTCTTTCATAGGTAGACCAGTTTTTATAGAGATACATTTATAGAGATACATATATATCTAACCAAGTTATGTAATAGTGATTAATCAAGACTATACTGAGTGTATTTTATATTAGACCGAGTACCAGAATATTTAAAGGTATATACTATCCTTAACATTATACACATTATGAAAATAGAACATATTAACTTAAAAGGATAAACTCAAAACACATGTGAGACACCTGGTGGTTGAACTCACTAAATTTACGGGAAAGGTAAATGATTAAGTTTATAACCAATAGAAAAGAAGCCACATCCTTTTGGGCAGAGCCATTATAATTTTTATGGTCTCATTATCTGAAATGGTATTTAGAGGCAAGTGAGATGCATGAGAAGAAAGGAGAGAAAAAGGGAGAAGGAAGAGAGCTCAGGGGGAGAGCTCAGGAGGAATCTCAGGGATCCACCCTGAGGGGGGACACTGGGAGATACACACACTCCCAGACCGACTGACACTTATGCACCATGCATGAATACATATTTTAACATCTATGGAGATTCCTGAACCCTGATTCCTTGGAACTCGGAGGTCGCAAGAAGTAAATCCTCTTTAAGAGTATCCATTTTGAAAGCCACGGCAGCCATCTTAACTCGGGTAACCAGCCAATAGGAATAGTAGCCATCTTGGAATGGGTAATTATGTCATGTTGATTTTATCTTGTATGTTCTCTCAAATATTGATATGTTCTCTCAAATATTGATGTATTGAATATTATACAATTGATAATCACTCTCCCGAATCAATAACCGCCTTGTAGATTTTTCTCTAAAGATTCAAATTTTTCATTATATTTTTCTTTTTGCATAGTTGCCACATTTATTGACAAAACAAACGTCTAATTTATCTCACATTGTTAACCACTTACTTACCTGCAGTATAGTAACGGTTGTACGTGTGAAATACAGACGTTCTGTTTAATTGTCAAGTTCACAAGGTTATTGATTCTACCAAGAAGTTATCATGGTGGTATTATGTCAAAGGGATGGTACGCCCATTTTTGCAATTGTTTTTTTAGATTTTCAAGACGTTCATGTAACGCAATCGGTATCTTAATTTCATGTGATTATTTGTGTTTGTTAACCAATAAATGACTATTTCGTATGCTCACGTCTCCGTGAATAAGTTTCACATGCATAGTCTGTGTCATATAGATTGATTTTGAATCTTAAAAATATCCTCGTTAAAAATTACTCAATAATAATTATTGTGCGGGAAACATGTCCTTAAAAATGCACATACTTATTATTACTTATTATTCACGACAACCCGAACATCGGGACCATCCCTACTGCTGATATTCACACAGAGTTCTGAAAAAATGATTTCTTTATTATTTCTCGTGATCTCCTGAATATTTTATTCTTTGGTTTTCGCCAGATCTCCATAATAATGTATTTATTTTTTGTTTATAGTTTTTTTTTTTTGCTATCAAGATCTCCTTGTTTTTTTTTTTCTAGTGCTCTCCATAATAGGGGTGGCTTTGTCCAATTATGGCTCAGGGGGTTTAGTACACGGCCCACACTATATAAGGCCGCCTGTGTGGCGGCCTTGTGTAGTGTGTTGCAGTGGCGGAGAGAGATAGATAGACAGAGAGACAGTGTCATTTGATTTAAGTTAGATAGAGTAGGCAGGTCGAGTCAGTTAGCTGCACTTACAGTGTATTGTGTATATATATATATATATATATATATATATATATATATATATATATATATATATATATATGCGCATCCCAGGTGTTTATATATATATATATATATATATATATATATATATATATATATATATATATATATATACATACACATATATATATATATATACATACACATATATATATATATATATATATATATATATATATATATATATATATATATATATATACACACACATACACATATATATACACATACATACATATATATATATATATATATATATATATATATATATATATATATATATATATATATATATATATATACACACATATATATATACACACACACACACTGTATTCAGTTTAGCTAGATCCGTTCCTATTATTCTCTTCCTAATATACTGGCAGGCAGGTGTTTTTACAGTATTTACAGTCAGTGTACTGTGTACCCTGCACAGTTGCACCTACAGTATAGCTACCTGAAGACAAGTGCCTGTGTTCTTCTTCTGATCCTTTTAATAGCACAGGCAGGCTCTTGAAGTATTTACAGTTAGTGTACTGTGTACCCTGCACAGTTGCACCTACAGTATAGCTACCTGAAGACAAGTACTTGTGTGCTTCTTCTGATCCTATTAATAGCACAGGCGGGCTCTTGAAGTATTTACAGTTAGTGTACTGTGTACCCTGCACAGTTGCACCTATAGCTACCTGAAGACAAGTGCTGGTGTGATTCTTCTAATCCTATTAATAGCACAGGCAGGCATTCTGCTAGCTACTGTATAATCAGTATATATATATATATACACATCCCAGTTTTGTGCAGCTACATCTCACTGCAGTGCAGGCCATTAGTATGTCTGGAAGGCCAACAAGGAGAGAAAGACAGTCACAAGCCAATAAGAGAGGGCAAGCAGGCTCTCTGTCTAGAGGCAACAGTGCTGGTCGTGGACACGGTGCATCCTCATCAGCACGTGGCCGTGGGATACGCTTGTCCTTTTTTTTTTCAGCAGCTGGCCGTGTTGAGCCGCAACATACTGAAGACTTGGTAGAGTGGATGACCAAGCCATCCTCATCCTCCTCATCCTCCCTCACCCAGGCGCAGGGTACGTTATCTAGAAAAGCAGCTGCCAACGCGGCCTCTTCCCTCGGCTCAATGGCATCAGTCACTCCTTCCCTAGTCCCACCATGTTCTCCTGAGGATTCCCCCGAACTGTTTGACCACAGTGTTGGGTACATGCTCCAGGAGGATGTCCAGCATTTTGAAGGCTCCGATGATGGTACTCAGCTAGAGGAAGGCAGTAACGTGAGCCCAGACAGAGAGGGTGCCCAAGAAGGACAGCAATCTGGCAGTCATGTGCCCCCAGCTGCAGCATACTGCCAGGTTTGCTCCAGTGATGAGGAGGGAGGGGATGAGGTCACTGACTCCACATGGGTGCCTGATAGGAGAGAGGAGGAGGAGGAGGCACATCACCAACGGGGCAGGATGCCCTCCAGGGCCCAGGGCTTAAGGGCAGCACACCGACTGCATCACACCGCAGAGCTCCGCATGTGTAGGGCGCTGATGTCTCTGCGCGTTATTCCAAAAGTTCTTTGGTGTGGGCCTTTTTTGAGACGAGTGCGTCAGATCCCACCGCTGCTATTTGCAACATATGTCTCAAGCGTATCTCGCGTGGCCAAAACATCACCCGCTTGGGCACCACATGCTTGACCAGACATATGTTGACCTGCCATGCAGTTCGTTGGCAAGCGTACCTAAAAGACCCACACCAAAGAACAAAGAGGACCTTTCCTTGCTCCTCATCAGCTGGAATCTCCAACCCCACTATACCTTCAGTTCTCTCCGAGACCTGCACTGAGAGGAATGAAGGTGTAGAATTAGGTGTGTCACAGGCAAGTACTTGGGGCAATCTGCTATCGGTACACCAATGTCAGATTGTACCAGGCAAATTCCCTGCCCCAGCTGCTGCACCGCCGAAAGAAGTTTGCTCCCAGCCATCCACATGCCCAGCAGTTGAATGCTAGCTTGGCTAAATTGCTAGCACTTCAACTGCTGCCTTTTCAGTTGGTAGACTCTGCCCCCTTCCGTGAGTTTGTGGAATGTGTGGTTCCTCAGTGGCAGGTTCCCAAAAGCCACTTTTTCTCACAGGAGGCGATTCCGGCTCTCTACCATGTGGAAGGCAATGTCTTGGCCTCGCTGGACAGGGTGGTCAGCGGTAAGGTGCATATTACTGCTGACTCATGGTCCAGCAGGCGTGGACAGGGACGTTACCTATCTTTCACGGCGCATTGGGTGACTCTTCTGGCAGCTGGGAAGGATGCAGGACAAGGTGCAGTAGTGTTGGAGGTTGTTCCGCCACCATGCCTCCAAAATGCTACTACTGGAGATTCTGACACACCTCTCTCCTCCACCCCCTCCTCTTCTTCTTCCTCCATGGCCTCTTCCTGTGCTTTATCCTTGGAACCAGTGGTGCTCCGTAGGCGTTCAAGGGGCTACGCAAGTACGCAGGCCAAAAGATGCCATGCGGTGCTTGAGCTGGTGTGCTTGGGGGACAGGAGCCACTCTGGGGCAGAGATTCTGTCAGCTCTGCAGGGGCAGGCTCAGAGGTGGTTGACGCCATGCCAGCTTCAGCCAGGAATGGTGGTTTGCGACAATGGCACCAACCTCCTCTCCGCCCTCCGACAGGGACAACTGACCCATGTGCCCGTTTGGCTCACGTCCTTAACTCGGTGGTGCAGTGGTTCTTGGGCAGGTACCCGGGCTTACAGGATGTCCTGAGGCAGGCCAGGAAAGTCTGTGTGCATTTCCTCCGGTCCTATAATGCCAGTGCTCGGCTGGCTGACCTCCAAAAGGAATTTAACCTGCCCAAGAACCGCCTAATTTGTGACATGCCCACCAGGTGGAACTCAACGTTGGCCATGCTGCAGCAGGTGCACATTGCAGCAGAGGGCCATCAATGAGTACCTGTGCGACTATGACACCAGGACAGGGTCAAGGGAGCTTGTTTTTTTTCCCCCACACCAGTGGGCCATGATCAGGGATGCATGCACTTTCCTGTCACCATTTGAGGAGGCCACAAGGATGGTGAGCAGTGACAGTGCATGCATCAGTGACATTGTCCACCTGTTGGAGCACACGCTGCGTGGAATAATGGACAGGGCACTTGAAGCAGAACAGAGGCAGGAAGAGGAGGACTTTCTTAGCTCTCAAGGCCCCCTTTATCCAGACAGTGCTCCTGTGTGCCCGCTGATCACACAGGAGGAGGAGGAGGATTGTGTCAGCATGGAGGTGGAGCCTGGCACTCAGCTTCAGCAGCAGTCTTCAAGGGATTATTTACAGTCCTAAGAAACCCATGGACTTGTACGTGGCTGGAAGGAGGTGGCCCAGAGGACTCAGGACCGAATGCCTCAGCAAACCTACGCTGCATGGCCTCCCTGATCCTGCAAAGCCTGCAGAAGGATCCCCATTCCTGGTATCAAGGAGAGGGATCGTTACTGGCTGGCAACCCTCCTTGATTCACGTTACAAGGGTAAGGTTGCAGACCTTATCTTGCCATTGCAGAGGGAGCAGAGGATGAAACATCTTCGGGAGGCCTTGCAGAAAGGTCTGTGCAACGCGTTCCCAGAGACTGGGAGGTTACAAACTCCTGTTCCTGGACAAAGTGTTGCTGAGGCTTTGGTCAGTCAAAGAAGGAGCGGTGGAGAAGGTGGCCGCCTGACCGATGCGTTCAGACAATTTTTTAGTCTGTAGCCCCAAGGTATGATTGGTTCCAGCAACCATCGCCAGTGTCTGTTTTACATGGTGCAGGAATACCTAGGGGCAAGATCGGACTTGGACACCTTTCCCACCGAAAATCCTCTGGGTTACTGGGTCTTGAGGATGGATCACTGGGCAGAGCTTGCACAGTATGCAGTTGAGCTACTGGCCTGTCTTGCATCCAGCGTTCTTTCGGAACGCACATTCAGTGCTGCTGGAGGCTTTGTAACCGATCACAGGGTGCGCCTGTCCACTGACTCGGTCGATCGACCGACCTTCATAAAAATGAATCAGTCTTGGATCACCACCAGCTACCATGCACCTGATGCTGATGTAACCGAATAATTTTTTTTGAAATGTCAGATCCCTTCAAGACTATGCTGATGCTGAGTGACTATCCTCTTCCTCCTCAATTATCATGCTAATAGCTTGTAAGAATATTTTTGGTTCTGGGCGCCGCCACTACTGGCCAAGGCCCATTTTTTCAGTCCCTGTTTAACAGGAGCGTATAATTACAATTTTTGATGCAATATTTTGCAAGGAGAATTCGTTGCTGCGCTCAACTAGAGTATTTGTGAGGGGTTGCAGTGTTGTGGCACCAGTGCCTAAGGCCCAATTTTTCAGCCCCTGTTTAACAGGGGCACGTAATTACAATTTTTGATGCAATACTTTGCAGCAGGGCTCGTTCCTGCGCTCCAACTAGAGTATCTGTGAGGGGTTGCAGTGTTGTGGCACCAGTGCCTAAGACCCAATTTTTCTGCCCCTGTTCAACAGGGACATGTAATTACAATTCTTGATCTAATATTTCACAGCAGGGCCAGTTCCTGCGCCCACCAAGAGTAACTGTGAGGGCTTACAGTGTTGTGGCAACACCAACACCTAAGGCCCCAATTTCTGCAGTGTATATAGGGCAGGCCCCTACTTTCAAACATCCAACTTACAAACGACTCCTACTTGCAAACGGAAGGAGACAACAGGAAGTGAGATGAAATCTACCCCTAGAAAGGGAAATTCTCTCCTGTAAGAGTTAATATGGGAAAAACGTGTCTCCTCTCCACTGATGCTTTATCAACAATCCTTGTTTCACTAAAAACCCCAGATTTTCAAAAAACATTTGTCATTGGGACAGAAAGTGAGGTGAAATCTTCTGAAGAGGTGCACAGACAGCAAAACAAATGTCACAGGGGTGATAACCCTTCCCCTATCGGGGGTTGTTCGGCTCATCCCTACTCCATAATATTGTTTTTAGTTTTGTGTGTCAAGTTACCACAACACCATTATTATCTTGTATTTTTTTTAACCTCAAGGAAGTTGGTTGGTGTTCCTTGTTAACCACTTAAGGACCGCCTCACGCCGATGTACGTCGGCAAGGCGGCACGGGCAGGCAAAATCACGTACATATACGATCGGACCCCCCCCCCGGTGCCCGAGGCGGTCCTGTTATGTCCCCCGGCGATCGGAGGTGAGGGGGAGGCCATCCGTTCGTGGCCCCCCTCACGATCGCCGCCGGCCAATCAGATCATTTCCTTTGCTGCTGTATGCTAAACAGCAGCAAAGGAAATGATGTCATCTCTCCTCGGCTCGATATTTTCCGTTCCGGTGCCGAGGGGAGAAGACAGGTATGTGAGTGAAAACACTACACACACAGTAGAACATGCCAGGCACACAAAACACCCCGATCGCCCCCCAATCACCCCCCCCCTGTCACAAACTGACACCAGCAGGTTTTTTTTTTTTTTTCGATTACTGCATGGTGTCAGTTTGTGACAGTTACAGTGTTAGGACAGGTACTGTTAGCCCCCTTTAGGTCTAGGGTACCCCCCTAACCCCCCCTAATAAAGTTTTAACCCCTTGATCACCCCCCGTCACCAGTGTCACTAAGCGATCATTTTTCTGATCGCTGTATTAGTGTCGCTGGTGACGCTAGTTAGGGAGGTAAATATTTAGGTTCGCCGTCAGCGTTTTATAGCGTAAGGGACCCCCATATACTACCCAATAAATGTTTTAACCCCTTGATTGCCCCCTAGTTAACCCTTTCACCACTGATCACCGTATAACCGTTACGGGTGACGCTGATTAGTTCGTTTATTTTTTATAGTGTCAGGGCACCCGCTGTTTATTACCGAATAAAGGTTTAGCCCCCTGATCGCCCGGTGGTGATATGCGTCGCCCCAGGCAGCGTCAGATTAGCGCCAGTAGCGCTAACACCCACGCACGCAGCATACGCCTCCCTTAGGGGTATAGTATCTGTACGGATCAATATCTGATCCAATCAGATCTATACTAGCGTCCCCAGCAGTTTAGGGTTCCCAAAAACGCAGTGTTAGCGGGATCAACCCAGATGCCTGCTAGCACCTGCGTTTTGCCCCTCCACCCAGCCCACCCAAGTGCAGTATCGATCGATCACTGTCACTTACAAGGCACTAAACGCATAACTGCAGCGTTCGCAGAGTCAGGCCTGATCCCTGCGATCGCTAACAGTTTTTTTGGTAGCATTTTGGTGAACTGGCAAGCACCAGCCCCAGGCAGCGTCAGGTTAGCGCCAGTACCGCTAACACCCACGCACGCACCGTACACCTCCTTTAGTGGTATAGTATCTGAACGGATCAATATCTGATCCGATCAGATCTATACTAGCGTCCCCAGCAGTTTAGGGTTCCCAAAAACGCAGTGTTAGCAGGATCAGCCCAGATACCTGCTAGCACCTGCGTTTTGCCCCTCCGCCCAGCCCAGCCCACCCAAGTGCAGTATCGATCGATCACTGTCACTTACAAAACACTAAACGCATAACTGCAGCGTTCGCAGAGTCAGGCCTGATCCCTGCGATCGCTAACAGGTTTTTTTTGTAGCGTTTTGGTGAACTGGCAAGCACCAGTGGCCTAGTACACCCCGGTCGTAGTCAAACCAGCACTGCAGTAACACTTGGTGACGTGGCGAGTCCCATAAGTGCAGTTCAAGCTGGCGAGGTGGCAAGCACAAGTAGTGTCCCGCTGCCACCAAAAAGACAAACACAGGCCTGTCGTGCCCATAATGCCCTTCCTGCTGCATTCACCAATCCTAATTGGGAACCCACCACTTCTGCAGCGCCCGTACTTCCCCCATTCACATCCCCAACCAAGTGCAGTCGGCTGCATGAGAGGCATTTTCTTTATGTCCTCCCGAGTACCCCTACCCAACGAACCCCCCAAAAAAGATGTTGTGTCTGCAGCAAGCGCGGATATAGGCGTGACACCCGCTATTATTGTCCCTCCTGTCCTGACAATCCTGGTTTTTGCATTGGTGAATGTTTTGAACGCTACCATTCACTAGTTGAGTATTAGCGTAGGGTACAGCATTGCACAGACTAGGCACACTTTCACAGGGTCTCCCAAGATGCCATCGCATTTTGAGAGACTGGAACCGGTTACAGTTATAAAAGTTTGTTACAAAAAAAGTGTTAAAAAAAAATATATAAAATAAAAAAAAAAATAGTTGTCGTTTTATTGTTCTCTCTCTCTCTATTCTCTCTTTCTATTGTTCTGCTCTTTTTTTACTGTATTCTATTCTGCAATGTTTTATTGTTATTATGTTTTATCATGTTTGTTTTTCAGGTATGCAATTTTTTTATACTTTACTGTTTACTGTGCTTTATTGTTAACCATTTTTTTGTCTTCAGGTAAGCCATTCACGACTTTGAGTGGTTATACCAGAATGATGCCTGCAGGTTTAGGTATCATCTTGGTATCATTCTTTTCAGCCAGCGGTCGGCTTTCATGTAAAAGCAATCCTAGCGGCTAATTAGCCTCTAGACTGCTTTTACAAGCCGTGGGAGGGAATGCCCCCCCACCGTCTTCCGTGTTTTTCTCTGGCTCTCCTGTCTCAACAGGGAACCTGAGAATGCAGCCGGTGATTCAGCCAGCTGACCATAGAGCTGATCAGAGACCAGAGTGGCTCCAAACATCTCTATGGCCTAAGAAACCGGAAGCTACGAGCATTTTATGACTTAGATTTCGCCGGATGTAAATAGCGCCATTGGGAAATTGGGGAAGCATTTTATCACACCGATCTTGGTGTGGTCAGATGCTTTGAGGGCAGAGGAGAGATCTAGGGTCTAATAGACCCCAATTTTTTAAAAAAGAGTACCTGTCACTACCTATTGCTATCATAGGGGATATTTACATTCCCCGCGATAACAATAAAAATGATTAAAAAAAAAAAAAATGAAAGGAACAGTTTAAAAATAAGATAAAAAAGCAAAAAAATAATAAAGAAAAAAAAAAAAAAGCACCCCTGTCGCCCCCTGCTCTCGCGCTAAGGCGAACGCAAGCAGCGGTCTATCGTCAAACGTAAACAGCAATTGCACCATGCATGTGAGGTATCACCGCGAAGGTCAGATCGAGGGCAGTAATTTTTGCAGTAGACCTCCTCTGTAAATCTAAAGTGGTAACCTGTAAAGGCTTTTAAAGGCTTTTAAAAATGTATTTATTTTGTTGCCACTGCACGCTTGTGCGCAATTGTAAAGCATGTCATGTTTGGTATCCATGTACTCGGCCTAAGATCATCTTTTTTATTTCATCAAACATTTGGGCAATATAGTGTGTTTTAGTGCATTAAAATTTAAAAAAGTGTGTTTTTTCCCCAAAAAATGCGTTTGAAAAATCGCTGCGCAAATACTGTGTGAAAAAAAAAAAATGAAACACCCACCATTTTAATCTGTAGGGCATTTGCTTTAAAAAAATATATAATGTTTGGGGGTTCAAAGTAATTTTCTTGCAAAAAAAAATAACTTTTTCATGTAAACAATAAGTGTCAGAAAGGGCTTTGTCTTCAAGTGGTTAGAAGAGTGGGTGATGTGTGACATAAGCTTCTAAATGTTGTGCATAAAATGCCAGGACAGTTCAAAACCCCCCAAATGACCCCATTTTGGAAAGTAGACACCCCAAGCTATTTGCTGAGAGGCATGTCGAGTCCATAGAATATTTTATATTGCGACACAAGTTGCGGGAAAGAGACAAATTTTTTTTTTTTTTTGCACAAAGTTGTCACTAAATGATATATTGCTCAAACATGCCATGGGAATATGTGAAATTACACCCCAAAATACATTCTGCTGCTTCTCCTGAGTACGGGGATACCACATGTGTGAGACTTTTTGGAAGCCTAGCCGCGCACGGGACCCCGAAAACCAAGCACCGCCTTCAGGCTTTCTAAGGGCGTGAATTTTTGATTTCACTCTTCACTGCCTATCACAGTTTCGGAGGCCATGGAATGCCGAGGTGGCACAAAACCCCCCCAAATGACCCCATTTTGGAAAGTAGACACCCAAAGCTATTTGCTGAGAGGTATAGTGAGTATTTTGCAGACCTCACTTTTTGTCACAAAGTTTTGAAAATTGAAAAAAGAAAAAAAAAAAAAGTTTTTTCTTGTCTTTCTTCATTTTCAAAAACAAATGAGAGCTGCAAAATACTCACCATGCCTCTCAGCAAATAGCTTGGGGTGTCTACTTTCCAAAATGGGGTCATTTGGGGAGGTTTTGTGCCACCTGGGCATTCCATGGCCTCCGAAACTGTGATAGGCAGTGAAGAGTGAAATCAAAAATTTTCACCCTTAGAAATCCTGAAGGCGGTGATTGGTTTCCGGGGTCCCGTACGCGGCTAGGCTCCCAAAAAGTCCCACACATGTGGTATCCCCATACTCAGGAGAAGCAGCTAAATACAAAGAGAGGCAGGGAGTAGGGAAAGCCGCAGTTCGCTGCTTCTGTCGGCAGATGTCCCAACCCCCCACACACAGGGAAAAACACAGGGGACTATTTCGGTACTGAAGGTAGTTGGGTATTAGTACAAAAAGGTGAAAAGAAAGTGATAGGATAAAAACTATATTTTTAATAGAAAGCCATTTTAAAAAAGATATATATATCTCAATATTACAATAACATATACAGTTGTAATACAGGACAAAGCAATATATACAACCACATGAATTGCATCCAATAATAACAGAGATTGCAACAGTGACTTGGATTCTCGACCGGTTTCGCGGTATTCACCGCTTCCTCAGGAGAGTTAAGTCTATAATGTAGCATAAAAAACAAATAATAAATATACAAAGATTCACAGATGCATAAAGTTTTTGTGGTGGTGGCAGCGAGGTCATTAAATAATACATTAAACAATAATATACAAGTTGAAAATAGAAAGGACAGGCTCACCCGCTCAGGTATTCTCTGTAGATATGTGGGGCCCCATACAGTTCCCCCTGCGACGAACACAGGGGATAACAGAACAGCCTCTGGTGGGTAAAATATTTACGTAATTGATTTATGTGTGGGTCACTAAACCACAAAACAAAGTAAAGCGTGGTAGAGTATAGGGGTACCCATAAAGGAGCTCTAAGTTTGGAACCCAGTGTGCAGAGGAGAGAGACTAGAATTGGAATGGTTAGAGAGAGTAGAGGGAAAGAGAGGGGAGGAAAGGAAGAAGGAAGGGAGGAAAAGGGAAGGGGGAGGAGGGGGGGGGAAAGGGGAGGGGGTTGTGGGTGGGGGTGGGAAGGAAGAAGGAAAGGAGGGGGAAGGGGAAGGGGGAAGGGGGGGGGAAGGAGGAAAGGTAAGGAAAATGGGGGGGGGGAGGGGGAGAGGGGAAAGGGGGGGGGGGAAGGAAAACAGGGGGAGGGGGGGAAGAGGGGGCAGAGAAGCAACTAAATGTATTTTGGGGTGCAATTCCACATATGCCCATGGCCTGTGTGAGCAATATATCATTTAGTGACAACTTTGTGCAAAAAAAAAAAAAAAAAAGTGTCACTTTCCCGCAACTTGTGTCAAAATATAAAATATTCCATGGACTCAATATGCCTCTCAGCAAATAGCTTGGGGTGTCTACTTTCCAAAATGGGGTCATTTGGGGGGGTTTTGTGCCACCTGGGCATTCCATGGCCTCCGAAACTGTGATAGGTAGTGAAGAGTGAAATCATAAATTTACACCCTTAGAAATCCTGAAGGCGGTGATTGGTTTTCGGGCCCCGTACGCGGCTAGGCTCGCAAAAAGTCCCACACATGTGGTATCCCCATACTCAGGAGAAGCAGCAGAATGTATTTTGGGGTGCAATTCCACATAAGCCCATGGCCTGTGTGAGCAATATATCATTTAGTGACAACTTTTTGTAAATATTTTTTTTTTTTTTGTCATTATTCAATCACTTGGGACAAAAAAAAATAAATATTCAATGGGTTCAACATGCCTCTCAGCAATTTCCTTGGGGTGTCTACTTTCCAAAATGGGGTCATTTGGGGGGGTTTTGTACTTCCCTGCCATTTTAGCACCTCAAGAAATGACATAGGCAGTCATAAACTAAAAGCTGTGTAAATTACAGAAAATGTACCCTAGTTTGTAGACGCTATAACATTTGCGCAAACCAATAAATATACGCTTATTGACATTTTTTTTACCAAAGACATGTGGCCGAATACATTTTGGCCTAAATGTATGACTAAAATTGAGTTTATTGGATTTTTTATTATAACAAAAAGTAGAAAATATCATTTTTTTAAAAAATTTTCGGTCTTTTTCCGTTTATAGCGCAAAAAATAAAAACCGCAGAGGTGATCAAATACCATCAAAAGAAAGCTCTATTTATGGGAAGAAAAGGACGCAAATTTCGTTTGGGTACAGCATTGCATGACCGCGCAATTAGCAGTTAAAGTGACGCAGTGCCAAATTGGAAAAAGACCTCTGGTCCTTAGGCAGCATAATGGTCCGGGGCTCAAGTGGTTAATGTGACCTTGTATTTAGGAAATGTACCTGCCTACTCACAAAACAAACTGTCCTTTTTTGAAGTAAAACACATAGGCAAGTATTTGTGAAGACAAAATAGACATTTATTATGGGTCATAATAAAATAAAGAGGAAGGCAATGCAGGAGAAACTTGTGAAATTGTCAAAGTCTTTGTACCCCAGGGCACACATCAACAATTTTACACCAAAAATTGGTAGCCTGAGGAGTCCATATAATAGTGAGCACAATCTGGTCCCGGAGTACAAGAGATTAGGAGCAGCAGCAGATGACATATGTCCCCAGGCTGCGGTCTTACCACAGCCTGCGTCTTTTGTCAAACCAGACTGAACCCAGGCCATCACACTCTTGTCTTCCTTCCACGCTTGCTTCCAGGCTGTGGCTGTGGTGTTGGAGGTGTTGCAGGAGGTGGAGGAGGAGGAGGATGGTCCAACTCACACAGGTGTGTTTTGGTTGTGAGTTAGCCCCTCAACCCCTTATTTAGGGTCGTATACATAAGCTCCTCACAGAAAAGACGTTGTCCCTCCTCCATTTTGCTGGCAGACATGCAGCCAAAGGCCTCTTGATGAGTGGGGGTGGCTCTGAGGGCTGCCTTAGCCTCCCAAATCAGTACAAGCGCTGCCTCCTGCACATTACTCCCCTTCCTGGGCCTTTTGGTTGGAAGGCGGAGGGTAGGGATCTGGGATTCGGTCAGGCTACTGGGCACGGCCACCTCCTGGCTGCCACTTACCCCTGCCACCTCCTGGCTGCCACATTCCACGCCCTCCTCCTGGCTGAGACTTTCCTGTGTATGAAAAAAGAACATAGTTTTAGTTTTTTGTTCATCAATCACATACAATTTTCAGCTCATGACTGTTGCAAATTGAATTTTAACAAATAGAAAAGACTATCATTCTGAGCCCAACATTTTTCCTTCTTGTCCCAAACATTTTTGGCCACTACTGTCTATTGATATGTAAAACACTTTATTAAATCAGCAGTTAGTGATCAATAATAACATCTAGTTAAAATCATGAATTTTACGACCAGAAATATGTTGAACAATGCTATGCCTGGACTCAAGGCAGGCTCCTCCACGTCTTCCTGGCTGGAAGGCCCAGATTGGATGTCGGAAGCCTCAGCTGGGGTGGAAGGAAGCGTGGAAGGAAGAGTGGAGAGTGATTGCCTGACTTCAGTCTAGTCTGACAGAAAACGCAGTCTATCATAGTACCACAGCCAGGGGACATAAATGGCATCTGCTGCAGCTCCTGATCTCATGGAATCCTGAGACCTTATTGCGCTCCCTATTATAAGTGCTCCTCAGCCCACCAATTTTGGCTTTTAAATAAGGGATAGTTGCCGTGGGGACCACTGGCTTCACCAACTCCAGCAGTTTCTCCAGCGCTGCCTGCCCCTTTTGTTTATGATTATAATGTGGGTGTTTCACCTGCCTCAGACAGAGCAGCTCCCTGTACTTGTCTATGAATAGGGGGAGGAAGTTGTGATCATTGAAGCCATCCATTTTCTCTGCAAGGCACAACACAAGACAAACCCTAATGTCAGGCTAAACTCTCCTAATCTTGTCCCAAGATAGGCCCCAATCTATAAGCAGTAAAGACCACTGATGCCCCAAGTTCAAATCGTACCTTCGTTCGTACCTTCATTCGTAACGGTCAGCGCTTCCTATACTCCTTCCTCCGCTCACAGATCGTAGTACGACGCACGCATGTTACGCTTTATATACACTGCACATGCGTGAAACTCCGCCCGCCCGACGTTCTTTCTAATCTATTCCCCGCCCCTTGTATTTTGGCGCAGTGGGAGAGCACATGGCGGAGACAGAGCAAGTGCATGCAGACAGCAGCAGCAATGACGAAAGCCCAGAGCCACGAACGTCCTGATCCCGGAGGAAATTTAAGGCTTCAAATATGTCCTTTGTATGGTGGACATCTTGAAGAGGGCTGACTATGATGGGAAGTATGGACCTTACCTAAACCCTAATGTGAGAAAAGCCAAGATCATGGCTAAAATTGTGAAGAGTCTGCGCTGGAATTTTGGGGTACGACGATCCAAGGATCAACTGAGGAAACGCTGGTCAGACCCTGAGGGAGCATGATTAGTACAGAAAGATCAAGAGAGTTCTTCAAAAAAGTAAGTTGTCGTCAAGTACATTTTTTCCTGTGTTCCTATTAGTATTACTTGCATGCTGCTCCATGTGCTTTTTCTTTACTGTTGTACAGTTTAAAATGGCAACTTTCAGGTTCGTGGGCACAGTAATCGTTCGTAATAAACATCGTTCGTTCGCCCACTAATACGATGTTTGGGGCAGATCCAGGTTTACATTTACATTTGTTTATGCCTATTTGTATTAAAAGAAGTTTAGTTGTCAGAAACCATGAACCAGACCGAAACAGAAGTACAGTAAAAGCACACTTGTTTATTAATAAAAATAAAAAAAGGAAATAGATAGAGTAAGCATAGTCAAAGCATAGCCAGAGTCCAGAAACCGGATTGGGTAGTCATCCAAGCCAGAGTTCAGCAACCAGATCGGGTAATCAGCCAGGCCAGAAGTCAGGGATCCAAGTAGAGGAACAGCAAGCAGGATAAGGAGCCAGAAGGGATGTCAGCAAAGACAGTCTTTAAACAGGAACGCAGGAGATGGTTTCTTCTGATGTGACCAAGACGAAGGCAGGAATGAAGTGAGCTGGAGATCTTTAAGTAGGCGGGACTGACGAGCAGATCCACAACAGCTGGTTGACTGTGGAGAGAGATGAGAGCTGACAATTAGCCAACAGCTGAGCGGCCAGCTCAGCGAAGGAAGGGCTGAGCCAGCCCTGACAGTACCGCTCTCCTCAAGGACCCCTCCCCCTCGGAGGACCACTGGGCTTGAGGGGAAAATGTCTATGGAAATCACGGAGGGGGGCAGGAGCAAGTACGTCTGAGGATGAGACCCAGGAGGGTTCCTCTGGACAGTACCCCTCCCAATGCACCAGGTACTGTATGCGCCCACAGAAACTACGGGAGTCAACAATGGATTGTACCTCATACTCCTCATGGTTCTCAACCTGTATAGGGTGAGGATGTGGCACCGAGGTGGTAAAGCGGTTGCAGACCAACGGTTTCAATAAGGAGACATGAAACACATTTGAGATGCACATACTAGGAGGAAGGTCCAACGCGTAAGCCACTGGGTTAATAAGGCTTCTGCAGTCAGCATGGAGTCTGTACCTATGATTAGCATGATGCAAAGTCTCCTGGACTTGTGCCCAAGTGGAACGAAGACCACGGAGATGCTCCTCTAGTGCAGGAATACTCTGCGGAACAAACGAATCAAGCAACATGGAAGGTTGGAAACCAAAATTCGCCATAAACGGAGACAATCGGGAAGCAGAATTCAAGGCACTTGTGAGCAAACTCTGCCCATGGCAATAGGTCTGACCAGTTGTTATGATGGTCAGAAATATAGCAACGTAGGAATTACTCCAAGGATTGATTGGCTCATTCTGCGGCCCCATTAGACTGCGGGTGATACGCAGAGGAGAAAGCAAGCTGAATTCCCAGCTGTGCACATAAGGCTTGCCAGAACCGGGACACAAACTGACTACCCCTGTCTTAGACAATCACCTTGGGTAACCCATGTAAGCAAAAGATCTCCCGAGCAAAAATGGAAGCCAGTTCCTTAGAAGTGGGAAACTTCCTAAAGTGGAATACAATGACACATCTTTGAGAACTGGTCAAGCACCATAAGGATAACTGTGTTGCCTTGGGAGTTGGGTAACTCCACAAGACAGGTGGGTCCAGGGCCTCTCTCCATTGGGTATGGGTTGTAGGAGGCCCACTGGAAGGTGTTGTGGAGTCTTACTCTGAGCACACATGGAACAGGCATCTACGAAGTCAGATACATCAGCACGTAGACTAGGCCACCAGAATTGTTGGGAAATGGCCCAAACGAGTGGATTCTTACCAGGGTGGCCAGCTGCCTTGGGAGAATGGCAAGTCTGGAGCACAGCAGTACGGAGACTCTCTGAGACAAAGCAGCAGTAACAAGGTTTCTCAGGAGGAGCATCGACCTGAGCAGCAAGAATTTTGTCACCCAAAAGGAGAAGTAAGACTGGTGCGAACCGTAGCCAGAATACGATCAGGAGGAATCATTAGGAACCAGAACCGACTCCAACTTGGAAGTGGAGGAAAATTGCCGTGACAAGGCGTCAGCCCTTACATTCTTAGTACCGGGTAAGAATGAGACAATGTAATTGAAACTTCACAAGAAAAGAGCCCATCGTGCCCTTCTGGGAGAGAGGTGTTTAGCCTCAGACAAGAATGTGAGATTCTTATGGTCAGTAAGAATGAGAACCGACACAGTGGTACCTTCGAGGAGATGTCTCCATTCTTTCAGGGCTAAAATGATTGGTGACAGAGAGCTGTTGGCAATCTCGTAATTGCACTCGGCAGGTGACAATTTCTTGGAAAAGTAGCCACAAGGATGCATAGCACTCTCAGAGGTAGGACGTTTAGACAGAAAGGCGCCAACACCAGTCTCAGAAGCATCAACCTCAAGGATAAAAAGGTAACGTAGGATCAGGATGAGCCAACACAGGAGCAGAAACAAAGGCAGCCTTGAGACTTTCAAAGGCCTTAATGGACTCCGGAGACCAACTTTATGGTCATATCGGTCAGGGGCTTGACCAGAGACAAGAAGTTACGAATAAACTTCCGATAATAGTTGGCAAAACCCAGGAAACGCTGCAGAGGACGCAACCCCACAGGTCAAGGCCACTGTAGAACTGCCAAAAGTTTCTCTGGGTCCATCGAAAAACCAGCAGTGGAAATGACAGGAATTTAACCTGTTCCCAATGGAACTCACACTTCTCCAGTTTACAATAGAGATTGTTCTCTCTAAATTTCTGAAGCACACGACAGACATCTGTGTGGTGGCTCTCCAGGGACTTAGAAAATATGAGGATATCATCGAGATAAACTACCACTCATAACTGCAACAAATCTCGGAGGACATCGTTAATAAATTCCTGGAAAACTGCCGGGGCATTACAAAGGCCAAAAGGCATTACGAGATATTCATAATGGCCTGTTCTGGTATTAAATGCAAATTTCCACTCGTCGCCCTCCTTAATCCTCGCAAGATTGTAAGCCCCTCTCAGATCAAGCTTAGTGAAAACCGTTGCTCCCTTGAGGCGGTCAAATAACTCTGTAATCAACGGAATTGGGTAGGCATTCTTAATCGTGAAACGATTGAGACCCCTATAATCAATACAAGGTCTCAGTTCACCGCTCCTCTTCTTCACAAAGAAGAAACCAGCACCAGCAGGAGACGAGGATTTGCGGATGAAACCCCGAGAAAGTGCGTCTGCAACATACTCCTCCATAGCTTTATCCTCCAAGACCGACAAAGGGTAAACCCGGTCACGAGTGGGAGTGGGACCAGGTTGAAGGTCAATTGCGCAATCATACGGCCGGTGTGGAGGCAAACTACCAGCTTGACCTTTGTCAAAGACATCGCTAAAATCACGGTACTCCTCAGGCAGGGAGGAGAGTGAAGAGGTACACAGGACCTTGGCTACCTTCCGGAAGCATGTTTCACTGCATTGTGGTGACCAGGAGAGAACCTCAGCATGGTGCCAATCAAAAGAGGGGTTGTGCCTCTGTAACCAAGGATAACCAATAACCAGCGGAAACTTAGGAGAGGAAATCACTTGTAATTGGATTATCTCATGGTGAAGAGCCCCTACGGCCATGGACAATAGAACCGTCTCATGAGTCACATGGGCAGGCTGTAGAGGTCTCCCGTCAAGAGCCTCAATGGCAAGTGGAGTGTCACGCAGCTGCAGTGGAATCGAGTGCTTTGATACAAAGGCAGCATCAATGAACAGGCCTGCAGCCCCAGAGTCGATAAGAGCCTGTATATCGATAGACGACTTAGCCCAAGAAAGGGTGACCAAAACCAGGGGCTTATCCTTCTGGATAACTGGGGACAACACAACACCACCTAAGGTCTGTCCATGACAGGACCTCAAGGTTCGAGTGTTCCCAGGACGGGTAGGACAAGACTTCAAAAAGTGACCTGCCTGGCCACAATAAAGGCACAATCTCTCCCTCCTCAAGGCTCTCTCCGCAGAGAGAAGCGTGAAGCCCAAGTGCATGGGTTCATCTTCACTGACCGACCCAGTACCAGGAGGCATGAGAGGTGAAGGAGGCACGGGTGGGACTGCAAAGCTCGGAGGCAAACGTGCAGGAGGCTTCCGGAAGCCCTCCTTAAAAAAAAGTCTCTCTCTGAGTCTGGAGTGAATGAGGATGGCAAGCTCTCCAGCTCAGTGGGTGTATCTCGGGCTGCTATCATCCTTGATGGAATCCGAGAAACCATGAGAAAAAGCAGCCATGAGGGCCTCATTGTTCCAAGCAACCTCTGCTGCCAGAGTACAGAACTCAGTGCCATAGTCCGCAACAGTTCTCATACTCTGATGGACATGAGGCACTTGGCAGCGGAAGCAGAGCATGCGGGGACGTCAAATACCCTTTTAAAGGAGGCCACAAACTCAGGGTAACTCAAGGCAAGAGGTTTTTGCGTCTCCCATAGAGGGTTAGCCCAGGCCAAGGCTATCTCAGAAAGCAAAGATATCACAAACCCCACTTTGCTTCTGTCCATGGGAAACGCCTGGGGCAGCATCTCAAAGTATATCAACTTGGTTGAGAAACCCTCTTCATTGAACTGGATTGCCCCCAAATCGCTGGGGAAGCGGGGCGCAACCAGACATACCTCTTATAGAGGTAATACACAAGACTGGTGCCTGCACAGAGACTGGCGCAGCAGCAGGGACGGCCTGCAACTCAGGTTGTACGGAAGCAGCCCTAGTGGGGGATTCCAGGTGAGCCATGCGACTCAGGATCGTTTGTAACGCCATGGCAAACTGATCCATGCAGTGATCTTGCTCATCCAATCTGGAAAAAATATTACCAACAAGTGGATTGACCATCTTCTGAACTCATGGCCTACTGTCAGAAACCATGAGCCAGACCGAAACAGAAGTACAGTAAAATCACACTTGTTTATTAATAAAAATAAAAAGGTAAATTGACTACGCTTACTCTAAGCATAGCCAGAGTCCAGAAACCGGATTGGGTAGTCAGCCAAGCCAAAGTTCAGTAACCAGATTGGGTAATCGGCCAGGCGAGAAGTCAGGGATCCAAGTAGAGGAACAGCAAGCAGGATAAGGAGCCAGAAGGGATGTCAGGAAAACCAGTCTTTAAACAGGAACGCAGGAGATGGTTTCTTGTGATGTGACCACGGCAAAGGCAGAAATGAAGTGAGCTGGAGATCTTTAAGTAGGCGGGACTGACGAGCAGATCCACAACAGCTGGTTAACTGTGGAGATAGATGAGAGCTGGCAATTAGCCGCTAGCTGAGCGGCCAGCGGTACATTGTTGTCTAGATTGGTTTGTAACTATAATGAAATGCAAACTTGATTCAGTGTAAGGAGACGAGTGGACACTCAGCAGCTGTTTACACATCTGGACGCAGGAGCACTAGTGCGGGACACCAGAACAAACTTTTTAGGGTGCCCCACACAGGTGCTCCAGTGGATACTAAGGGTGTCTCCATATGTGAAAATTGTACAAAAAAGGTAAGTATTCCAGCTTTAGAAAGGGAACAAACAAAATGTCTTCAGCTTGGAACTCTGCCAAAAAAGACAATTGTTTCATATTACTATTTCTGGCCTTAAACATCTGTGTGCCAAGTATACCTTTTTATATTTTTCACATAGGGGAGAAAAAACTCGGGACATCTGAGGATACCAGGGAACCAAAACCTCCTGGAGAGGGGGAAATACCACCAACACAACCAGAGGATGTGGAGAGAGACGTTTTTGAAGTTGGTAAAATAGTAACCACAACAGGTGAGTGTCTGAGACCACAGCTTCAGGTAAAAGATGTATGCCTGCATATTTTTAATACATGGTTCGTTTTTGAATTTTAGGTGATGTGGATGTTGTGGAAGAAAAAACTAATTTCGCAAGTGCAAACGTCCTCATCGGGGAGATCAAGGTGTGCAATCGTGATTTAAAGAAGATCAAGGAAGACATCAGTGATATTGAAAAAAAAAGACTAAAAAACATCATTGATGTTTTACGCAGAATCTAAAATACACCAAAATTCTTCAATTTGTTGACATTTTCTAAATATTTAAAAATTTTTTAAGTCTATTGAAAGCCAAATTTTGAAGATGCACACAGTGTGTCAACATGTGCTATCTGCCATCACGGGATACCAAGGTACGCGTTTTGTGGGTGCAACCCCTTCCTCACAACTAAAGTAGCTGAGAGGAAGGGGTTGCACCCCCGAAACACATCCATTGATCCCCCATGATGGGAGCTAGCACATGTTGACATTAGGCATCGGTTCAGGAGGGAAATCCCCATTTTGACTCTCAATTTGTCTGCATCTTCAAAATTTGGCTTTCACAGGGATGACATCACCCCATCTGATGAAGGCAGACACAACACAGTTTGGACATACTAATGTCTGATATTGCCTTCACTTTGTCAAAGTTGAACTTTGTAAGTTCCTGAGTTGTGTATTGTTTTATGGTTTTAAACATGCCTGTTTAACACAAAAAAGGCTATTTGTACTGTCATAGTTACATAGTTAGTCAGGTTGAAAAAAGATACAAGTCCATCCAGTTAAACCTGTCAAACGCAAAAATGTTATTCCAAAAATATGTTGGTTTGTTCAAAAACCCTTTTCTAAAGCACATGTAAATGTGCACAGAGTAAAACATGTTAAACAACATGGTGTGGCTTCTTCTTTCAATGCTCAATAGCAGTTTTGGTACTAAGTTGGTGTTTACAGTGACAACGGGTGTTATTTACTAAAGGCAAATCTACTTTGCACTACAAGTGCACTTTCAGTGCAGTTTCAAGTGCACGTTTGAAGTGCACTTGGAGTGCAAAGTGGATTTTCCTTTAGTAAATAACTCCCACGGTGCTTTATAATTTGCCACAATCACGCCATTTTCTTGACTCTCAAAAATTCATTCATGGTGCTGAAAATGATGAATCTTTTTATCATTAATGCATTACATACATTAACAACAAAAACAAGGGTGTGTGTGTGGCAGACCCACAACATAATAGTTCGCTAAAGAAGAGATTGTCACCTCATCAAATAAATTACGTTTGCACTATTGAAGAAAATAGCCAAAAAGAAAAGCCCATTTGAGAACCTAGGAGACAGCTAAAAGAAACTCAAGCATTAACTCAAAGGAAATATTTCAGTTTAACCAAAAAATTTATTTTTAAAATGTTTCTTAAACATTGTCTGGCATATCAATGGCCCCCCTATCCACAAAGTACTCTAGATACTTTTCGCGAACTTTGCAGGGGCTTTGGGGGGGCAAGCCAGGACAGCCAGCTTCAAGAGCCCACAGATGTGTTGGATCCGGTAATAAGCCGGCCTCAGTCCCAACTGAGGCCACATAGTTTGATGTATTTTTTCTTAAAAAGTTATGTAATATGCAGCATGCAAGAACGATGTGATTGATTTTATATTCCGCCATGTTTATTGCAGTGAGGAATAGGCGGAACCGGCTGGCCATTATCTTGAAAGCGTTCCCACCACTCTTCTGGCTCTGGCCAGCCGGTAGTTAAAAACACTCTGGTCTGGGGCGAGGGTCCTCATGGGGAATGGCCACATCAGGTGATCACCCACCCCAAACGCTTCATCAGCGACAAAGACGAACGGGAGTCCTTCCACAATCTCTTCAGCAGGTGGCAGTCCCAAGCCACCATTCTGGAGCCCTCTGTAAAACTCGGTCTGGGCAATGACTCCAACATCCGACAATTCTTCCCCACGTCCACATAGAGAAACTCATGTCGCAGACACCACCACCGACATCACAATACTATTAAACCCCTTGTAATTATAATAGTATGACCCCGAGTTGGGGGGGGGGGGCGACTATGTGGACGTGTTTCCCATCAATTGCCCCTCCGCAGTTGGGAAAGCCCCACCGCTGGGCAAATTGGGAAGCCACAGTCTGCCATTCCTGTGGCGTTGAAGGAAACTGTGGAGTCAAAAAAAAAAAAAAAAAAAAATTTAGACACAAACATTCTTGGCCAACATCAGTATAACATTTTGTTTAAGGAGTATTTAAAGACAAAAGTATAAGGTCCACTTATCAGATTCCTCACCCCCTCTGATGGCCCATTGTAAAAGTTTTAGGGGGTGGGGGGGATATGTTTTGGACAGGTAACCCTCTCCGCTTCATTCAGAGCTGAATGCATAAATAATGTGTGTTACTTTGGGCAGCACCTCCTTACTTACACTATTGGCAGCCCACTGGACAGGTAAGAAGTGTCATAATAAAATAATACACACTGTCCAAATTTAAGCACTTTTTGACATTCTGCAATTACCCATCAAGATAATAGGAGAACAAAAAACTTTAAACAGTACCATTTGAAAGTATTCAGGCAGGCCCTTTCACTACATGCTTTGGTGAATTAATCCATAAATATGACCACAAAAGAGGTAGGTATAGTGTGTATGGGTTTGGCAAAGTCAAAGCAGATAATGGTTTGGTATCAGTTGACTTAACGGTTGGGGGGGAGGGAGGGTTCCAAATGATTTTGGGACCCCCAAAAAAATAAATAAATAAAAAAGCCTCTGGCACTCTGCACGAATTTAAGCACACAAATAACATTTGTACACATTTTAGGGGGCATTTAGGGTAAAGCACTACTATGGAGCTGACAAAATACAGGTCTCTGGAATACAGGTCTCTGGAATAATGATCCCCAGAGCCTGGGGGGAGATGCCTGTCGAGAACTTGATGTCCTGCAGACTTCTCCCCGTCGCTAAGTACCGCAAGGTGGCGATGAGCCTCTGTTCGGGAGTGATGGCTTGCTGCATGCAGGTGTCCTGCTTGGTAATCTAAGGGGACAGCAAAGCCAACAGATGGTGAAAAACGGGGTCCGTCATCCTGAGATAATTCCTGAAATCATCAGGATTATTCTCCTGGATCTCCCGCAACAAAGGCATGTGCGATAATTGGTCACGCTGGAGTAACCAATCCTTGGTCTATGAACTCCTCCCCACCCTGTTCATGGACTGGGCTTGGATCAAAATAATAAGAACCCAACACCAAGCCCCTGCAAAGCACGAACTCTACGAGGAGTACGTAACCGCAACATGGCTTCAAAACGGTCGGCTGGTCAGAACAAACTAACAGAACTCACTGAAAAACAGAAAGGCCTGAGAAGAGCAAGCTGAAAATCAGAAACAAGCGGACAAGTACGTACTGAAAACCAGATACGAACTGACTACACGCACTGAAAAACAGATACGAACCCACAAGCACAAACTGAAGAGCAGTAACGATCTGAAAAGCACGAGCCTGAAAACCGCAAATCGTCTCTCACCAAACTTCTACTAACACAAGATTAGCAGAAGGAGCCCAAAGGGTGGTGCACTTGGTATTGAACTTCCCTTTTCTAGTGCCGACGTACGTGTTGTATGTCACTGCGTTCTGGACGTTCGGAATTTCCGACAAGATTTGTGTGACCGTGTGTATGCAAGACAAGTTTGATCCAACTTCCATTGGCTCCATGGATTTTGTTGTTGGAATGTCCGATCATGTGTACACTAATTTGGAGGTGGTAGCATTGCGTTTCTATTTCATGTGCCCCTAATTTAATGAGGATACCTCTAAGGCATGCTTTGTGTGCATTCCAACAAACTGTGGGATCAGGCAGAGTTAGCATTGACAGAGAAATTGTTTTTCATTTCGGATGCGATATGTTTCTGGAGATGGGGGGGCGAGAGATGAAGAAGGTATTGAGCCTCCACATAGTCCCTGATTGCTTAGGGTGCGGGGGGAATAGTTTGAGTAGAATTGGAGCATGGTCAGACCATGTGATGGTACCAATGTTGGCATCTTGCATGGTTTGGATGGTGTGCTTATCAACCAGAAACATGTCTATCCTGGAGTAGGATTTTTTGGTATGCGAATAAAAAGTGTAGTCCCTTTCAGTGTCATGTAGACATCTCCATAGGTCATACAAATCTTCAGAGCGGAGTAGTGATGAGAGAGCAGTGGATTGTCTACCGGATGGGTTGGAGGAATCTAGAGTGGGGTCTATTATTTAAAAATCACTGCAGAGAATTAGGGGGTGTTGTCTGAAGGGAGCTAGTTTCCCCACAACGGTTTTGTAGAATTGGCCTTGACGGGTGTTTGTGGTTGTTAATGGAGGCATATACCTGCCATATGAGTCAATCTCAGAGTGGAGTAGTTGGAATGCCACTGTGGATCGCACAGCAATAATGATGCCAGCTTTTTTCTTAGGGGAGAAAAAGCAGTGTGCAAACTGTTTATGAGAGCAGGGTGGGGACTTGGAGGAGGAAAAGTGAGTTTCCTGCACACATATGATATCTGAATTGAGTCTAAGGGCTTCTTTCCATTTGAAGGGAGAGTTAAGGCTTTTGACATTCAAGGAGGTGATGTTAACAGCCATAGTGGTTAGGCAGTGGGGGTAGGCCTAGGAGGAAGGGGGAGGAACACCTGTTAATTCACACACCAAATACCTGAATGCTGATTGTAAAATACAGTAAGAACACTTAATAATCGCTAGAACAGTAGTGAATACAACTAATTTAAAGAGCAGCAAGAGAAAATTAGGTGAAACCTAACGTACACTTGTAACTCGTGGTAAGGTGCCTAGCACTCTATATTATGCAGGGGATATGCAAGTAAGAACCAGAACAGATATAAAACAAAAGTAAAAAAAAAAAAAACCAGTAAATATGGTTATACTCATCTGGGACATTTACTGCTAAAGAGTTAATGTTCAAATTGCCTGTAAAGGAACATGGGTGTCCCCGGGTGGAGCTGGGTATTAGCTGAGACGTTGGTCATGTGAGGCACGGTTGGTGTTGTTACAGCCCTGGCCATAGGTCTGCGAACAGCGTCATTCTGAGCCTGGTGGAGGTGAGGAGATGAGGCCCGAGTTTAGTAGCCTCTTGATGTCCTTTTTGGGTGTATAGATGTTGGTTGCTTGGTTTTGAAATGTCACGACTAATTTGGTGGGGAAGCCCCATTTGTATGCAATGTTGCAATCTCGGAGGACTGCAGTAATTTGGGCGAATTCCCTCAATTTTTGTGCGGTAGCCGCTGATATATCCGTGTATAGAGAGATGGAGGAGTAAGGGTCTGGGAGGGTAGCAGAAGTTGCAGACATGATCCTTTCTTTAGTTTGGAAGAAATGGATACGCGCCAGTACGTCGCGCTGGACCGTTTCTGGTAGGTGGTTCGGTTTAGCGATCCTATGAGCGTGGTCTATGGCAATGTCAGCTTGCGACAATTGTGGAATAAGTTTGAGGAACAATTGTTGGATGTGATGGATTAGGTCTGGAGGTTTGACAGTCTCAGAAATGCCTCTGAACTTTATAATATTCCTCCGGGAGCGATCCTCTAGGTCGGCCATTTTAGCTTGTAAAAATCTTATTTCCTCAGAGTGTTGGTGGTATGCCTCAGAGGCCTCATGGTGTGCAGAGACATGCTCTGTGATCTGTCTCTCCAATATGTCAGTACGTTCCTCTACCTGTTCTACGCTAAGGTGCAGGAAGGATAAAGATGAGCGGAGCACACTGTGTAGGTCTTTTTGTAGAGATAGTAACATTAGTTTTAAGGTTCTCTGAGGCAGGCTGATCACTGGCAGGGTGTGCAGCCAACGATTCCTGTGTGCCTTCACTGTCAGCAGTCTCATCCCAGTGCTGTTTCTTATACAGCAGGACTTTAGCTGGAGATGGTGCTGGGGACTGCGCTGACCTCTTACCTCTGTCTGATGGGGAGCCTTGGTAAGGTGTAGGATTGGGCACAGAGCTGTCCATGTCCTCTGGGATGAGCACAGGGTCCTGTGGTGTTGTTTTTGCTGGCGAGGGCAGAGGGGGAGACAAAGCTCCAGTGCCACTTTGGCTGCTCTGCATGCCTGTCTGCATGTAAAAGTAAGTGAGGTGGCACGACTTAAAAGTAGTAGCGGTTCCTCTTTCTGGACATACTGCTGAGATGCCCTATGTTCCACCTTCCCTCTGGTGTGGGAGAGAGGGGAGGAGGGTTGCTCTATTGGGCAGAGGGTTGCTGAGTGTCCCTAGGCTGAGCAGAGCTGCAGGGTCAGTCGGCCATCTTGTTTCATGGCCAGCCACATCCCCAGATTACATTATTTTAAATGGCACCCCAAACATGGCAAGATCTTGTCATGATTGCCACATGACAGAATCGCATGGCAATTGATCCAAAACAAGCAGGGGACCATTTCTTCACTTTTGGGTGCGGCAAAGTAATCTGAAATGCAGCGGCTCCCGGTCCCAGCCTTTTTTTATATCAATCCACCCCAACAATTTGAGGGATTGCAATAAAGAAGGCCAAGTGTTTAGTTTAACAATATGAAACAGAAGCACTGCAAATTCCTCCACCGCACCCGGAAGTGAAGAATCAGTCCCCTTTCTGACTCAATTCATTTTAGTGGGTCAGCATAACTGGCAGGCAACCAGAATTTTTATATGAAGGCCACCATTAGTCATCCCTATGTTCCTGTCATGTCAGGGTTATTTATTTATTATTTATAGTAGGTAAAGGTGCTAAAGCTGATTCTTCTTTTTTATTGCAGATGTACACAGTATTTACTGCAGACACAGCTCACAAGGCAGGTCTGCCCTAGTGAGCGAGACAGAATATGAAAGCTACATTGAGACTCCACCAGCATGTGACATTCACACGGAGACTCCACCAGCATGTGACATTCACACGGAGACTCCACCAGCATGTGACATTCATAATGAGACTCCTCCAGAATGTGATGTTCACAATGAGACTCCTCCAGAATGTGACATTCATGTAAAGAATCCACCTGAATGTCACATTCATGTTGAAACTCCAGCACAATGTGACGTTCATGTTGAGAACCCACCAAAATATCAGGGCAGCCATGGAAATATCTCTTCCCATGAAGATGAGGGCAAGCTTACAGAAAAGGATAGGCAGATCCTGGTGGTAGGGGATTCTGTTATTAGAGGGACAGAGAGGGCAACCAGCATGTGACATTTACACAAAGACTACACCAGCATGTGACGTTCCCACAGATTCCACCAGTATGTGACGTTCACACGAGGACTAAACTAGCATGTGACAACTCAACAAAAAAGTCTGAGGAACCCTCCCAGGGATCAGGTACGGCTGTACCAACACAGGTCCCTACCCTGGTGGTGGCTGCCACTCCAGTAACCGGAGGGTCTTCCCATCAGCCCTCTATTTACCTTTCTGCAGCTTCTGAATCACCAACTATTAATGTAGTTGGACAAGACAATAGGCTGTTCCTAGAAGACTCAAGAAAATGTCTGAGGAACCCTCCCAGGGACCAGGTAGGGCTGAATCAACACAGGTCCCTACACTGGTGGTGGCTGCCACTCCAGTAACCGGAGGGTCTTCCCATCAGCCCAATCAATTGTGTTGCTATCCAGTAAACAGATGGTCTTCCCATTAGCCCTACCGAGGACCATGTACAGCTGTACCAACAGAGGTCCTGGCGGTTCCCTTTTCAGTAAACAGATGGTCTTTCCATCAGCCCTCCCGAGGACCAGGTACAGCTGTACCGACACAGGTCCCCTCACTGGTGGCAGCTGCCACTCCAGTAAACAGAGGATCTTCCCATCAGCCCTCCCAGGGAACTATTGGTGTCTACCATTTCCTTAAGATAGCTGAGATGGCAATCAGCCCTGCCTGCTACGGCTGTACCAAGGCAGGTTTTGCACAAACGCTTCATCTACTGAGCTCACCTAAAAAGGTATTTCTAATTTTTCACACCTACTTTATATTTGTTACGTGTTTCCATTCACATAGCATATCTTTAAGAAAATTGTAAAAATTGCTGCTCCCCATTAAAAAGCAGAACCCCGTGGTAAAAATGAAACAAAACAAAAAAAAAAAAAAAAAAACCATGGCCACCCAAAAATCCAGACCCCCTTCTGAGCACGCATCCTAGCAGGCCAGGAAAGGGGGGGGGATGAGCATGCACCACCCTCCTCTCCTCGCCCATACCAGGCCATGTGCCCTTAACATGGGAAGGTGCCTTGTTAGGGGGGGGGTTCCTCTTTGCTAGGTCTACTTCCCATGTTGGGGGCTTGTGGTCCAGTATTGCTCAGGAGTAGAGGGGTGCACGCTCATTGCCCCCTTTCCTGGCCTGCCAGGCTGCATGCTCGTTGGGGGTTCTGGTATCAGATTTGTGGGGGCCATTTTTTTTTGTCATTTTTCACACGTGATTCGCTCTTTAGAGTTGAGCAGCAAACATTACAATTTTTATTAAGTTTTACTCTGAATAAGAAAATGTAACAGATATAAACGTAGGTGTTACCCCAATATGGCTGCAAAAGTGGAAATACTTTTTAGGTGAGCGTCAAAGAAGTAGCGCTGGTGTCCCATTCAAGTGGTCACCATTCATAAAAAAACAGCAGAGGCCGGCCAGCAGTCCTGGGCACGGTAGGTGGAGCTGGTAGCAGCTCCAGACAAGCATAGACAATGAAGATGGACTATCAGGGCATCCTTGTTGCCCAATCCTCCATACTGGGAATAGACTCTCTACCATCTATGAAGAGCCAGGCTTCCACATTCATGTCAGTTGTCCTGTCCCTGCCTGTCTACATTTCAGGTCACACCCATGGCTAGCTCATGTCCTCTTACATATCCATGGAGTAGAGACACTATACAGACCATAGGACATGTATTTGTCCCATTCCACACGAAGGACTTCACCAATATTGCTGAAGTGACCACTGAGGCCTACAACAGCTTAAGGACTCTGTAGCTCCAGGTCATTCTACAAAAGGATCTGAATCTCTAGGTCACTTGAGAATATCGTAACCCAAGGAGAATGAAGGGGAAATATGGACAGCTCATGGGTAGGGTGGATGGAATGAGAACCAGAGTCTCCCCCTACAGGACAGAATGTGGAAGAGAAAGAACTCAACAAAAAGGATCTGCATCTCTAGGTCACTTAAGAATATGATGACCCAAAGAGAATGTGGGGGACATATGGATGACTCATAGGTAGGATGGGTGGAATGAGAACCGTTCATAGAGTTTCCCCTACAGGACAGAATATAGAAGAGGAAGAATTTCATGAACATGGGGGAGGCATGGATAGTTCATCTGTAGGGTTGGTGGAATGAGAACAGTTCATACAAACTCCCCCTACAGGACAGAACACAATAGATTCTCAACTCTACAATATGGACCTGTATCTCCAGGTCCTTTAGGAAATTTAAAGACAAAGGAGGGAGGAAGAGGCGGAAAATAGGTGAAGTTCTCCTTTAAGATCGGGCAGCACATGGGCTTAGTAGTTAGCACTTCTGCCTTGCAGCACTGGGGTATTTGGTTCATATCCTGACCAGGACACTGTCTGAATGGAGTCTGCTTGTTCTCCCTGTGCTTGTGTGGGTTTCCTCCTACAGCCCAAAGACATGCTGGTAGGTTAAATGGCTCCATTCAGTACGACCAAGATGGCTGCTTCACCCCCTAAGGGCTTTGAGTGTACATCACTGATTTACCCCGCTCAGCGGGGGCAGGCCTTGGATAACAGAGGCCGCATATGGTCAGCACAGAGGCTTAGTGGTTAGCCTTGCAGCACTGGAGTCCATTGTTCAAATACTGACCAGGACACTATCTGCATGGAGTTTGCATGTTCTCCCTGTGCTTGCATGGGTTTCCTCTGGGTACTCCTCCCACACTACAAAGAAATGCTACCTCGCGTTGGTGGTGCAGTGGTGAGCATAGCTGCTTTCCAAGCAGTTGACCCAGGTTTGATTCCTGGCCAATGCAATCTCACAAGATGGGTGTGGCCTGGACTCCGGTGAGGGGAATTCTGGTAGAATTGTGTGGGGTGACTCTGGATTTTAACTCTACAAAAGTTCCTACCACTTCCGGTCCTGGTGACAACCACCCTCACCACCCCCTGTTGTCACACAGAGAGGAAGTGAGGGAAAATCTCCACAGAGGGATCACAAGAATAAAATATAAAAACTGGAATACTAAAACAAATCCTAATTTAATCCCAAAAAAAAAGAAATGCGTCTGTCATCTCTATCGTGCGATAAAATAATGAACACAGAGAAATTAACCATGAACCCACCTCCGAGGTGACCGGAGAGCCCGCACCGCCTCTTGCAGTCCAGCCAATCAGCGCCTAGAATTGAGTGATTGATGTCCGCCTGGGCTTATCGTTGCCAGGCACGCTCTAAGAGCAAAAGGCGGGAAATCGTCGCTGCTCAAACTAATAAAGCAAGGGCGCTGAGAGGAGGGCAGGGCCTCCTCTGTGGAGGTAGAGGGGTGCGTGATATACAAGGTCACGCAGGAGGCGTGTAGCGAGGGGGGGCATGTCCCGGCGGTGATGATTGACAGCTGTGTACCTGGCGGGAACCATGTCAGAGAAGGTAAAATGGCAGGAGAGGCGTGTGGAGGAGGGGAGGGGGTGTAATATGACGTGTGTGGGATTGTGGGAGCCCAGGGACAGAGACTTTAAAAGACAGGTCCCCTTTATTCTCCATTATACATGTATAGAGCCATGACAGGTCCTCTTTATACTCCTATATACATGTATAGAGCCATGACAGGTGCTCTTTATACTCCTATATACAGTGCCTTGAAAAACTATTCATACCCCTAGAACATTTTTCACATTTTGTTATGTTACAACCAAAAATGTAAATGTATTTTATTGGGATTTTATGTGATAGACCAACACAAAGTGGCACATAATTCTGAAGTGGAAGGAAAATTATAAATGTTTTTCAAAAATTTTTACAAATAAATATCTGAAAAGTGTGGTGTGCATTTGTATTCAGCTCCCATTACTCCCTACCCCTAATTAAAATCTAGTGGGACCAATTGCCTTCAGAAGTCACCTAATTAGTAAATAAAGTCCAGCTGTGTGTAATTTAATCTCAGTATAAATACAGCTGTTCTGTGAAGCCCTCAGAGGTTTGTTTGAGAACCTTAGTTAACAAACAGCATCACGAAGGCTAAGGAACACACCAGACAGGTCAGGGATAAAGTTGTGGAGGAGTTTACAACAGGGTTAGGTTATAAAAAATATCCCAAGCTTTGAACATCTCACGGAGCAATGTTCAATCCATCATCTGAAAATGGAAAGAGTATGGCACAACTGCAAACCTAGCAAGACATGGCTGTCCACCTAAACTGACAGGCCATCAAGGACAGCATCAGAGAAGCAGCTAAGAGGGCCATGGTAACTCTGGAGGAGCTGCAGAGATCCACAGCTCAGGTGGGAGAATCTGTCCATAGGACAACTATTAGTCATGCACTCCACAAATCTGGCCTTTATGAGTGGCAAGAAAAAAGTCATTATTGAAAGAAAGCCATTAGAAGTCCCATTTGCAGTTTGTGAGAAGCCATGTGGGGGGACACAGCAAACATGTGGAAGAAGGTGCTCTGGTCAGATGAGGCCAAAATGGAACTTTTTGGCCTAAAAGCAAAACGCTATGTGTGGCGGGAAACTAACACTGCACATCACCCTGAGTACACCATCCCCACTGTGAAATATGGCGGTGGCAGCATCATGTTGTGGGGATGCTTTTCTTCAGCAGGGAAAGCGAAGCTGGTCAGAGTTGATGGGAAGATGATTGGAGTCAAATACAGGGCAATCTTAGAAGAAAACCTGTTAGAGTGTGCAAAGGACTTGAAATTGGGGCGGAAGTTGACCTTCCAGCAGGACAACTACCCTAAAACATACAGTCAGAGCTACAATGGAGTGGTTTAGATCAAAGCATATTCATGTGTTAGAATGGCCTAATCAAAGTCCAAACCAAAATCCAATTGGGAATCTGTGGCAAGACTTGAAAAAATTGCTGTTCACAGACGCTCTCCATCCAATCTGACAGAGCTTGAGCTATTTTGCAAAGAAGAATGGGGAAAAATGTCACTCTCTAGCTGTGCAAAGCTGGAAGAGACATCCCAAAAAGATTTGCAGCTGTAATTGCAGTGAAAGGTGGTTCTGCAAGGTATTGACTCAGGGGAGCTGAATACAAATGCACGCCACACTTTTTAAATATTTTTTTGTAAAAAATTATGAAAACTATGTATAGAGCCATGACATGTCCTCTTTATACTCCTATACACACACACACACACACACACACACACACACACACACACTTATAGAGCCATGACAGGTCCCCTTTTACTCCTATACATGTATAGAGCCATGACAGGTCCCCTTTTACTCCTATATACATGTATAGAGCCATGACAGGTTCCCTTTATACTCCTATTTACATGTATAGAGCCATGACATGTCCTCTTTATAATCCTATATACATGTATAAAGCCATGACAAGTCCTCTTTATACTCCTATGCATGTTTAGAGCCATGACAGGTCCTCTTTATGCACATGTATAGAGCCATGACAGGTCCTCTTCATACTCCTAAATACAGTATCTCACAAATGTGAGTACACCCCTCACAATTGTGGATTGGTGGTTACACTGTGTGGGGGCTAACCTGGGACGGTCCTGCATGCTCATGCCCTCCCCCTATTCGTCCGCATCATGCCGTGACGTTATACGCTGCGGCAGGATGGGGAAGGGTATATAAGGACCCATATGGTGGTGGCCATTTTGTGGAAGTCTGACACCAGTGGTTGGGTGAGAGCAGGTATGGAGCATGCCGGCATCTGTTAACATATGATTTAAATTTTGGCCACATGATGTTTGGGTCGTTTGCCCCATTGACTTGGTGCTCTATGTGTTTTTATAGGTTGGGGTGGCTCACACTCCTCTGTTAGGTGATGGTTTGCCTTTCTCCATTCCTTCCATCTCAACCCTGTTCATCTATTGATGTGATGGGCTGTGGATCCTTAACAGATCAGTTGGGTTCTATTGTGCACAGGTAAATTCTGTCTGGCTTTAATTACATCATTGGGCAAGGCAAGCGTGTTTATTCATGCTCAAACTTACTAAATTTTCTCCCTTTTTGTATTTTGGCAGTTTTCCCCATTTGGGATTTATCTGAATGTTTGGTGCCATTTAGTGTTTAACCACTACAATACACTTCAATTACTTACTGTAATTTTCTTTTCCTGACGCCAATACATGGCAGCATACATATGATATAGCTCCGCCCCTATATCCACCCACAGAACCTGTTTAGCTCTATAAAAGTCTGACTGAGAGTGTCAGGGAAGACCAGCCAGTACTCAAGATGGCCGACGGAGAAGTCGACCTGTGACTTCAGCCTCTGCCAGAACACCTTCGGTGCACCTGTGTGCACATTACCAAGAGGCTATTTAAACTTGGTCTGTGCTTGCATGCAGTGCTGTCTGTTCTACAGCGTTCCCATGTGTTCCTGCCTGCTTACTTCTGATACCTGTACCTGTTTACCGACCCGGCTTGCCTTGACTCCGCTACCTGCACCTGACCCGGCTTGTTCTTACCTCCGCACCTGCCTGCTCCTACTACCACACTGCCAGCCCGTTGCCGACCCGGCCTGTGTCCTGACTACGCTTCTGCTCCTGATGTTCCTGCCAGTGTATGACCCGGTCTGCTTAACCTGCCTCTTCCACTAGCTGGAGAATCCTGCTCAAGCACCGTGCCCCTGCTGCTGTTCCCAGTTCCAGGAAGACGACCCGTCAGGCACTCATGTGACTCTGCACTTCTGCGCCTCCTGTCTGCTCTATCAGGGGGCCAGAATCATAGGAGTAAGAGAGGCCGCTCCCTGCATATCAGGCTCTACCGTCAGGTACGTGACAGAGAGCTACCTCCCCCATTCTCCATATAAAGCACAAAGATCAGAGGGAAGGTTCATATACTGCCATGTATTAGCGTCAGAAAAGGAAAATTACGGAAAGTATTTGATACAATTTTCCATTTTCCTCACGCCAAACATGGCAGCATACATATGATACATAATGAGCTTTTGAGAGGGAGGGCTTAATGCCACAAACTTAGTCTTTATTTGACAATAGACATAAAAGCTTGGATGGTTTTCCTCCCAAACTCTACTGTAGTAAGAGCTGCTGGATCCACCCTGTAGTGTTTTAACGTATGATGTGATGCCCAGCCAGTCTCTTTGCAGACTGTCTCCAGAGACCATCCTGCCTTTGCTGCCCAAGAAAACATTGCCCTGGTTGTGTGAGCTCTAACCACCTACCTTCCCAGCCGCTCTACATGCCCGGTGAATAGTTTTTACTATCCAAGCTGAGATGGTTCTGGCCGAGGCCTCTTTCCCTTTAAATTTTCATGATGATGGAAAAGTGTGTCAGAACGTCTGAATATAGAAGTAGCCTGAAGATAGGCTTTGAGGACTTTTGAAATGTCCAACTCGTGCAGATCAGCATCTGATTCACTGGAGACATGAAATAACGATGCCACTTTTGGGATAAGATGATCCAATGGTCTCAGCACAACCCTGTTTGCAGAACATGGCATAAGGTTCTGTTGCCCCCAATTCTTGGAGTTCGACACAATTCCCCCTGAAGCTATGGCTAAAGACGTTTTTAAGGTGATATCCCATAATGAACAGTCTTCTGTCGGAGTACGAGAAGGGTTTGCTAGTAAATTGAGGACTACTGCCAGGTCCCATTGAGGGAACCTATTTCTCTTGGGAGGGCATAGTCTAAGTACCGCTCTCATGCAGTGCTCCACCAGCAGGTTTGCTGCCCATTTCTCTTGGGTGAGAGCTGAGATGGCTGAAGTTTGCACCTTTTGCAAAAAAAGGGGGGGGGGGGAGCCTTTAGATGAGATGCATGGGGTAGAGCCAGACAAAACCATATACATATGTAAAAAAATTGTATTCTTTATTAGACCAAAGATAGGGCATGAATCAACCCATATAAACGCATAAGAGCACATTGGCATATAAAATACAGAGTATCAACATACATATTGAGGATAGTCACCAACATGACACAGAAAGTAAATATTATACATCACAGCCCCCCCCCCCCAAATGGAGTAGGCATAACATTATATGAGGGTGGTAGAGCAATAAAAACCATCTAGAATCATAAATATGAGATGGATGCATCAAAATAAGCTTGACGATGTTTCGTGGACTTCTATCCACTCATCAGGAGCAAGTGCATCCATATACTAAAAAAGGGATAAAAAAAAAATAATCACCATTATAGTTTGATATAACCACAGACTGGAGGGGTAGAGAGATAAAGGATGATGATGAACAGATAAATGGCCATAACTGAAAGTACTCACATGAGAGCTGATATTAGACCATGCGATGCCACCTGCTGGAGGTCAGCCAGATAAATATGTCCAGCACGGGAGCTGAGGAAAGGACCCAAGCATGGACCAGGAGCACACACGCAGTCCCCCAAAAAAGTGTGTATGGAAAAATCTTGATGTAACTGTGGATGGGATTTCTGTATTGTATACAATAAAGTAAGTGGTTTGTTACCATATTGGTATAAATAAAAAGAAATGTCATATAGAGTAGACCCATCACCACAGTATAGAAGTATATTGTGGAGCATATCAGCAAGGTGAACAGAATGAAAAATTAGGGTGTCCATATAGTAAGAATAGGGAAGAGGAGATGAGATTCCTGAAATCAGGAGAAATGAATGAACACTATAAAGAAATTAGTAATGCTTGTATGTATTTACCCATGTAGGTCCTAATGGGATATGAACCAAAAATGGAGTGCAGTGTGGGACTGCTGAGAAAAGGTCACTGAAGGGGAACTGCAGGGTGAGCCCAGCGGCCAGGGTCCCATCCAGCGTCACACTGGCATGACAACAAAGGAGAGACAGCACGGCAGCAGCCGGACCTACTCACCATGTGTCAGCCAAGCTGAAATAGCACACGCCTGCGTGAAGGGACGCCCACTGGGCGTCGCACGCATGGAGTGGAAGGTGTGGCGCAGATGCATGGTGAAATCGCCTGCCCAATCCCCCATCCCCATAATGTGTGGGAGGGAGGGGAGAGGGAAGGCATGCAGCATGCAACGCAGCTCCCGTGCAAACAAAACACCGGCCAACCTGTCGGCTGCAGAACACACTGAACCAATTCAGCTTAAGGGAGTATAGACAATTACAGCAGCAGTGTGTCCATCAAAATCAGCTGTGTTCAATGTGGTATATGGTAACTTGACCACTAGGGGTCAGATCCAAGGAAGTGAAGGCTCTTGAACCACATACACCTCCATCCCTAATCAGTGCATTCAGGAATTTATGATATGCTCCACAATTTACTTCTATACTGTGGTGATGGGTCTACTGTATATGACATTTCTTTTTAATTTATACCAATATGGTAACAAACCACTTACTTTATTGTATACAATACAGAAATCCCATACACACTTTTTTGGGGGACTGCGTGTGTGCTCCTGGTCCATGTTTGGGCCCTCTCCTCAGCTGGACATATTTATCTGGCTGACCTCCGGCAGGTGGAATCGCATGGCCTAATATCAGCTCTCATGTGAGTACTTTCAGTTATGGCCGTTTATTTGTTCATCATCATCCTTTATCCCTCTACCCCCCCAGTCTGTGGTTATATCAAACTATAATGGTGATTATTTTTTTTTTATCCCCATTTTAGTATATGGATGCACTTTCTCCTGATGAGTGGATAGAAGTCCACAAAACATCGTCAAGCTTATTTTGATGCATCCATCTCATATTTATGATTCTAGATGGTTTTTATTGCCCTACCACCCTGATATAATGTTATGCCTACTCCATTTGGGGGACTGTGATGTATAATATTTACTTTCTGTGTCATGTTAGTGACTATCCTCAATATGTATGTTGATACTTTGTATTTTATATGTGCTATTATGCATTTATATGGGTTGATCCATGCCCTCTCTTTGGTCTAATAAAGAATACAATTTTTTACATAAGTATATGTTTTTGTCTGGCTCTACCCCACGGACCTCATCTAAAGTCCCCCCCCTCCCCCCCTCTTTTTTGTAAAAGCAACCAGGGATGGAGGCATAATATTTCCCGTTGCGTCTCATTTAAAGTCCCAAATATTCCCTTTTTTCTTTGGAGTTTGCACCTTAAGCGAACTGAGCCCCAAATCCAATCTGGATTGCAGGTAAGACAGGATTTGAGATACATTTGGGTCAAACTGACGTCCAACTGCAAAGCTTGTGAACCTATTCCATATTCTGGAGTAGATGGCATTAGTTGACCCCTTTCTAGAACTCTGTAAAGTTCTAACACTCTCTGGAGAACATCCCAACTCTTGTAACTCCTGCCTTGCATTCTCCAGGCCGCTAAGGCCAGTCGTGATGGTTATGGATGTAGGGTATCTCCTTAAGACAGGAGATACCGGCAGAGTGAGCAGTGTGCACACGCTGAGATCCATTGCCAGAGAGAGACCCATGGTCTGTGAGGCCAGTAAGGAAAAACTGTGATGACTGTCAAATTCTGTCAATCTCCTCAGGAATTTCAGGATTAAAGAAATTGGAGGGAAGGCATAGGCCAGTTGCCCAAGCCAAGGATGGGTAAAGGCATCCGTCCCCTCTGCTAATGGATGAGGGTAGTGTGAGAGGAGCCAGCTCACCTTGCAGATGGTTGATGAGGCAAAAATATCAATTTTTTTCCTCGAGTGGGAGACCCCCCACTCGAGGATGATCTGTTTGAACACTTCGGGGTAAAGGGACCATTCGTTAGGGTCCATGAATTGTCTGGATAGGCGATCTGCTTCCAAGTTCTGACAGCCTGTAAGATATATGGCCCTCAAATCTAGGAGATATTGTTGTGCCAATGTCATGATTGGTTCCACCTCTATCAAGAGGGATTGGCTGCGTGTCCCACCTTGTCGCTGTATGTAGGATACTGCTGGCGCGTTGTCCAGATGGAGCAGGACTGGGAGACCCTGTATATGAGGCAGCAAGGTGGCCAACGTCATGAATGCTGCTTGAAGTTCCAGAATATTGGAAAGTAAGCCCTGAGTGGGAAATCCCTCTCTGCTGTGGATCTTGAGTTGTTCGCAGATGGCGCCCCACCCTGCTGCGCTGGCATCTGTGGTAACAATGATCCATGGCTGCGGCCCTAATGGCTATGCTGTTTAGCATTTGTTTTTCGTCTACCACCAGAGACTCTGGCGCCTCCGGCTGGTGATCCTGATTTGCTGGGCTAGACAAACTCTTCCACTGCATCAGAAAGCCTTGTTGAAAAACTGAGTTTCCAGTGAACCCAAGGGATTATCGGAATACACAAAGCCATCGTCCCGAGAGGACTCATGCACTGGGATACTGACATCACTGGTGCATCCAATGCCTGTTGGAACTTTTCCCTGATTTTGGGGAGTTTGAGGTGGCAAAGAAACTGTGGCCACCCGAGTATTGAATTGGGCCTCTAGGTAGACCATATTCTGTATAGGCTCCAGCTGGCTCTGGTAATGCCTGTTCCTCAACGCAAATCTAAAGAATTGCTGGTATGACTGAAGGATCGGGACTTGCTGGTAGCATTTTGCAAGTCCACTGAAATCCTCCAGTCTCCTGGTTGAATAACCTCGATTATGGTATGGAGAGACTCCATCTTGAGTCTATCCGGATAAATTGATTCAGCCTCTTGAGGTAGTTCTGGAGGCTGCCGTTTGAACAGCAGATAATGGCCTTGTGCCACTGTGGACTGAATCCGCCGTTTTTTTGGCTGTGGTCTTGCCGGAACTAGGTCACTTTTAATCACCCGGCTCCAACTGCCTCCTGGGCGGGCCTGGTGTTAAAAGGGCTTCTGGGTATCTTGGGGAGCCGCAGGGGTCTTAGTTCACTGCGATCTTGCGAAGGTTGACTGTGTACCCCTCCAACACCTTCTGAAGTCCTTGGATGGGCGAAAGCCTTCGAAATGCCAGTACCTGTTTGTCGCTTCTCTGGATGGTTGCCCCCTCTGGCGTCTGGACCTTCGATCTTGGGGCAGAAGACCCGATTTTCCTCCTGTAAGCCTGGAGATGGCAGTCTCCAGTTTTTTGGCCAAACAGCGCCTTCCCATCAAAAGGCAGTTTACAGCAATTCTGCTTTGAGGATGGGTCAGCCGCCCAGGGTTTTAGCCACAGCGCTCTTTTGGCTGTGACTGAGCTGAGCATGGCAATGAAGGACCATAGAATGAGGTCTATAGCTGCCTCACTTGTGAAGTCCGCCGAGAGTTTTATCTCATCAAGAGCCTTGATGATTTCTTTTTTCTTTTGGCAGCTATTTTTTTGTTTGCATACTCCAAGTTCTGCGCCCACACTCGCATAGCACTTGCTACGGATGTTAAAGCAACGGCGGGTTTACAAGCACCACGTGTCGCGAGGTAAAACTTTAAGTCCATGTCAATGCGTCAATCAAGGATATCGTGAAAGGAGGAAGAGTCTTTCATCGGAAGTGTCACATTCTTGGCCAGTCTGGTGACTGCCGCATCCACCGTTGGTGGGTTAGATAAAGGAGTCGCATCTTCCTCCGTTAGTGGATACAACTTTTGCAACCTATTGATTGAGGATGATTTTCCCTTCCCCCTCTTCCCATTCCTTCTGAAACAGGCCTTTTATTTCTGTCATAAGAAGAAAGGTAGCTACCTGTTTCTATAGGTTCCTCCTTTGGAACCCAAAGACTTGTTCACACTTGCAGCAGGCTCTGCTATCGCACTGAAAAGCGATCTATGCTTAAGTCACTTTTCAGAGGCATTTGATATTATCATGTAGAGTGGACAAGTGTTCCTGCTATGCGATTTTCAAACAGCAATTTGTACGCAATGTTGCAACTCGCATGGGGGGCAGCCCATTCACTTGGCTGCCCTACATGTGCAAAAAGAAGCCCCTGCTCCTATTTAGGGGCAACCAGCTTCGCACAATGTTTTTAAAGGCGCGTTCTCCCACGTGACAATCACAGCAGAATCGCACAATCTCACATTTGGGGTGCCCTGAAAGGATAAAGGCACCTAATGCCTGTTGTACAGCGATTGCCACACAATTTAAAGCGGAGCTCCGCCGAAAATTTTTTTTTTAAAAATCAGCAGCTACAAATACTGCAGCTGCTGACTTTTAAAACATGGACACTTACCTGTCCAGGGCGCCCGCGATGTCCGCACTCGAGGCCGAACCGTCTCTCCGTCCTCGGGTGCTGCTGCCTCCATCTTCGGTAAGGGAATCAGGAAGTGAAGCCGTGCGGCTTCACTTCCCGGTTCCCTACTGCGCATGCGCGAGTCGTGCAGCGCAATACGGATGGTCCCTGCTGTCTCTGGGACCCGTGTGTTTCCCAGCAGGAAGCGGGGAGGGAGCAGGAAGTGGCGTAAATAACCGCAGATTCTGCGGCTATCTATGCCGGAAGTGGGTACAGATACCTGTAATATACAGGTATCTGTACCCCCCTCGCCCCTGAAAGGTGCCAACTGTGTCACCGGAGGGGGGGAGGAATCTGATGAGTGGAAGTTCCACTTTTGGGTGGAACTCCACTTTAAAATCAGATTGTATGGTGTGTGATAGTAGGTTTTCTCTTTCTTTGGAGGAGGTTCCGGATCCTCCCATTCCAGTGCAGCTTTTACTGCCTTAATGAATGGTGGTATTAGCGCAAAATCAAAGCCTGAACCTTCAGGAGGAGGCAATATCTTCTCCCTCTGCCTGGAAGGTTGGCTGTAATAGTGGGTCTGGGGAATCAGCCTGCCTAATCAGCTGGGCTGGAGTCACCTCTGAAGTGCCTGGTACCCCTCTAGTTAGAGAGGGTTTAATGGCTTGGTTTAGACCTGGTACAGGGCCCACACTGTTCGTTCGCTTTTGTCCCTGGTTGCCCCAGACGACCGGAAAATTCTGCCAGGGAGTTGGGGACTACTTTCTTGAGCAAGGTTGACACCTGCTGACTCTCATACTCCTGGTATCTGGCAAGCTGCCTGAAGCAGTTGCTGCAAAGTAGCTTTCCAGGCATAGGGTCATCTCCACATGACGAACATTTGCCTTTCGGGCGCTGAGCCCTCGGAGAAGCTGTGTGAATTCTCTTAAGCGTACATGTGTGGCCTTTGTACTGGGTACTGCTAGGACTGGGGGAGTCACTTTCTGCCCTGGAAAAATCCTGATGATCCAGAGGGCCTCTGGACCTCCTAGAGCGGGAGTGTGAGCGGACAGGACTGCAATAGACAAGAAGACACGCTCGTCAGGGCAGAACGCACTCTTTTTCCCGCATCTTCTTACTTACCCAAAGTTGGCCCTTACCTGGTATTGCGGTGGTCTTGGTTATGTGGTGTTAGGCTCTTGCTGGCGGAAGAGCCGAAAGGTGCAAGGGGTACTGCATGGCAACAGGGAGAAATAAGGGAAGCGAGAGGAAAAAAATATATAATAATAATAATAATAATAATAATAATAATATTAATACATATATACCCCCCTTTTTTTTGGCAAAGAGTAACAAATTTGAATAAAAGAAATCTGGGCAAACTAACCCCCCCCCCCCAATCCTCTAGTAATACATTGCTCCCCCCTTCTATCCCCATTACTAGGATAGCAAGACTTAACTTTCATTGACTGTTCCTCAGAATGAGATGAATAGCAAAGGCATCCATTACCTGGCCATTTGTGCTCTGTAAATAGAGCGCCTGAGTGAGAGAGAGACTCAGCCCTCTCTCACCTCTGTTCTAATTAAAAAAAGGGGCTAGTACAATTAGGAGCGAAGCCAACATGCATCCACACAAAAGGGCACCTTTTAAGCTGGCTACACATACAAACTTCTGCAGATTTTTTCCCTCAGATTTACCAAAACCACACAATATGGGAGGTCAAAGCTTAAAAGCCTCAATTTGTATGCAGTCAGGCTGGCCCATGCACCACATGATCCCAGCAAATCTATAGGAATTCAGACAACAAAAGCTGCACAGTGTGTATGGGGTCTTTAGAGACATGAGAGCAAGAAAAAGAAAAAAAGTTTTATAGAAATTGACAGACCTGGAAAGAGTTCCATAGGAGAGAAGACATCATGCAGTTCCAGCTGCTGGATCCAGACTCCTAAGACCACTAGAAGGGGTACCTCGTTGGTGCGTTTAGCGGCCTAAGATGTGGGACTACGTGCTGGGAGAGGCTTGAACCTAGACGGACTCCGACATCAGCAGGTAAGAGCTTATCTTGAGTGTAACGGTCTGTAGGTGTTGATCTTTGAGGACAAAAAGGAGAATGGGGAGGTAGCTCTCAGTCAGACTTTTATAGAGTTAAACAGGTCCTGGGGTGAATATAGGGGCGGAGCTATATCATATGTATGCTGCCATGTTTGGCGTCAGGAAAAATATTTTTTACCAAAACATCAAAACCTTCCACATTCTAGCATTCTTAAAAAAAAAAAAAAAAAAAAAATATTTGAAGTAGAAGCAACAATGCAAAGAAAATTTATTTCAGAGAAAGATGCATTTCAACTCAACATTAAAAGGATTTATTAGGGAAAGTTACAATTGTTTTTTTAAAGATATTTTAGTGTAGAAATCACTTTTTCACACAGTTTAAAAGCAGATTATCTTTAACCACTTGTCGGCCAGCCGCCGCAGTTTTACTGTGGCAGAATGGCACGGCTGGGCGAAACGACATTATGGAATGACGCTTCACCCTGTGGCCACTAGGGGCGAGTGCAGGGAGCGATGACCGTCGGGCTCCCGCGATCGCTCGTGACACACTGAGAACCAGGATCTGTGTGTGTAACACACAGATCCCAGTTCTCTGAGGGGAGAAGAGACTGATCGTGTGTTCATACAAGTATGAACAGCGATCTGTCATCTCCCCTAGACAGTCCCATCCCCCCTTCAGTTAGAACACAGAGAGGGAACACAGTTAACCCCTTGATCGCCCCCTAGTGTTAACCCCTTCCCTGCCAGTGACATTTTTACAGTAATCAGTGCAATCTTTGTAGCACTGATCGCCAATGGTCCCAAAAATGTGTCAAAAATGTCCGATGTGTCCGCCATAATGTCGCAGTCCCGATAAAAATCACTTAACCCCTACAGCGTCGCCTAGTGGTTAACTCCCTCACTGCCAGTCACATTTACACAGTAATCAATGCAGTTTTAATTGCACTGATCGCTGTATAAATGTGAATGGTCCCAAAATCTCGCCAAAATTGTCCGATGTGTCCGCCATAATGTTGCAGTCACAATAAAAAAAAAAAAAATCGCAGATCGCCGCCATTACTAGTAAAAAAAAATAATAAAAATGCTATAAATCTATCCCCTATTTTTTTTGCAGACGTTATAACTTTTGCGCAAACCAATCAATATACACTTATTGCGATTTTTATTACCAAAAATATTTAGAAGAATACATATCGGCATAAACTGAGAAAAAAATTATTATTTTTTTTTTTTTTAAAAAGAAAAATATATGGGGATGTTTATTATAGAAAAAAGTACAAAATATTGTGTTTTTTTTTCAAAATTGTTGCTCTTTTTTTGTCTATAGCGCAAAAAATAAAAACCGCAGAGATCATCAAATACCACCGAAAGAAAGCTCTATTTGTGGTGTAGCGCCACATGACCGCGCACTTGTCAGTTAAAGCGACGCAGTGCTGAATCGCATAAAAATGGCCTCTTCATGAAGCAGCCAAATCTTCCGGGGCTGAATAATATAATAATATACTGCATATTTCAGTACCATTTAGGCAATTATATCATGCTCTAAACATTATTTCCATGTGCAATTCTCCAGGTTTTAGCAGGGGTTTGGGTGCTATTTGGTTTCAGGGAACTATAATAAATTCGATTTTGGGAGTATTTTTTTACTAGCGCTATAGTGAATACCGTTTTAGCGCTAGTTACCGTTAATTCTCGGTAATTAGCACTAATTAGCGCCGCTATAGTAAATGACCCCCAGTGTCTCTAAACATTTTGCCATATATCACAACAAGGACCCCACCCAATTGAGTTTTTGAACCGTACAAAAAACATTGGCGTGTTGGACATAAATTAAGTACCCTTAGTCAGTTAGAGTCCAAATGGATTTTTATATTGGACACTTTTGCACCTCGGGGATTGAATTTTCAATTCGACCTTAATTGTTTTATAATTTTTTTTTTTTTTTTTTAGATTCAGTACTTTTCTTTAATTCTTTTTATAGCAATACAGGTTATACATACATTTTGTCCAGATACATTATCTTACTTCTTACATTCAACCAACCCCCCCCCCACATCCTCTCCCAGTATGGTTCAACCTGGATTTTCGTGGTCCCAAGCCTCTGCCCAACCTTTCCAAATGGCATCAAATTTATCTCGGCACCCTCTATGTATATAAGTAAATTCCTCCTTTATTATGGTTTCTTTTATATGTGCTTTCCATTCTTCCACGGTCGGGGGATATATTGATATCCATTTGTAGGCTATTAATTTTCGTTCATGGAACAGGCCTCTCATTATTGCGATTTGGGTATTTTTTTAAATATTTAGTTCCCGCACTATATTTAATAAAACATAGCTTTGGTTCTAGTGGTATTTCTATACATCGTACGCTATTTATATTTTTAATTATATCCTGCCAATATCGCTGGCGTTTGGGACATGTCCACAACATGTGAATTAGATTGGCCGGTGTACCCTTACATCGAGGACATAAAGATGATTCCCTGCGTTTCCACTTAAACAGTTTTTCCAGGGTGTAGTATGATCTATGTTTAATAAAAAGTTGTTGTCAGGAGACTAGTAGACCAGACTGTGTGGACTGCACGGAGATAACCCAAAACGCATGCAAGTGAATAAATAATATTTATTAAAATAGGTGATAATTCAGAAAATACAAACAGTGCAAACCAACACAACAAACCCACTACAAACAATATATACAGCAAGGGGCAATACCGGACTCACAGATGTCAGCCAGGCCAGGGTCATACACAGCAGATAAGCAACTGAACAAGGGCAGGTTAGGAGAGGGGGATAATGGATGGGATAGGATACAGGCTCAGGAGCAGGCTCAGGTTCAGATACAGGAGATACAGGTTTACAGGATATGGGATAACAGGTCAGGGCGCAAGGAAGAAAGATACCAAGGCAAGCCTATGAGGGCTTGCCGGGTATTTATAAGGCTGTGGTAATTGAACTCATGTTACAGCTGAGCGCAGAGTGTGCTGTTTGCTCCACGCTGCCGGAGTGCACCCGCTGGTGGACACCGGTACTACGGCCCAAGGATGCAACAGTGCCACCAGCAGGAGAGACCTCTTACTACAGGTCCCAGGTGTTGGAAGACACCCGCTGGTGGACATTGGTACTGCGATCCAAGAGACCAATAGCGCCACCAACGGGTAAACCCTCTCATGACAGTACCCCCCCCAAGGAGCGGCCTCCGGACGCTCCAACAAGGTGAAATTGTCCAAAGTTCATGGTCTCAAACCGAACAACAGATGAGGGCACATCAGGCTGGGCATTGGGTACATCAGACTGGACAGTGGGCACATCCGGGCAGACAGTGGGCACATCCGGGCAGACAGTGGGCACATCCGGGCAGACAGCGGGCACATCCGGGCAGACAGCGGGCAGGAATACACAGAGCTGGGCAGCGGGCACATCAGACTGGGAAGCTGGCACATCAGACTGGGAAGCTGGCACATCAGACTGGGAAGCAATCTTCGAGACATCAGGCTGGAGGGCAGGCACTGAGACAACAGACTGGGAAGCTGGCACATCAAACTGGTAGGCAGGCATCGAGACATCAGGCTGGAAGGCAAGCTTCAAGACATCAGGCTGGGAAGCTGGCACATCAAACTGGGAAGCTGGCACATCAGGCTGGGAAGCTGGCACAAACTGGGAAGCTGGCACATCAAACTGGGAAGCTGGCACATCAGACTGGAAGGCAGGCGTCGGGACATCAGACTGCGAAGCTTGCACATCAGACTGGAAGGCAGGCGTCGGGACATCAGACTGGGAAGCAGGCACATTAGACTGGGAAGTTGGCACATCAGACTGGGAGGCAATCTTCGAGACATCAGGCTGGAGGGCAGGCACTGAGACAACAGACTGGGAAGCTGGCACATCAAACTGGTAGGTAGGCATCGAGACATCAGGCTGGAAGGCAAGCTTCAAGACATCAGGCTGGGAAGCTGGCACATCAGGCTGGGAAGCTGGCATGAAGACATCAGGCTGGAAGGCAGGCATGAAGACATCAGACTGGGAAGCAAGCACATTAGACTGGAGAGCAGGTACATCAGGCTGGAAGGCTGAGACATCCGGCTGGAAGGCAGGCGTCGGGACATCCGGCTGGAAGGCAGGCGTCGGGACATCCGGCTGGAAGGCAGGCGTCGGGACATCCGGCTGGAAGGCAGGCGTCGGGACATCCGGCTGGAAGGCAGGCGTCGGGACATCCGGCTGGAAGGCAGGAGTCGGGACATCCGGCTGGAAGGCAGGAGTCGGGACATCCGGCTGGAAGGCAGGCACATCAGACTGGATAGCAGGCGCATCAGACTGGAAAGCGGGCACCGAGACTTCGGGCTGGAAGGCAGACATCAGGACAGACTGGACAGCGGGCACATCAGACTGTGAGGCAAAGACATCAAGCTGGGAGGCAGGTGCCGAGACATCAGGCTGAAAGGCAGGCATCAGGACATCAGACTGGAAAGCAGGCACATTAGACTGGAGAGCGGGTACATCAGACTGGAAGGTGGGCACAGACTGGAAGGCAGAGACATCAAGCTGGAAGGCAGAGACTTCCGGCTGGAAGGCAGAGACATCAGGACATCAGACTGGGAGGCAGGCACATCAGACTGGATAGCAGGCACATCAGACTGGAAAGCGGGCACCGAGACTTCGGGCTGGAAGGCAGGCATCAAGACATCAGACTGAGAAGTGGGCATATCAGACTGGAAGGCAGAGACATCAAGCTGGAAGGCAGGCACCGAGGCATCCGGCTGGGAGGCAGGCACCGAGGCATCCGGCTGGGAGGCAGGCACCGAGGCATCCGGCTGGGAGGCAGGCACATCAGACTGGAAAGTGGGAGCAGTTTGGGTTACTGGCAAGATGGTGTGGGTCGGGAAGAATTTTTGTTTCTTTTTTGGTTTAGCCCGTGCAGTTTTGTAGGTGCAGGGCTGTAAGAAAAGAAAGTAGCTGGGCAGAAGGAAGACCAGGGAACTGTAGCTGGAGGAGGGTTTTGTGGGACTGTTACAGGTGGAGGAGAAGAGACAGGTGGATTGAAGGCAGGATAGGTGCTACACTTGGAGACTGGGTAGTAGTATTTGGTAGGGGGCTGATTAAACTGGGCTGTAGCTGAGGTTGCCATAGGCGATGGGGAGATAGATTCTCGGGAAGGCAGATGATTAATGGCAGGGCTGGAATATTGTGGCTTAGCTAAAGACAGGAGATCTGACCATGCCTGCAGCACAGGTTGTACAAATGCTGATTCAAACACAGCCTGACTAACCAGGGATTGCACCGACTGGATGCAATTAGACAACACCTGCTGTGAACAGCAGGAATAGCTGGATCATCCTCTAACAACCAAACCAGGGATTCAACTTGGCCATAATTGAAGGGGGGAGAAAAATCATCGCTTCCTTTGGGAATGCATGACAGGGCTGGTTTTGCACATAACTGGATCAGGGGCTGAACATCTTCAAATGACATATACCCCTGATCCACTAGGGAATGAGCTGATCGGATAGTTTCCATCAGCTGGTCACTAGTCACCCTTTTAAAATCTGGCGACAATATTCACCATCCTCTTCTGCCAGCAGGGAATAATAACTGATTTCTTTGAAATCCATATTAGCAGACCCGACAAACCAGGATGGTTTCCTCAATGCAGCCACATCTGGTCAGGGATGGCCTTGTTATACTGTCAAGAAACTAGTAGACCAGACTGTGTGGACTGCACGGAGATAACCCAAAACGCATGTAAGTGAATAAATAATATTTATTAAAATAGGTGATAATTCAGAAAATACAAACAGTGCAAACCAACACAACAAACCCACTACAAACAACAATATATACAGCAAGGGGCAGTACCGGAATCACAGATGTCAGCCAGGCCAGGGTCATACACAGCAGATAAGCAACTGAACAAGGGCAGGTTAAGAGAGGGGGATAATGGATGGGATAGGATACAGGCTCAGGTTCAGATACAGGTTTACGGGATACGGGATACGGGATACGGGATACGGGATACGGGATACGGGATAACAGGTCAGGGCGCAAGGAAGAAAGATACCAAGGCAAGCCTATGAGGGCTTGCCGGGTATTTATAAGGCTGTGGTAATTGACCTCATGTTACAGCTGAGCGCAGAGTGTGCTGTTTGCTCCACACTGCCGGAGTGCACCCGCTGGTGGACACCAGTACTACGGTCCAAGGATGCAACAGTGCCACCAGCAGGAGAGACCTCTTACTACAGGTCCCAGGTGTTGGAAGACACCCGCTGGTGGACACTGGTACTGCGATCCAAGAGACCGATAGGGCCACCAACGGGTAAACCCTCTCATGACAGTTGTGTTCAGTACAGATGAACGGGCCTGGGTGTGAAAAGCATGTCTAAGCTGGAGATGCTGGAAGAACCTCTGTTTAGGAATCCTAAATTCCTCTGATATTTGCGCAAATATTTTTATATTATCATTCCTAAACAGTTGCTCCACACATCTCAGCCCCTGGGTTTGCCAAAGTCCAAATCTCTCCAATCTCTGTACTTCCTCGTAGTTTGTGTTATTCCATATTGGTGTGTAGGCAGTATAACCTATAATATGAGTCTTTTTTATTGCTGACCATCCCTTATCAATAAATTGCCTGTCTTAAATTTCTTATCTTCTTGAAAGATTCTTGTCTCTAATAAGGACATTAATGAATATGCCTTACCTAGTGGAAGTAGTAACCCCTGTATGGGATCATTCTCGTCTACCTCTGTGCATCCATAGAATTGCTGGGTTTGTGAAGCTAAAAAATAGTTTTTAGGATGTGGGATAGCGAGTCCCCCCTCGTCTGTAGCTAGCATTAGGGTCGTTAATGTAATTTGTTCTTGTTTTTTCCTCCAGATGAGTTTGAGAAAAAGAGATTCTATCCTTCTAAACCAGAACATGGCTATCCATACCGGGCAGTTATGAAAAATGTACAATAGTTGTGGGGCCCAGATCATCTTTATAAGATTGGCTCTGCCAATCACAGTTAGTGGGAGTTTTCACCAAGTCCGACATTTATCTTTAAACCTAATCAGTGGTCTAAGGTTAAGGTCCACATAGTCCCCCACTTTTCGCGATACCTCAATCCCTAAATACTTAATTTTATGTTTTATTTGTATTTGTTTTGCGCAATCTGGTAATGGGATATTTATGTTATATAGCGGCATCAATACCGACTTCTCCCAATTAGAATTAGCCCTTAGGTCTGGGTCTTATCATAACAACGATAGGTAAAAACTTCTTTACCACCTTTAACTCTCCCTCTGTTAATTCTGTGTGTTTCTCAACCAGGTACATAGGGATACTTGCTGCATTCCACACCCCTCACTCCCTTTCCCCTTCCCCACCCCCTTCCCCTTTTTCCTCTCCCCCCCCCCCTTTCCCCCCCTTTTCCCTTTCCCTTCCCCATCCCTTTCTTTTCTTTCCCTTTTTTCCCTCTTCTCTCTTTTTTCCCCTATCCCTTGTTCCCTCCTGCCTCTCCCTTTTCCTCTTCCCTACCCTTCCCCCTTGTGTCTCTCTTCCTTTCCCTTTCCCTCCCCTTCCCTTCCCCCCTTTTTTCCCCCTCACCCTTTCTCCCCCCCTCCCCTTATCCCCCCTCTGCCCCCTCCCTTCTCCCTCTTTTTCCCTTCTCTCCCCGCTCCTTCTCCCCCTCCCCCTCTCCCCACTCCCATTACCGTCCCTGTCCCTTCCCCCCTCATCCCCCCTTTTCCTCTCCCCTTTCCTTCCCCTCTTTTCTTCTTTCCTCTTCCTTCTCCTTTCCCCTTCTGCCCCTTTCCAAAAACCCCCCCCCTTTCCCCCCCCCCTTCCATTCCAGCCATTTTCCTTGGCACCGATCCCTTCACCCCCACCCCAACACTCCCGGGTGCTCTTCATTCAGACATACCGTTTGATTGTTTAAAACCTTATCCCATTGAATTTTTCACAATAGCATTACCTTAATTTGCCTCCCTGGCCCACCCCCGGGGGAACGCCTCGTGAGGGCGTCTCACAAATATCGCTCCAGAGAACCGTTATGGTTATAGTTTGGTGAGTGCAATTTTTAAACTTCAAATTTCAAATATATTCTCCAATATCAACTATGTACTTTTTGTAAAATCATGTATGTTTTTTACTATGTTGATACTGTATTGTTCTTTACCCTCATAGACTATATACTGTTAGACGCCTCCTGAAGAAGCGGCTGTGACCGCGAAACGTAGAGGTCACGTCTGCAAGTATCACACCATACAATTTTTGTCCATATATCTGTGTGGGCATTAGCTATACCAACCTAGTATCAACAATGCTGTAAAACAATTATCATTGTCTATGCATGTCATGTTATGAATATGTACAATTGATGTCCCCTATGGGACTTTATCATGTTTTGAAATAAATTTATGCTTTTTTAATTCAAGTCTTTTTTCATGGTACCGCAATAGTCCGTTGTTTTTGTAAAAGAGGCAGGACATTATTGGAGAGGTCCTTGCTCTGATCCCTCTTTTTACCCTACTTCCTGACTTCTCCCAATTGATGCGAAACCCAGAAAGCTGTCCAAATGCAGAGACAAGAGTCCTGAGTCCCTCTAAGGATTTTGTAGGGTCACTCAGGAATATTAAGGCATTATCTGCATATAGAGCTATTTTGTCCTCTCTTCCTGCACATCGAAATCCCTCTATCCCCGCGGTCTGTCTGACCGTGGCCAATGGTTCCACTGCCAATGCAAACAGCGACGGGGATAGAGGGCAGCCCTTTCTAGTTCCTCGGGATAACGGAAAAGCTGGCGACATAGTGTCATTGATCCTCAACATTGCCCTTGGGTCTTTATATAATAATTTTAGCCAACTTATAAAACCAGGGCCTATACCAAAGGCAACCAGTACCATCCATAAATACTCCCATTCTACCATGTCAAATGGCTTCTGGGCATCCAATGACAAAATGGCACCAGCTCCCCCGTTATCCTTTGGCAATTGCAGATTCAGAAAGAGCCTACGAATATTTGTTGCTGCTGATCTAAGAGGGATGAAACCTGTTTGGTCCCTATGGATTAGGGTATCAATGTGCCTGGATAACCTGTTTGCCAAGACTTTAGCTAGTATCTTCACATCAGATGTGAGGAGAGAGATTGGGCAATATGAACCAGGCTTTAATGGATCCTTATCTGGGTTTTAAAATTATGATTATTATTGTTTCCATCATTGATTTGGGGAGTTCCCGTGTAATATATGCTTCATTCAATACTTCAAGAAGTTCTGGAATCAGGATCTGGCCATATCATTTATATATCTCCACGGGAAGTCCATCCATCCCTGGTGCCTTTTTACTTTGAATTTGTCCCACAGCTTTCTCCAGGTCTGCTATAGTTATACGAGTATCCAAGGATTCACTTTCTCTTGAAGTTAATTTGGGCATAATTAGCCTGTCTAAAAATTGTTTAGTCTTTTCCCTTTCACATGTGTACAGATAGAGATAGCAGCACTAATATAAATTGTGTAAAATAAAGGGTCAGAGCAGCATAATGCCTATGACCCTCTACTTATACATAAAAATAATAATAGTGTCATGAAAAATATTATTTTTATCATGAAAAGAAATTTCTTTAACACCCAGTGAAAAGTGTCACTATAAATAATAAATTACAAGAAATGAATGAAAAGTTCAACAGTTGTTTTTCAATCTTCTTGTGTGAAAAATCTTCTACTCTTCCACCACACCACCGTGATAGTGACACCACTCCCTCTGAAGAGCGCACTCACCAGATTGTATAGCCTCCCACTCTCGTGTTCGGCAAAACAGCAATTGAACCACACCTGGGTTGCATGTGATGAACCGTGAATCCAATCAAGCCAGCTCCATATGTGAAAAAATGAATAAAATGCTCCACATAGTGCGATACCATTTTGACAGATTTATTTATATTAGCGCCCTATCTCTATCTGTACACATGTGAGAGGTATAGTTTTGGGATTCTGATCAGTTTACGTATTTATTTAAGTGGCAGCTTTTTTCACTGTACACACATTTTGTATTCATTTACACATCTTTTATATAGCTTTGCACTTTTCTTTGGCGCAGTGGAGTAAGAGAGATTCAGGGGCGGTTTATTTGTACATCTCTTGCTACAAACCATTGTCTATATTTATTTACCACCTGCAGCCATGGATGCCATTAATTGTCTGTTTCACAGACTGATAATCCCGGAAGATATCTTCTCCGCTAATCAGATAATTACTGATGGCGAGGAAGATGTCCCGGGATATCTAAAAAATTTGGAAAAACAAGTTAAAACTTGGTGGGATTTTTTCACATTTGAGGTGGTTTTATTCATTGACCACTGATGATATATTATCTCCCTTTTTTAGACTCGCCTGCAGTCATCCATATTTTTTATTAAATAGGATCAGATTGTGTTTCAGTCATTGTTTGTCCTATGCAGCTGTATGATAGTATCATGACTAATATATATAGTTTGTATTTTAAACTAGACAAATTATCTCCTGTTGACATGTTCATTTTAATTAATTAATATTCATTTTTATTGGTTACTTTTCCAAAATTTTTAGATATCCCGGGACATCTTCCTCGCCATCAGTAATTATCTGATTAGCGGAGAAGATATCTTCCGGGATTATCAGTCTGTGAAACAGACAATTAATGGCATCCATGGCTGCAGGTGGTAAATAAATATAGACAATGGTTTGTAGCAAGAGATGTACAAATAAGCCGCCCCTGAATCTCTCTTACTCCACTGCGCCAAAGAAAAGTGCAAAGCTATATAAAAGATGTGTAAATGAATACAAAATGTGTGTACAGTGAAAAAAGCTGCCACTTAAATAAATACGTAAACTGATCAGAATCCCAAAACTATACCTCTCACATGTGTACAGATAGAGATAGCGGCGCTAATATAAATAAATCTGTCAAAATGGTATCACGCTATGTGGACCACTTTATTCATTTTTTCACATATGGAGCTGGCTTGATTGGATTCACGGTTCATCACATGCAACCCAGGTGTGGTTCAATTGCTGTTTTGCCGAACACGAGAGTGGGAGGCTATACAATCTGGTGAGTGCGCTCTTCAGAGGGAGTGGTGTCACTATCACGGTGGTGTGGTGGAAGAGTAGAAGATTTTTCACACAAGAAGATTGAAAAACAACTGTTGAACTTTTCATTCATTTCTTGTAATTTATTATTTATAGTGACACGTTTCACTGGGTGTTAAAGAAATTTCTTTTCATGATAAAAATAATATTTTTCATGACACTATTATTATTTTTATGTATAAGTAGAGGGTCATAGGCATTATGCTGCTCTGACCCATTATTTTACACAATTTATATTAGCGCCGCTATCTCTATCTGTACACGTGTGAGAGGTATAGTTTTGGGATTCTGATCAGTTTACGTATTGAAGTGGCAGTTTTTTTCACTGTACACTGTGTATGTACACACATTTTGTATTCATTTACACATCTTTTATATAGCTTTGCACTTTTCTTTGGCGCAGTGGAGTAAGAGAGATTCAGGGGCAGTTTATTTGTATATCTCTCGCTACAAACCATAGTCTTTTCCCTTACATTTGAGATTTCAGATTCATACAACAGTGAATAGAAATCTACAAATATCTTTTGAATACCCTCTGTATCATATTTCACTATCCCCTTTCTATCTTCAATGGCAACTATACTAGACGAGCCTTCCTGATTACGTGCTATCATTGCCAACATATAGCCCACCTGTTCCCCCATTTCATAGTGCTTTTGATTGTCCAAAAATCTGCTATTCTCTGCCTTAGTTATAACCAATTTGCTATATAGTGTCTGTGCATCCTACCATGCCCCAAATTTCTCCTTATTGGGATCTAGTGTGAATTCTCGTTCTGTTTGCTTAGCTCTTTGGGTTACCTCTTCCTCCCGCTGTCTTGTGGCCGATTTAATTTTAGATATTTCTTTAATTATTAGGCCTCTAAGATATGCTTTCATTGTATCCCACACCGTCATCGCTGAGGTTGAACCCTTATCTCCAAAAAAGCCCATTAACAAATGTTCTATTTGACTCTTCTCTGGAATCAAGCTATTCCACATTGGGCGGGTCAGCTGTTCCGTCCACTCCATAGACAAAGTTAATGGAGAGTGATCTGCTATTCCCCTTGCTTCATACTGAATTATTTTTACTAATGACGAAAAATTACCATTTCCTAAAGCCATGTCAATTCTCGATAATGATCCATATGTGCTTGAATAGCATGAATATTCTTTACTAGCCGGGAATCTTGCCCTCCATACATCAAATAAGTCCACCTCTTGTATCTGTCTGGCCAAACTTGTTGCCTTCCCCTCCCATTACTCTTTTTATTACTTAGTCTGTCCATATCTTCATTTGATATGTTATTGAAGTCCCCAATTATCACTATTGGGATGTCGGGCCATTGTGCCATTTTTCCAAAAACCTTTTTTAATACATCATTATATGGGGGGGGGGGGAATATACACATTCACCAAGAAGAGTATTCTATCATTTATGGAGCATAATAACATCAAATATTGACCAGCCGGGTCTTAAATACACTGCTTACAGGTAAACCTAATAGAGTTAGAGATCTGAAAACTCATTCCGCGGGAGTATGTAGAGTGTGTGGCATGAAATTCATGTTTATATTTAAATGTACGAAACATTTTGTCATCCTCATTCCCCTTATGTGTCTCCTGCAGGCAGACTATTGCGGGATCATAGAATTCAATTAGTTGTTTTACCGCATATCTCTTTCTATTATCCCCCAATCCTCTGACATTCCATGACATCAATTTAATTTTACTTGTCATCTTGAATTAAAGAAAAAAATAGAGATTTGGGACATAGCGAGAAACCCCGAAGGGTATGAGAGGGGGAAATAGAGGGGGAGAGCGAGGGACAATTAAGGGGGAGGAGAGAGGAGGGGAGAGAAAAGACAGGAGAAAAAAAAAAACCCCAGCAACATCCTTATACCCACCCCCCTCCCCCCAACATCCTTCACTTCATAAAATCCTAATACTATTACTTCCATCCACCCTTCCCCCCTCCCTACCCACATCAATCTGTATCTGGACACTACTATTCCAAGCTGAAAGTCCCTCCCTGTTGGTGACAGGGAGGGACTAAGTGATTAAGAGAATAATTTTAGGTAATTTTAGGGTTAAAATGTTATCTACAAATATAGATTTTAATATATTCATTTTAAATTGGTTTTACTCCCCTTTTTCTATGGATGTGATATGTTATATTTCTCTCAAACCTATCTACCTAGACATCGTTGTATGTATTGGATATGTTGAGGCAATGACCTCATTTCCGGTGTCCCCAGCATTTTTATCTCACCCACTGTTCACATTGAAAGATAGATTTATATTTAGAAATAATTTTTCTCTGACCATATTACATTTGCTGCGATACGTGCTATTTTATCAGAACAAAATGCATTCCATCACAGATTGTGTGTATAATACTTTAAGCTTTGCATTAGAATTATTGCAGCCATTTCCGTTTTCCTACAGGAAAATGGCCACGGTTGTAGTCTTTAGGAACATCTAATAGAAAATGGCCACTAGATTGTTTGTTTTTAATGGTAGGACTTCAAGAAAATGGCCGCTCGTCAACACATTATAATATACCTATTTAAGGACACTTCCAGTGCTAATATGTATTCCCTGATGAAGTCGCGACGATGCACGTCGGAATAGACGGGCACCGGAAGTGACATTAGGCCGGGAGCTCGCTGCTCGTTTTTGTTCCATCTAGTTTTAACCACTTAATAACCGGCCCATAGCCAAATGATGGCTACAGGGTGTTTTTTTAACTCTGGGAGGATGTACAGCTACGTCCTCCCAGAATTACGCTCTCGCGCGCCCCCTGTGGCGTGCACCTGAGAACATCCATGACCGCCGGGTCCCCTGATCGCGGCTGTTTACCATGTGATCGCTCCGTCAAATGACGGAGCGATCACATGTAAACAAACCGGCGTCATCTCATGACGCCGGTTACTCTCTTCCCCTCTCCGTACCAATCGGTACAGTGTGAGCGGAGAGGGATCGGGATCGGATGGCAGCAACGCTGTGGGCTGCATCTGTAGTGCCCACAGCGCTGCTCAGTGACATCCAGCCATCCATCCATGTTCAGCCATCCCTCAATGCTCTGCAATGCCCTGCAATACTCTGCAATGCCCTGCAATGCCCTGCAATGCTATGCAATACTCTGCAACACCCCACAATACCCCACAACACTGTGCAACAACATACCCTGCAATACCCAGCCATACCCGGCCTCTGTATGTGGCCAGGCTGTGGAAGTCTCACACATGTGATATCACCATACCCAGGAGGAGTAGGAGAATCTATTTTGGGGTGTCATTTTTGGTATGTACATGCTATGTGTTAGAAATATTGTATAAAAAAAAAAAAAACACGTTTTAACCACTTCCCGCCCGCTGTCATACGACGTCCTTGCCTTTGTGCGGGGATATCTGAATGATGCCTGCAGCTACAGGCATCATTCAGATATCAGCTTTTTCAGCCGGCGATTCCCTACACCATAGGAATGATCATAGCGGCTGTTCCACTGCTTGATCGTTCTTATGGGAGGCGAGAGGGGACGCCCCCCCTCCCGCCGCCCTCTGGTGCTTCTACCGACTCACCACTACGATCAAAGCCAGGATCAGTTTTTTTTTTTTTTTTTTTGATTTCAGGCTTCCCAGCCTAGAGGTGAGATGTGGGGTCTTATTGACCCCATATCTCACTGTAAAGAGGACCTGTCATGCCATATTCCTATTACAAGGGATGTTTATATTCCTTGTAATAGGAATAAAAAAGTGATCAAAAAATTTTTTGGGGGAAAAAAAAGCGTCAAACTAAAATAAAGTAAAATGAACAATAATAATAAAAAAAAAAAAATGTTAAAGCGCCCCTGTCCCCGTGTGCTCGCATGCAGAAGCGAAAGCATACGCAAGTCCAGCCCACATATGAAAACGGTGTTCAAACCACACATGTGAGGTATCGCTGCGATCGGTAGAGCAAGGGCAATAATTTTGGCCCTAGACCTCCTCTGTAACTCAAACATGTAACCAGTAAAAATTTTTAAAGCGTCGCCTATGGGGATTTTTAAGTAGCGAAGTTTGGCACCATTCCACAAGCGTGTGCAATTTTGAAAGGTGGCATGTTGGGTATCTATTTACTCGGCGTAACTTCATCTTTCACATTATGCAAAAACATTGGGCTAACTTTACTGTTTTGTTTTTTTTTTAAAGCACAAAACAGTTTTAAAAAAAACGCGTTCGCAAAATTGCTGTGCAAATACCGTGCAAGATAAAAAGTTACAATGACTGCCATTATATTCTCTAGGGCAGTGATGGCGAACCTTTTTGAGCCCGAGTGCCCAAACCGCGACGCAAAACCAACTCATTTCTTTCAAAGTGCCAACATAGAATTAAACCTGCCAGCGTCTCTGTACAGAGGATGGGACAGATAATCCCTCAGGGACCAAAAAGAATGATTGGATCCATCCTCCTCCTTACCTTTCCATGGCCTCATCGTCCAGCTGCTCCTCGATATCCCTGCCACCAGGATGTCAGCTAGCAGCCATTACATATCTCCCCCATGGGCGATCTGCTCCGAGCACCGCCCCTCCCCCTCTGCTTTCCACAGGCTGCACTAGGACAGACTGAACCAAAGTCGTCCTGGAGTAGGGAGAGTTTGAATAGGGTGCCTGTAGAAAGTAATCCACGAATGCCTTACCAGAGGTGTAGGGGTCCGGGGAGGCAATAAGCTGCAGAACAGTCGGGACGGTGGAGGAAACATTTTACACCCCTCCTAAACAGTGCGCAGGGAACAAGATGACTGGCTGCCCACCCCCCTGCCAACGTCACTGCCACTGATGCAAGGAAGGGGGCCAGCTCCTCCCTGCCTGCAATGTCAGTGCAAGTGACTGCCTGGCTGGGGGAATCCCCTGCCGACAGAGAGGGCTTGACGTGCCAGCTGTGGCACACGTGCCATAGGTTCGCCATCACTTCTCTAGGGTTTTTGCTAAAAAAAAAACATATATAATGTTTTGGGGTTCTATGTAATTTTCTAACAAATAAATGATGATTTTTACATGTAGGAGAGAAATGTCAGAATTGGCTTGGGTGCTCCAGAACGTCTGAAGGTGCTCCGTGCATGTTGGGCCTCTGTATGTGGCCATGCTGTGTAAAAGTCTCACACATGTGGTATCGCCGTACTCGGGAGTAATAGCAGAATGTGTTTTGGGGTGTAATTTGTGGTATGCATATGCTGTGTAAGAGAAATAACCTGCTAATATGACAATTTTGTGAAAAAAAAAAAAACAAAAAAAAAAAACTTGATTTTGCAAAGAATTGTGGGAAAAAATGACAACTTCAAAAAACTCACCATGCATCTTTCTAAATACCTTGGAATGTCTTCTTTCCAAAAAGGGGTCATTTGGGGGGTATTTGTACTTTTCTGGCATGTTAGGGTCTCAAGAAATTAGATAGGCCGTCAGTACTTCAGGTGGGACCAATTTTCAGATATTGGCACCATAGATTGTGGACTCTAACTTTCAGAAAGACCAAATAATATCCACCGATTTGGGTAATTTCTACCAAAGATATGTAGCGGTATACATTTTGGCCAAAATATATGAAGAAAAATTACTAAATTTGCAAAATTTTATAACAGAAACAAAGAAAAATGCATTTTTTTTTACAGATTTTTCTTTTTTCTTTTGTAGCACAAAAAATAAAGAACCCAGCGGTGATTAAATACCACCAAAAGAAAGCTCTTTTGTGTGAAAAAAAAGGACAAAAATTTCATATAGGTACAGTGTTACATGACTGAGTAATTGTCATTCAAAATGTGAGAGCACCAAAAGCTGAAAATTGGTCTGGTTATTAAGGGGGTTTAAGTGCCCAGTGGTCAAGTGGTTAAACTGCTTCATGTGAGTACTTTATTGTTTGCGGTCAAAAATAAATACTATTTCTATATACTTTACTATTGCGGTCCCCCCTTTTTTTCTTTCTCCATCTGCGATGTGCTGTCCTGAGAGGAATTCTACTGCTAATTATCCAGAGAAAGAAAACACATACGTATAAACCAGGCTTCATACAGATCGTAACTGATAAGGATGTACTTAGAGGGATCGCTTTCAGAACCCTAGAATTTGGATCACCTCTGGCTATTCTTACGCTGTTACCTTACAGCGGTAAGGTAAGGAGCCATCTATTTCACATGGAGGGGGTGAATTACTAAGACAAATGCACTACGCCGGTTCACACCTTAATTGGTGCGCCCGAAAAGTCTTGGACCGTGCGAACCGGCGCACTTTGAAGCGCAAAACGATAATAAATATGTAAACTGCAACTGGTGCTAGGGTAACTGTGGTTTTCTCATTGATAATAGCGCATGCCCAATACATTTGGTTAATTTCATCTCATTGGATGCGTCCTGTTAGGCAATTAGTAGGTGTTCTCAGTGAATGAACCCTTTTGATGCTAATCTCATTCCTATTACTTCTAATATATCTTTGAAATTGTGTTTTTGTTTTGGAGTGTGGCATCTACCCAACTTCTCTCTGCTGGTGGACACAAGAACCTACATCTATAGATATATATTTGGGCAGCACAGTGGTGTAGTAGTTAGCACTTTCACCTAGCAGCAAAAAAGGGCACTGGTTCGAATCCTGCCCGCGACACCATCTGCCTGGAGTTTGCATGTTCTCCCTGTGCCTGCGTGGGTGTACTCTGGTTTCCTCCCACACTCTAAAAACATGCTGGTAGGTGAATCGGCCCCTGTCTAAATTGACCCTATGGGTGTGTCTTGTTAGGCAATTAGTAGGTGTTCTCAGTGAATTAACCCTTTTGTTGCTAATCTCATTCATATTACTTCTAATATATCTTTGAAATGTTTTTTCTTTTTTTACCCAAATCTTTCAATACATTACAAAGAACAGAAAAGTGTTTCTAAACCCAATAAATTAATATTTTCCGTTCTTGATCTTTAAAAGGTGACCATACACTGCAATCAGTTAGATTTTAACCACTTCCCACCCGGCCACTGCACATAAACGGCCGGGTGGGAGCTCCCTCCTTCTGAGTGGACATTCCTGAACATCCTTCAGAAGGAGCGGGATCGCGCAGCCGCGCTATCCCGATGCGCGCGTGTCCCCGGACACGCTGCATCTCAGAACGGCAGGAGGGCAATGTTATTTGCCCTCCTGATCCGCATGATGGCTGTATCTAATCACAGCCATCGTAATGAAAACAGAGGGGGAGGGGTGGCACCTGACAGGGGATCGCGCCGCCGCAGCAGCGTGATCCCGATCTGCCTGTGCCCCCCAGAGACAGGAGAGGTGTACAAGATAGGAGGGCCTTGTGATTGGCCCTCCTGATCACATGACTGTGTCCAATCACAGTCGTCATGTATTGATTGTAACTGCTCTCATCTCTTCCTCTCCTCACACAGAGCCTGTCAGTGAGGAGAGGAAGAGAGATCTGTGCTGCAGCCGGGAGATCAGTGAGTTTATAGCTGTTTGTCTGCTGTTTACCCACTGATTACCCAGCTAGTGTCCCCAAAACAGTGTCCCCAAAACAGTGAAAACACCTGTCATACAGTGAACATCTGCCTGTCAACACCTGGCACATCTGTCTGCCAACAGCTGGCACATCAGCCACCCGCCATCTGACACATTTGCTGCCCGCCATCATCAGGCATATCTGCCTGCCATCAGGCACATATGCCACCCACTATCAGGCACATCCGCCTCCCGCCATATTTGCCTCCCACCAACATCAGGCACAGCTGCCCGCCAACATCAGGCACAGCCGCCCAACATCTGGCACAACTGCCACCTGCCATCTGACACATCTGCCGCCTGCTATCTGGCACATCTGCCCGCCAACATGACTAAAAGATCGTATAGCGCAGAGGAGGCTCTCCGGATACTCCAGAGTATGTCGGACGAGAGTGTTATATCACTACAGAGAGTAGCGGGGAACTCTCTCCGTCAGACTAGGATAGCGACTATGAGCCAGTGGAAAGCAGTGGTTCCGAGATGGAAACCGAGGAAGATAGAATTCTAACAAGGAGAATCGGGAGAAATGAGCAGGCGCAGACATCCACCAGCAGTGCAGCACTCCAGGGCATCCACCAGCAGGCATCCACCAGCAGCGCAGCACTCCAGGATGATATTCAGGCATCCACCAGCAGCACAGCACTCCAGGGCATCCACCAGCAGGCATCCACCAGCAGCACAGCACTCCGGGATAGGCAGGCATCCACCAGCAGTTCTGCAACCTTCCTAGAGGATAGGCCAGATGCTATCAACGGAGCATCCCATCAACGAGGCAGTGCCCATAATGGCCTCCCAGATGTTCTACTGTATCCAACATGGCTGCCTGATACACCAGTAGAACCTGTAATTCCCCTTTTTACAGCCCAGCCAGGCCCTCAGATACAGACAGAAATGTAATCCCACGTTATTTTTACTTATTTTTTACCAATGATCTCCTAACCTACATTGTGGAGCAATGTAATCTATACGCCAGCCAACATATAGCCAACAATCCAAGTTCTTCATATGCCCGTCCTTTTGTTTGGAAACCCCTCACTTAGAATTTAAAATTTTCCTTGGCCTAACCTTCAACATGGGGCTGACAAAAAAAAAAAAAAATGAACTCCATTCCAACTGGTCTACCCAACCTATCCACCACATGCCGATATATTCGTCATTGATGCTCAGAACCCGTTATGAGATGATTATGAGATTTTTACATTTCAACAATGCCAGATGCCTCCCTCAAAATCATCCCAGTTACGATAAATTATTCAAAGTTTGGCCCCTAATCAATTTTTTTTTTTCGCCAGCTTCAATCAGATGTTTAGCCCTGATATAAATATTTGTGTAGATGAATACCTAGACTTGGAATAAAGCAATACCTCCCCAGTAAAAGAGCCAGAGTTGGGATAAAATTTTATAAGGCGTGTGACAGGGCCACGGGTTACACATATGACTATCATTTATGAGGGAAACGACAGACAGCTAAACCCCCCTGGATGCCCTACCTACATGGGAACAAGTGGCAAAATTGGCAGCTGATCCAACCATTGCTTGGGAAAGGTTACCACCTATACGTAGACAATTTCTACACGAGTCTCCCACTTTTCCGCCATTTGTACCAAAAGAAGACTGTGGCCTGTGGGACAGCACAGAACAATCGCAAAGGCTTCCCACAGAGATTGGTCGCCAAGCAATTGAAACAGGGTGAAATGGCCAGTATGCGGACTGAAGAGGTACTAGCGCTGAAGTGGAGAGATAAAAAGAGAGATGTCTACATCCTTTCCACAATGCATGATGACACCTTGTTGGAACTGCAGAGAAGAAGAGGCCCCATCCAGAAGCCAAAATGTGTGCATGAGTACAATCTATACATGGGGGGGGGGGGGGGGGTGGATATGAACGACCAGATGATGCAGCCCTACTTGGCCACCAGGAGATCGCTGTTTTGGTACAAGAAAGTCGCCATTTATTTGATGCAACTAGCCCTGTTCAATTCATATAATATTTTTTCTAAGTGCACCCAAAGTTCCCTAACCTATCTAAAATTCCAAGAAGACATTGTCACAGCCCTTCTCTATCCCCATGGCTAAGCCCCTCAACTAATTTGTTCCGATTCATTAGCCAGACTCCATGAAAGGCACTTTCCCGAAATCCTCCCTCTTACCCAAACAGGTCGCAAACCCCTAAAAAAAATGTTGTGTGTGTTCAAGTAGAGGAATTCGCCGTGACACCTAATACTACTGTCCCCAATGTCCCACCCAGCCAGGCCTCTGTATTGGAACGTGCTATCGGATCTATCATACTTCACTACACTTTTAGTAATGTGAAGATGATTTTTTTTCCAGTTTCCACTATCTGCCATTTCTGTGAATGACCCGGACTGTTAATGACTATGCCTCTGCCAAATATGTTTCTGTCTTCAACGTGAATTGACCTCGGCCTGTTAAATGACCATGCTTTTTGCCTGCCTCCTGAACTGATCATTTGCCCTGCCCCTGTACAGCACAGGGGTCTCACATATATGTGAGGGGCTCCAGAAAAGGTGGAGTGGAGAAGACATTTTTTCTCTGGGTTTTTAGTTTTCTAGGATTAGGGTCTGGAGACTTGGAGGCTTTGTAGAGATTTGGGTAGGAAGAAGCCTCTACCCCTGTCCTCAGGTCTTACCTGACCAAGGCCCAATGTACAAAGTGCTGCCTGCTACCACCTGAACTGGCCGTGCCTCTGCCTGCCACCTGAACTGGCCGTGCCTCTGCCTGCCACCTGAACTGGCCGTGCCTCTGCCTGCCACCTGAACTGGCCGTGCCTATGCCTGTTACCTGAACTGCCTGCTAAACCTTGGACTGTACTGAACCATGTACATACTTTTCCATATCTGTCTGCTGCCTGGACAATTCCTGGACATTACCTTTGGCTGTCTGGACAAATGCTTTGACTGCTCTGGAACCGTATTCCTGCCTGCTAAAACCACAGGTGAACTTATTTTTACCCTTTGCTCAGCAGAATGTATTTTGGGGTGTAATTCTTGGTGTGTACATGCTATGTGTTAGAAGCCTGAAGGTGCTACTTGCATGTTGGGCCTCTGTATGTGGCCAGGTAGTGGAAAAGTCTCACACATGGGGTATCGTCATACTCAGGACGAGTAGCAGAATGTATTTTGTTGTGTCATTTTGGCTACATGTACATGCTATGTGTTAGAAAGATCTTCTAAATTGACAACTTTGTGAGAAAAAAAATTAGTTTTCATTTTCTTTCTACATTTTCCAAAGACTTTTGGAAAGAAATGACATGTTCAAAAGACTCATTATGTTTCATAGAATATACATTGGGGTGTTTTCTTTCCAAAATGGGGTCATTTTTATGAGTAATTACATTGTCCTGGTGCTGCAGGGCCTTCAAAAATGTTATAGGTACTCAGGAAATGTGTAATGTATGGTGGTGTAATGTATGATGGTGCTACATGGATGTTGGGCCTCTGTATGTGGCCAGGCTGTGGAAATGTCTCACACATGGGGTATCGCCATACTCAGGACGAATAGCAGAATGCATTTTGGGGTGTAATTGCAATTATGCCTACACCGTGTGTGAGAAATAACTTGTAAATATGACAATTTAGTGAAGAAAAAAAAAAATATTATATATATATATATATATATATTTTCTTAATTTTCCAAAGCATTGTGGGGAAAAAATTGCAACTTCAAAAAATTCACTATGCCTCTTACTAAATACCTCAGACTGTCTTCTTTCCAAAAAGGGGTCATTTGGGGGGTTATTGTACTGTCCTGACATTTTAGGGCCTCAAGAAATGAGATAGGCCATCAGTGCATTAGGATTGATACATTTTCAATAATGCATAGCATGGCTTGTAGACTCTCTAACTTTCACACAAAGCAATGATCATACACTTATCAGGATTTTTTTAAGACACGTAATAGAATACATTTTGGCCTAAATTTTCGACAAAATTAGATTTTTTTTTTTGGTTTCTTTTAAAAAGAGAAAGTAGAACATTTTGGGAAGAAGAAAGAAGAAAGAAGAAAGAAGAAAGAAGAAAGAAGAAAGAAGAAAGAAGAGCACTGAAAACTGAAAATTGGTCTGGGAAGGAAGGGGGTGAAAGTGCCCAGTATTGAGGTGGTCAAATAAATTTGATTTAGTGCAAGAGCCTGTTTGATTTCCTATAATTTGAATTGTTCAAGTGCATCTTCCTATTACCTATTTTGCCAAAATATTGAGTTGTACAGAGATTGGCATATTGCATGACCATCTTAAGTGCCAAATTTGGGATGTAGATGTGCCATGACCCACTTGTATTTTACTATTGATATTTCGTGGGCATTATACAAGGCACATGAGAACCCACCTTTTTTCAACACATGCACATGAGTGATCAGGAATCTTCAAACTATGGCTCTCCAGCTGTTGCGGAACTACACATCCCTTGAGGCATTGTAAAACTGACATTCACAGACATGACTAGGCATGATGGGAATTGTAGTTCCTGAACAACTGGGGGGCCATAGTTTGAAGACCTCTATGCCTCCAAAATTGGGAGTGTGGCATCTACCCAACTTCTCTCTGCTGGTGGACACAAGAACCTACATCTATAGATATATATTTGGGCAGCACAGTGGTGTAGTAGTTAGCGCTTTCACCTAGCAGCAAAAAGGGTTGCTGGTTCGAATCCTGCCCGCGACACCATCTGCCTGGACTTTGCATGTTCTCCCTGTGCCTGCGTGGATGTACTCCGGTTTCCTCCCACACTCTAAAAACATGCTGGTAGGTAAATTGGATCCTGTCTAAATTGGCCCTAACATGTATAAATGTGTGTTAGGGACCCACACAAACACCACCCCATGTTAATTTTTTTTTTTTCTTAATTTGCAAATAAGGATCATCTCTTCCTCAGAGAGCAGTGAGCGGGGCATGGTGGTGGGAAAAAATTAGCAGCAGTAAAAGCAACTTCCCTTCATTCCTGTGTGCTGTCTGCCGCTTCCGGGAACCAGATATGCGCCACGAGCACATACTTAAGCGCACACTGCACTCGCGCATCAAGATGCATTTGGTGCATTTAGCTGCAGGAATCCATATTTTGATGTAAATTAATAGTCAAGCAGATGCAGATTTCCAGGATTTGACTAACAAATGTTTCTAGTGAAAGGCAACTGGGATTTTATATTAAAACAAGGTCTAAATGGGTCATTGACATGCATCACAGTTGAACTTAGGAATTTGTCTTTGCAGAGTAAAACTAAATGAAATCCTTTTTTATTTTTGCTTCGGGATAGAGTGCAGAGGGATTAGAAGTCTTGTCAGTTTTTGGGGATGTCTGCATCCCTTATAGGGTGAAGACACCTCCCAAACTTTGCAAGGAAGTGAGGGTAAAACCCTACCAATGTCTTTCCTTAGGGACACACAGGTCAATCTAAGCAGTTTCCCCATTAGGTAAATTGCACTCTAGCATTTTTCTCTGTACACCCCAAATTATTAGGTATCTTGGACTTTGGGCTTTATTTAATAAAGGCAAATCCACTTTGCACTACAAGTGCACTTGAAAGTGCAGTTGCTGGAGATTCGAGGGAGACATGCAAGGAAAATTAAAAAACAGCATCTTTGCTTCTACATGATTGGATGATAAAATCACCAGTGCTTCCCCTCAGATTTACAGCGAGTACACTTGTATTGCAGAGTGGATTTGCCTTTAATAAACCCCAAAATACCTAATAATGTGGGGTGTACACAACAAAGTGCTAGAGTGCAATTTTCCTAATGGGGACACTAGTTAGATTGACCTGTGTCTCCCCCCAAAGACCGACATTGGTAGGGTTTTACCCTCACTTCCTGTTTGGCTATGTGACAGGAAGTGAAGCCAAATTTAAGAAAAGGGACACAAAGCCCAACCTAAAAAAACACAAGCAGAGGTTCTAACACTCGCTTGGTTTCCCTCAAATGCCCACAATTAGAATAGGATTGTCTTGAGCTCGATTTTATCTCAGTGCTCTAAATCAGTGCTTCTCAACCCTGTCCTCAAGTACCCCCAACAGGCCATGTTTGCAGGTTTTCCTTCATCTTGCCCAGGTGCTTTAAATCACAGGGAATAGCTTGGTATTTTGGACAGCTATTTTAGCTAAGAAAAATTCCCAAAACAAGTCCTGTCTGGGCTACTTGAGGACTGAGGCTGAGAGCCACTGCGCTAAAATGGAAAATGAATACTTACCACTCTGTAATTTTCCTTTCCTGGTGCCTATCCACGGCAGCATACGCACAATCACCATGCATATGCTACCATAAGGCACCAGGAAAGTAACTTTTAGACAAATCACACTTTTTTTGTTTTGCCATGCCAATCATCCTAGTTAAGCTGCAGCTGGGATCTGTTGCATGAAAATTAACAAAACACATAAAACATAAAAATTTGCTACAAATTTTATTGGTCAACAAAACAGGACTTGGAAAAGAGCAAGGAAAGCAAAAAACATACAGTCAGGTCCATAAATATTGGGACATCAACACAATTCTAATCTTTTTGGCCCTATACACCACCACAATGGATTTGAAATGAAACAAACAAGATATGCTTTAACTGTAGACTCAGCTTTAATTTGAGGGTATTTACATCCAAATCAGGTGAACGGTGTAAGAATTACAACAGTTTGTATATGTGCCTCCCACTTTTTAAAAGGGACCAAAAGTAATGGGACAGATTAACAATCATCCATCAAACTTTCACTTTTTAATACTTGGTTGCAAATCCTTTGCAGTCAATTACAGCCTGAAGTCTGGAACGCATAGACATCACCAGACGCTGGGTTTCATCCCTGGTGATGCTCTGCCAGGCCTCTACTGCAACTGTCTTCAGTTCCTGCTTGTTCTTGGGGCATTTTCCCTTCAGTTTTGTCTTCAGCAAGTGAAATGCATGCTCAAACGGATTCAGGTCAGGTGATTGACTTGGCCATTGCATAACATTCCACTTCTTTCCCTTAAAAAACTCTTTGGTTGCTTTCGCAGTATGCTTCGGGTCATTGTCCATCTCATTGTCCATCTGCACTGTGAAGCGCCGTCCAATGAGTTCTGAAGCATTTTGCTGAATATGAGCAGATAATATTGCCCGAAACACTTCTGAATTCATCCTGCTGCTTTTGTCAGCAGTCACATCATCAATAAATACTAGAGAACCAGTTCCATTGGCAGCCATAAATGCCCACGCCATGACACTACCATCACCATGCTTCACTGATGAGGTGGTATGCTTTGGATCATGAGCAGTTCCTTTCCTTCTCCATACTCTTCTCTTCCCATCGCTCTGGTACAAGTTGATCTTGGTCTCATCTGTCCATAGGATGTTGTTCCAGAACTGTGAAGTCTTTTTTAGATGTTGTTTGGCAAACTCTAATCTGGTCTTCCTGTTTTTGAGGCTCACCAATGGTTTACATCTTGTGGTGAACCCTCTGTATTCACTCTGGTGAAGTCTTCTCTTGATTGCTGACTTTGACACACATACACCTACCTCCTGGAGAGTGTTCTTGATCTGGCCAACTGTTGTGAAGGGTGTTTTCTTCACCAGGGAAAGAATTCTTCGGTCATCCACCACAGTTGTTTTCAATGGTCTTCCGGGTCGTTTGGTGTTGCTGAGCTCACCAGTGTGTTCTATCTTTTTAAGGATGTTCCGAACAGTTGATTTGGCCACACCTAATGTTTTTGCTATCTCTCTGATGGTTTTTTTTTGTTTTTTCAGGCTAATGATGGCACATATACACACTGTTGTAATTCCTACACCGTGCACCTGATTTGGATGTGAATACCCTCAAATTAAAGCTGAAATTCTCCAGTAAGACCATATTCACACAGGGGCAACACGACTTGCAGGTCGCCTCAGCGAGGCGACCTGCAAAGGACTGCCCGGGCGACTTGCAAAACAACTTCTCCATAGAAGTCTATGCAAGTCGCCCCCGAAGTCGTACAGGAACCTTTTTCTAAGTCGGAGCGACTTGCGTCGCTCCCCTTAGAACGGCTCCATAGTACAGAATGGGAGGCGACTTGTCAGGCGACTAGGTCGCCTGACAAGTCGTCCCGGTGTGAATGGGGTCTTAAAGCACATCTTCTTCGTTTCATTTCAAATCCATTGTGGTGGTGTATAGAGCCAAAAAGATTAGAATTGTGTTGATGTCCCAATATTTATGGACCTGACTGTATATCAATGTCACTAATTTGGACAACCCCAAAAAAGAAACAAGGAGAAGTGCCTTAAAAAATGAAAGATTGCTGAAAAGCTAGTAACTTGGGGGGGGGGCTTACTCTGCCTGTAAAGTGGGGCATCTGTAGCATGTATCCAAAATGCTGCTTCAAAGATGTACGGCTTTAGAAAAAAGTTACAAATCTACATTGCAGCTGCAACATTTTAACACCAAAAAAAAAAAAAAAAATAGCCTGCCGCTCCAATACATACAAGGTCATTTGGGTCTGTTAAGGCTCAAAATGAGAAAAATCACACCCCAAGCGAAAAAAATATTGTGCCCCTCCCAAACACTAACAAAACCCTAGCCAAACACACAGCAAGCCAGCCCATGAAAGGGGGTGGATGCTTGGGGGCAGGAGGGGCTCGGGCACCCCAAAAGTCAACCACCTTGTTCCCATATTCAGGGTGACAAGGGCCTCTTCCATACAACCCTAGGCTGGGGTTGTGGGGGGCTGCAGACAGGGGGCTTTACAGAATGTGGAAAGCCCCTTTAAACTAGTGGGTACACGGTGCTTTGTGGTTGGTATTGGGCTGAGCCCAACAGGCCCCAAAGGCAGCCACCTATGTTGAGTGCATGTGGCCTTGTATGGTTCAGGAGGGGGGTTGGGGGATCGCTCTTCTCGCCCCTTTCATAGCTGGCCCTGTTGTATGCTCTGAAAAAGGATGTGGTTTGGATTGGTGAAGGCAGCTCACAGCCTTTGGAGATTGGAGTGGAGTGTGGGGTTCCCCTTTAAAAGTAGAAGTTAGGCCCATGGAAATCATATGCATTAGAAGGGGGAGACAAGAGCATTGGAGAATGAAGTGTGGAGTTTTCCTTTAGAATCAAAAGCTAGCCCATGGAAATCCAAGGGATTAGAGGGGGGGAAGCCAAGAGCATTGGAAAATGGAGTGTGGCGTTCCCCTTAAAAAGCAAAAGCTAGCCCATGGAAATCATATGCATTAGAAGAGGGAGACAAGAGCATTTAAGAATGGAGTGTGGAGTTCCCCTTTAACCACTTAAGCCCCGGACCATTTGGCTGGCCAAAGACCAGAGCACTTTTTGCGATTCGTCACTGCGTTGCTTTAACTGACAATTGCGCGGTCGCAATTGTCCTTTTTTTGGCCATAAATAGAGCTTTCTTTTGGTGGTATTTGATCACCTCCGCGTTTTTTGTTTTGCGCTATAAAAAAAAAAAAAAAAAAAAAAGCATAATTTTTTACTTTTTGCTATAATAAATATCCCCAAAAAATATATAAAAAAAAACATTTTTTTTCCCTCAGTTTAGGCTGATACGTATTCTACAAAAAAAAAAAATCGCAATAAGCGTTTATTGATTGGTTTGCACAAAAGTTATAGCGTCTACAAAATAGGGGATAGTTTTATGGCATTTTTATTGATAATTTTTTTTTTTTTTTTTTTTTACTAGTAATGGCGGCGATCTGCGATTTTTTTATGACTGCGACATTATGGCGGACACATCGGACAATTTTGGGACCATTCACATTTATACAGCGATCAGTGCAATTAAAAATTGACAGTTACTTACCGGTAACTGTTTTTCTAGGATATCTTCCAGGACGGCACACCTGAGATGAGAGGCTCCTCCCTACAGGAAACACAATCAATCGACAGCTGTTTTAATTCCCCACCCTTCCCCTTGATCCTCAGTTTGTAGAGAAGTAACTCCTGAACCTGGTTCACAAGGGAAATCATTCCTCATAGGTACTCACCTTCTAGTGTTCTACCATTTTCCCTCCTCCAACGGGCGGGAAGTAGGCCTGCCGTCCTGGAAGATATCCTAGAAAAACAGTTACCGGTAAGTAACTGTCAATTTTCTCTTAGTCATCTTCCAGGACGGCACACCTGAGAAGATAATCAAGTCCCTCAGGCCTACCTTAGGGTGGGACCACTGCAAGACCCTCTTGGCGGACCTTGGTTCTGCAGTGAGTTTTACCTCCACTCCATATGCTTGATGAAGGTATTATAGCTGGATCATGCGGCTGGTCTGCAGGTCTACTCCACCGATGTCCCTGCCTTCTCCGCTTCGGATGCAGGCTCTAAGTGGAGTGGGCTCTTAAAGATGGAATCAGAAAACACGTTAAACTTGTAGGTTAGCAATGTTGCCTGTCTCACACATCTAACAACCATGGCCTATTGTGCCTGTAGGTGCTACTTAGAACCCCTAAAGATTAATCGCAGACCTGTGTTGTAAGACAAGGACACTACATTGATCACTGTCAACAAGCAGGGTGATTCTTTATCGCCTTCCTCCAGTGTCCTATAACCCTACTGGGCTTCAACCCTAGGAAATGGTTCCAGCATTCCTGAACGTAAGGGGCTGAGGCTGACATGTGACGTCTGCAGCCAGAACTCCTGGCCCCTCCACGGAAAAGAGGGCTGAAATACAAAAGGTGATACATGTATTATTAATATCACAAATTAAAAAAGATCATAGATTGTGGACACAGCACAATAGATTTAGATAGAAAGGACACAAGCATAGACAATAATGTGTATCGGAGTGTGGCTAGCTAAACCAACATATCAAATATGGGAGAGACCCAAATCTGAACTTCAATGTAGACAAACAGTCCTCACAGTCTGGTTTTCTGATGTGCAGCCAATATGTAAAAACATTAAGACACACGCAAACCCTCAGCCTCGGTTCACACTGGGACGACTTGTCAGGCGACCTAGTCACCTGACAAGTAGCGTCCTGTTCTGTGCAATGGAACCGTTCTAATCTTAGAAAAGACTTTAGACTTAGAAAAAGGTTCCTGTATGACTTTGGGGGCAACTTGCATTGACTTCTATACAGAAGTCGTTTCGCAAGTCGCCGCTGAGCCGTGTCCTGGGTCGCCTGAGGCAGTCGCGCTGCAAGTCGTGCTGCCTCAGTGTGAACCGACCCTAAATGCTGCGTGTTTCCGAAGTGCAGCTAGCTAGGTCATAACTGATATATATACATAAAGGACGGGAGCCCTCTTTACGGTGAAGTTTTACTGATGTACAGCAAAACAGGGCCATAAATATAAGACAGAAAGACCCAAACTTCTATGTTGCGTATTTCTGACGAACCACCAAATACAGTTATAAGATCAATATAGCACACAAGACAATATCTTTTCTGTTATGCAGTTCTGTAGTGCAGTCATATAGAACCAACACAGAAAGGACCCAAGCAACCTGCAGCATTGTGTTTTTCTGAAGTGCAGTAAGGTAAGGGAATCTGAAACAGAAAGCACCAACAAGCTTCAATGTTGAGTATTTCTGCTGTGCAGCCACATAAAAACAGACAGCCTTCCTAGCTGCGATCTTTCTGGTGTATTGCAAAGTAAGGCAATAACTCCATGATGTCTATTCTTGTTGTGTAGCAAAACCTCAACCAGAAGGGACAGATAAAACTTAGGGCTCCTACACCTGTGCGACCCAACCTGCAACCGCAAAAACGCAAGAGAAAAGTCATACACTATGGCTTCCAATGGGAACCATTCGTGTCTGTGCAACTCCAGGTCGCAGCGCCACCAAGCAAACCCTGCTTTCTGGATCCACAGACCTCAAGATTACACAGGTCGCAGGTAACTTGCAATTTTCAGGTTGAACAAGCGAGGGGTCCCCAATGCTGTATCTCCCTGGAGGCGTGCAGCCAACAACCCCCTGCTGTGTATCCTTAAGAAGCAGCAAGGTAGAACAATGAGAAAACAGAAAAGACACCCCTTACTGCTGTGCCTTTCTGATATGCAGCCGATAAGGCAGTAAATATAGAACATACAGGACACAAACAATCTTCAATCTTTGTGTATGTCTGATGTGTAGTAATATACCGATACTGAGCAGAGACGCCACCACCCTCAATGTGTCTCCCTGCTGAGGCAGCAAAAACAAATCAGAAAAGGACAAGCAACCTCACTGCTGTGTCCCTTCTGATATGCAGCCAATAAGGCAGTCTATGTAAGACATAAAAGGACAGACAACCTTCAATCTTGTATATATCTGATGTGCAACAATATAACAATCTGAATAGAGATAGCACATCCATATTGAAGGGATTTGGCATGCGACTCAACATGTCAAATCGCATGCCTAAAATCGTCAGCCTTTGCCGTTAATAGCACTGTCAGCCCGACGCCACTTTGCGGGTCTGCACCGATTACCAAAGGCAGTACCAGTACTACCCCTGGCACAGGTTCAATTTGTATTTCCCAACAATTCAGGACCATCAATCTTAACTACTGCCTTTCTAATAAGCAACCAATAAGGCAGTAATACAGGACACAAAAAACCCCAGACAGAACTCAATTTTGAGTATGTCTGATGTGCAGCAATATAACAAATATGAGCAGAGATGTCACAAGACTCAATCATGTGCATTTCCGCCATGCGTCACAAGACCAGAAAGTACAGACCACCTTCCCTGTTGTATTTTTCTGATCCGTAGCCAAATAAGGCAGTACCTTTAGGATATAACAGACAACAACCAAGCTTCAGTGCAGTGCATTTCTGATGTACAGCAATATACCCCTTATGAGCAGAAATGTCACAAATCTCAATGTGTATTTCTGCTGTGCCACAAAACATCCCAGCAAGAACAAACCTTCACTACTGAGGTCTACTGGTGTGCAACCAAGGAGGAGTCATGGTGTATCCCTTTATGAAATAACCAAACAAAGCAATTTGATCCGTAGGCATAGCCTGGGCTGTAGACACTAACACTTCACCCCCAGTGAAGGAACAAATCCTAAAATGGTTAGACACCGTACTATAGTAGCTGTTGTCCTACCTTACCTCCAAAGACTGAGCAAACGCTGGCCAGTTCACACACAGCTGGGGCTGATCAGAAAGTAAATTCTCAATGAGCCGAAACCTAGAGACCAATTTAGGACAGCCTCTAGAAAAGGTGGTCACCAATTTAGCCTGGAGGAAAATAGCCACCTGCAGGCCTTAAACCAGCAATCATGTATCTAGCTCTTGCATATGTTTGCACAGAAAATCCTTAATTAAAGGATATAGGAAGCGATTTATGGTAAATCGCCTTTAGATCTGTCACTGAGTTGACTGTAGCCCAAACCAACAAAAAGGTTTTTCTTACCTCCTGCACTATATTATAACCACAATGTAAAGGTGGAGTGGGAGGTTGGAGCTTATGACTTCAGATTCCTAGCAGCTGGGCTAATAGAGCCATATAACCTAGTGCACCTGCTGACCAGGAGAGCTTACTCCTGAATCCTTCAACCTTTGCACAATCCATAAATTGTTCAGTGGTATACCTGGCCTGTAAGCAACTCTTTGTATCTACCAGGTCCCCCCCTTCACTCTATTCATCCCTACTAATGTCCCACAACCGGACATGTAGGGAGAGGCTGGCAACCTACTGTTGTGATAACCACAGTGTCTCTGCTGTAAGAGGGAGCTGTGGCTGGTGGTTTTAGCAGTAGCTTCTGGGCTATTTTGTTATGCAGACCCCAGGTCCTGCACTGCACCACTCAGTAAATACAGGGGGAAGGGGAAGAAATGCCTTACCTACCACTTTCCCATCTGAGGTGGTTTAGGCACACTCGCTCCTGTGCACCACTTGTCCACCACACAGCATCTCCGATGTAAGAGGGAGCTGTAGCTGGTGCTTTTAGCAGAAGCTTCTGGGCTATTTGAATCCAGACCCCAGGGGAGATTATCTCAAATGCCCAGAAACCATCTGGCTGGGATTGGGAATTTTGCAGCTAAATTCCCAAGGTAAAGGAAAGTACTCACCGTTGTCGTCTTCCCCTTTTGCCACAGCCACCGGGCTTGCTTTTCCATCCTTATGGTCCACACGCAAGGAGGATAGCCGCCAAAGTGCCCCCCCAACTGCTGTCCCCGTAGGGAGCTGCAAGATTAGGCTGTCCTGCCAGTCAGTATATACACCTGGGGGGGCAATGCCGTACGTTCCTCATTCCATTCTGAGGTGGTTTAGGCAGACCTCCACCATAGTGAACTGGTGCCTCCTCGAAAGGAGGATGTGGGCGCCTGCTCCTGCTGACTCTCAACCTTCCCTCCTGGGTAAGAACGCGGGTCGTTCAGGCGGCGCCCTCCCCAGCAGCCCACGTGAGCTACCAGGGGCCCAGGAGTCGGGGGCCCTGGAAAGAACCGACAGCCAGCACCCCTGTCTGAACGGATGCCCGGACAGGTAAGGGGGGGAGACAGGAAAAAGGCCCCTGAAGTTCTGGGGACACCACTGTACCCAGGGCCCTTCAGCTCTCATGGGGGGCTCTTCCAGTTTCTGCTGTCCCCCTGAGGAAAGGATAGGGGAATCCCCCAGGAAGGATAAATATATCCGGCCAGACCCAGAGGACCATCAGGTACTAACCAGGCCTGACCCTGCTTAGCCTCCGAGATCATACGAGATCGAGCAGGCGGCGCCCTCTTTCGCTTTCAGGGTGATGTGGCCGTAGGCCTTCCCAGGCATTTGGTCCGGCTCCCAGGGGGAGACCACCAGCCCCAGGCTTCGGGTCATTTGGAAAAAACAAACGGTTTCGCTGTGTAGGGAGAAACACAATCAAAAACTGAGGATCAAGGGGAAGGGTGGGGACTTAAAACAGCTGTCGATTGATTGTGATTGTGTTTCCTGTAGGGAGGAGCCTCTCATCTCAGGTGTGCCGTCCTGGAAGATAACTAAGAGAAAATGCATTGATTACTGTGTAAATGTGACTGGCAGTGAAGGGGTTAACCACTAGGTGATGCTGTAGGGGTTAAGTGTGTCCTAGGGAGTGACTCTAATTGTGGGGGGGAGGGGCTGTGTGTGACACGTCACTGATCACCGCTCTCAATTACATATCTACTTGGGCAGTTGTTACTAAACTTTCTTACATCACCCCATAATATTGGTACCTCAATCTTCTGTTAATATTGAATTGAAGATGCCATATCCATAGTGGCGCACAGATTTCAATAAATGGGGGTTTGCGCTCTGTTCCCGGCGCACCGTTTCATGAATATGAAAATGTGCTTTGCGCCTCGGTGTGCGCCTCTACTGATGGCGCCCGGCTTTCGTAAATCAGCCCCGGAATGTCTATCACTCATTTATTATTTAGTATAGTAGATTTATTATGCATTGTCTTTTATATGTATTTAATGATTATTATGGCACAAATCTGATCTAGTACATATAGCACTTTATATTTAATATTGCATCATTTTTATTTTGGAGCGCAGCACCATATATTGATTTTTCTCCATAAAGAGGGCCTGTCAACTTTATTTCTATTACAAGGGATGTTTACATTCCTTGTAATAGAAATAAAAGTGCTAAGAAAAAAAAAAAAATGAAGGGAAAGTGTAAAAATAAAAAATACAAAGTAGAAAAAAATCTAAAGCGCCCACATCCCTCGGTGCTCGCATGCAGAAGCAAACCCATATGTAAGAGCATGCATATGTAAACGGTATTCGCACCACACATGTGAGGTATCGCCGCAAACATTAGAGCGAGAACAATAATTCTAGTGCTAGACCTCCTCTATAACTCTAAACAGGTAACCTGTAAAGGTTAAAATGTTGCCTATGGAGATTTTTAAGTACCGTAGTTTGTTGCCATTCCACAAGCAAGCGCAATTTTAAAGCATGACGTGTTAGATATCTATTTACTTGGTGTAACATCATCTTTCACATTATACAAAAATTTGGGGCAAATATATATATTTTTTAAGTTCATTAAAGTGTATTTGTTCCCCAAAAAATTGCGTTTGAAAAACCTTTGCGCAAATACCATGTGACATAAAAAAAATGCAACAATCACAATTTTATTCCCTAGGGTCTCTGCTAAAATAAAATGTATAATGTTTGGGGGTTATAAGTAATTTTTTAGCAAAAAATACCGATTGAAACTTGTAAACAAAAAGTACCAGAAAAAGCTTGCCTTTCATGTGGTCCAGGCCCTGTCCCTAGGACAGTTCCATACTGCAGCAGCCTTAGCATAGGGATCCACCTCTGAGAGAGGCATGCTTAGACAGACATTCAGTTACCCTTATGACTGGAACCCTCCATCCCTGGCCACTACCATCCTCCTACAGAACTGGCTGCTCGTCCTGACACCATTGTCGCAAAAGCACTTATAGTAGATTACTCTTAATTCCCTTCATTACACACATACTGTATTGGCACACACAAGCTTCTCTTCATTAAATGATTAGACAAAATATTGCAGAATAAACAAGCTTGTTTACTGGAGTTTGTCTTCATGATACTGGATTATTATTCTTACGCATACTTGACAGCAGTCCCGAATTACCTGGGACATTCACGGAAATCACGTTGCTGAGGAAGTCATGTGACGAAGCGCGCACAACGGTATCACGCTCTGCTAGTCAGCTCCTAGGCATATGAGAGAGGAGGAAGCTACCAGCAGCTGGGGAGCAATTTACCCCCCACCTCACTGTTTATGCCTTTTAGGAGGGACTTTTTTCACTCTGTTTTTTCACTCTGTTTTAACGTCTGGCAACTTATGCTGTCCATCTGGACTGAGTGTACATTTGGTGTCTGGACTTTTTAATCTTTATTTTTATTTATTTTTTATTATTTTTTATTTTTTATTTACTTTTTGGTATTTAAAATAATTTTTTCTGTTTGCTTATCTGAACCTATTTTTTGTCCACGTCGCTGTACGGGCATGTTAAGCTTTAAATAAAGTTTTTAAACTTTATTACACCATGGAAGCTCTTTCTTTTTACTTATGAGGGGAAGCGACATATTTACAAAGTAAGAAGCCCAGAAAATATCCAACATATAATATAGCGGCAAGCGACTCGTCTTCCAGCATAATCGCATTACCCTTATGTGAGACGTGGGGAGCTGAGGACATCATAAGTATCCACCAGAGGAAGCAACAAGGAAAACAACCCAGCATATTACATTAAAGGCGTAATAGCCCCGGTGGGGTTCTGGGAGCTGGTGAGTAGGCTACCAAGAGGGGGAGCACGAGAGTCACCAGGCAAATTGTTGCAGCACCATAGTCACCATTGGGGATTTATTTAAGATATTGCCAACATATGGGACTGTTATAATATGCCCGAGATATAACTGCCGTGATTTTTATGTTGTTATTTCCAGCTACACTACTAGTTGCAGTTGTGTATATATATGCAAGCCGCAGGCCCTATTTATGGTCTTTGATTAAGGGGATTTAACTTGCATGTGTTGTATGGTATTTTTATTTGCAATACACTGTTTCCGGGTGTTTCCTAATGCTTGATATAGCTATGGATCCAACACAGGAATTTAGCATATGATATATGGTTTATTAAATGCACTACAGGTAACACAGCCTCTGGCCTCATTACTAGATGCTGTAAGACCACATCAGTTTTTGTGCGACACCTGAGTGTTTGTTATATACCTGCAGCATAAATCCAGCCGCACATATTCATCTGTTGAAGTGACATCCTTAATATAAGGGGAAAACTTCTCTTTATATGTACTATATTCCATAAACCACGTTCATTGAGTCGCTTAACTTTAGGCTGTCCCTATTAAAAAAAAATTTTAAAAAATTTAAAAATTAAAGGTAGCGCCATCATACCCACTCTTTATTATCTGTTAAGCTTTGCAAAGTATCCTTTTTGGTACTTTGTGTGAGGGAGGCAGCAACCTTTGGCTTCTGACCCAAGAGACCTGTCCTAAGCGCAGTTTCCTTGGTTGAACAATTCACGGAAATCAGACCAATGTCCTGGCCTGAATGTGTCCCAGGCAGAATCCTGAAAATCCGCCGCTGTCACAGCCAGCCAGCGGGAGTTATATTCCCTGGGCCCCATCTGTTTATCCATAGGAGCCTGGATGGCTGTAGCATAGAGAGACTTTTTCCTCTCTTTCGGAATGCAGGCAGATTTACATAATTCCGTCTCAGTCTCTGCTAGCGGAGTGATATCATTCATAGCTGCCTTCTTACTACCTGTCTCCTTCAAGGAGGTGCTGAGGAGAGAACAGGCTCGGGCTGAGGGAATCAGCAGGAGGAAGGTGGCTATGATCATATTTATCAGTGCAGCAGACAGAGCAAAGGCAGCGGTTGGTCTGGCCTCATTGTGAACACACAGAGTCAGAACAAAGTGAGGGATTATCTGGATGAGACTCCACTGATGAGACTTCACTGATGAGACTGACTTCACTGATGAGACTTCACTGATGAGACTTCACTGATGAGACTGACTGCACTGAAGAGACTGCTCTGATGAGACTGACTTCACTGATGAGACTTCACTGATGAGACTGACTGCACTGAAGAGACTGCTCTGATGAGACTTCACTGATGAGGCTTCACAGATGAGACTTTACTGATGAGACTTCACTGATGAGACTGACTTCACTGATGAGACTGACTTCACTGATGAGACTTCACTGATGAGACTTCACTGATTAGACTTCACTGATGAGACTGACTGCTCTGATGAGACTTCACTGATGAGGCTTCACAGATGAGGCTTCACAGATGAGGCTTCACAGATGAGGCTTCACTGATGAGACTTCACTGATGAGACTTCACTGATGAGACTTCACTGATGAGACTCCACTGATGAGACTGACTTCACTGATGAGACTTCACTGATGAGACTTCACTGATGAGACTCCACTGATGAGACTGACTTCACAGATGAGGCTTCACAGATGAGGCTTCACTGATGAGACTTCACTGATGAGACTACACTGATGAGACTCCACTGATGAGACTCCACTGATGAGACTCCACTGATGAGACTGACTTCACTGATGAGACTGACTTCACTGATGAGACTTCACTGATGAGGCTTCACTGATGAGACTTCACTGATGAGACTGACTGCACTGAAGAGACTGCACTGATGACACTGACTTCACTGATGGTAAAGGGGGGCTCTGATGTTACAGGGAGACTTTAAAGGCAAAGGTTTTTTTTATCCAGCAGTTACTGGACTGTGAGAAATTGGGCTTAAAATTGCACTGGCCAATTGCTCACAGTCAGGAGAGTGTTACATGTCAGCTAACAACACTCTTTCACTTCTATCTTTTAGACTTTTAGATAGAAGTAAAAAAAATGCTGTTAGCTGACAAAGATGGTATCTCCTTTTTTCATGTAGCCCTGTCCTGACTGTGAGAAAATGGGCAGTGCGTGTTTTAAACACAGTTTCTCACAGTCACACCTTGCTGACACTATCATCACACGACGGGTTCCATCAGGTCTGCCTGTCAGTTTTTCAGGCGGACCTGATGGGAAGGTTCATGCATCTCCAAGGACAGAAGGATGTAAACAAACTCTATTTAATTACACCCCCTTTTAAGCCATGCCCAATATGTAGTGTCATTTAAACCATACCCATTTCCAATTTTTCAAGCCCTGACCATGCCCACAAAAAGTGTGCACCGCCCCTAATTAACATACGCTGGCTTTCTGCAAAAAAAGTGTCCCTAAAAATATTTTGGAAATGTTGCCAACTATGCTTACGCTGTTCATGTAACACTTCCAGGCACAATCTTACAGTTACAATACAGCTTCATTAGGAGCACACATTCTGGCATTCTCATTTTTTTTTTCTGTGGGTTAGACTTTCTGCACACAGGTCACTTTATTTATGTTTAGTAGGCCCCTTCACCTGTTCTTGATGGGTAATAGGCTTTCTAATCCCATGCATACAATTTTAGGTACTGCTCCTTGGTTTTCCCATTGGGGTGTCACGTCTTCACCCCACAACTCCCGAGCCAGACACTTGGCGGTGGTTTCCATTTGGAGGCATTATCTTAGATTGCTACATAGCTGATTTGTAAGTATTGTTCTATTAAATGGATATATATATATATATATATATATATATATATATATATATATATATATATATATATATATATATATATATATTGTGATCGTGTGGTACCCTACCAGTGTATTGGTCCAGGATTCTCAACTAGGCAGGTTGAGGGGCTTCAGGGTATTTGCTCGTTTGAGAGGAAACTGGCTTTTCAGTTTCCTCATTATTTAGTAAGGTCCATTTTGGGACCTGGAGCCTGGGAATTTCTTAGAGATCCAGGTGGGATGAAATCCCCAGTCCTGGGTCCAGGTTTTGGGAACGGCACACTGATTGTTCAGGTGTGTGTGGGCCTGATAGCAGAGTCAGGACCATGATTCTGGGCTCCACCCAGAGAGACAGGAGGTCTCCAGGAGTCCAGGTAGCTCTGTATTTTTGTTTGCAATGCTGCATGTGTAAGCCAGGAAGCTAAATATCCTTTTATTTAAAGCTGATGGTGAAAACCCCCCTGCGTGGGAAACTACTCTTTGTTTTCATTTCTGGAACTTTGATTTTCTTTAATAAAAGTGGGACACAAGAAGCCCTGAAAAGGAATCAACTGTGTGGACTGCAGGGCCGATCCTAAAGTCACAGACGCCTGGGTGCAGAAATATTTCTGGCGCCCCCACATGGGCGTGGTCATCTTACCAACCCCTCCCCTTTACAAATGTTTCTATGGCAACGACTTAAACACAGAGATGCTCCCCTTAGAAGTCTTTGTTACCCTGGGATCCTCCCATGATCTCTTAACAATAAAGAAAATACAGAAAGAGAGTACACTAATGAGACCTGGAGGGGAGTCTCTCTGATGCACACACAGAGTGCTGTCTGTTAGAAAGAGCCCCTAGACATTATACGCTCAAAGACTGCAGACATGATACAAGAGATGGTCAGAGACTGCAGACATGATACAGGAGATGGTCAGAGACTGCAGATATAATACAGGAGACTGATGGTCAGAGACTGCAGTTCCTATGGACGTTAGTAGATAATGGCCAATCGGCCCTCTCACCTGACCCAACGATACAGCAACGGTTCTTCTGATCAGGAGTCTGCTCACTCTGAATTGCCCATGGTGACTTCGCTGGGTAGCCCCCAGATCTGTATTCCTGCAATGACTCCATTCCTTTCTCCACCAGGGATGGCGCTAGGCTGTGTCATTGTGTGGCTTTCCCTCTGGTGGCGCAGGGCAGCGGGGTTCTCTCTCTGATGGTGTTCTCTCAGCACTGCCCTCTCCCTCTGGAGTCCTGGGTGTACTTTCCTGGGTGTAGACCCCCCCAGGACAAACCACCCCCCTCCATTAGTACAGACCCCCACTAGGACAAACCCCCTCCATTAGTACAGACCCCCAGGACAAACTCCCTCTTCATTAGTACAGACCCCAAGACAAACCCCCCCTCCATTAGTACAGACCCCCCAGGCCAAACCCCCTCCATTAGTACAGACCCCCCCAGGACAAACACCCCTCCATTAGTATAGACCCCCCCAGGACAAACCCCTCTCTATTACTACAGACCCCCCAGGACAAACCCCCCCCTCCATTAGTACAGACCCCCCCAGGACAACCCCTCCTCCATTTGTACAGACCCCCCCAGGACAAAGCCCCCCTCCATTAGTACAGACCCCCCCAGGACAAACCCCCTCCATTAGTACAGACCCCCAGGACAAACCACCCACCCTCCATTAGTACAGACCCCCCAGGACAAACCGCCCCCTCTCCATTAGTACAGACCCCCCCAGGACAAACCCCCTCAATTAGTACAGACCCCAAGGACAAACCGCCCACCTCTCCATTAGTACAGACCCCCCCAGGACAAACCCCCTCTCCATTAGTACAGACCCCCTTAGGACAGACCCCCCTCCATTAGTACAGACCCCCCCAGGACAAACCCCCCTCCATTAGTACAGACCCGCCAGGACAAACCCCCCTGCATTAGTACAGACCCCCCAGGACAAACCCCCCCTCCATTAGTACAGATCCCCCAGGACAAACCCCCCCTCCATTAGTACAGACCCCCAGGACAAACCCCCCTCCATTAGTACAGACCCCTTAGGACAGACCCCCCTCCATTAGTACAGACCCCCCAGGACAAATCCCCCTCCATTAGTACAGACCCCCCAGGACAACCCCCCTCTCCATTAGTACAGACCCCCCCAGGACAAACTGCCCCCCTCTCCATTAGTACAGACCCCCCCAGGACAAATCCCCCCTCCATTAGTACAGACCCCTTAGGACAGACCCCCCCTCCATTAGTACAGACCCCCCAGGACAAACCCCCCTCCATTAGTACAGACCCCCCCAGGACAAACCCCCCTCCATTAGTACAGACCCCCCAGGACAACCCCCCTCTCCATTAGTACAGACCCCCCCAGGAAATCCCCCCTCCATTAGTACAGACCCCCTTAGGACAGACCCCCCTCTATTAGTAGAGACCCCCCCTCCATTAGCGTACATAAAAATACCCGGGCGGCAGCTGGAGAGGAGAGGACAGTGTGCAGGCACACCGCCCGGGTGGAGAGCAGATGGAGACAGGCTTGGACGGGAGTGAGAGAAAGAGGAGGAGGCACGGACCGCCCCCCCAGCGATGTTACTGTGTGGCTGGTCTCTCTCCACACAGAGACCAGCCGCTCCGATATCCAGCGCTGCTCTCCTTCTCTGACAGGAGGAGGGAGGGGGGACAGGCTGCCGCTTGAGCCTCGAAAACTACAGCGGCGGCTGTGACCTGCGGAAGGAGCCACCTCTGGACACAGAGAGGAGGAGGAGGGAGGGGAGCACTCTGGAGCTTCAGCGCCACCACCTCTCTGGCGCCCGGGTGCACTGCACCCCGTGCACCCCGTCTGGGCTTGGCACTGGTGGACTGTTCTCGCTAGTGGGTGCTACACTTGAGCTAAACAACCCCCAAACCTCACAAGTGGTGTTCGAATGCGGGAAGAACTGGAGATCCCTGAAAAAAGTGAGTTCATCTGTTTTTATATGAACTGTTTGTGTACATGAGACAGCACAATCTGTGTGTGCAGGTGAGGAAAGCTTGCATGAAGAGAAAAGCAACTTGCTTTAAAGTGACAGTGCACCATTTTGTTGCTGGACTGCGCAAAAGTGTTGTGGAGTGACTGCGAAGATGAAGCAAGAGTTTGAGCCTGCCGGCGAGTATTGCAGACTGTTTTTTGCTTCACAAACTCCAGTTAAAGGGAAAGTGCATGTTGTTGCCCCTGACAACGCTGGTGCAAGCAGGCCAGCTATCAATGTGCAGAGGCCTAAGTTTGAAAGGGGATGCAATTGGGGAAGCCCTGTTAAGGCTCTGAAGCAAGAGTGCTGTTTGCGGTGCAGAGAGTGGGGTCACGTTGTCTCCAAGTGCCCTTTGTCTCAGTCTCCAAGACAAGGTGACATGGCCAGACAAAGGTCTGCAACAATGTTTGGGAAGCCTGATTTGTATGCCAGGAGTGACCAACAGGCTGTCCGGAAGTTTGAGAGGTATGTGGTTGCCCATAGCAATGTGGTGATGTCATGTCTGCAGCCCACGTGAGAAACGTATTGCCAACAGAGGATCAAGGCAAGTTGAAAGCAACAATGCTAGAAAGAGCGCAAAGTCGCTGTGTTTGGGAGAGTCAGCAAAGTACAGCTGGAAGAGTGCCATCTCCCTTAGCAACGAGAGATCGGGTGTTAACTGGAAGGAGGAGCTACATTGGAGATGTGGAGCAGCGACCCACTAAAGATATGTGCAGAAATGTACCATGCCTGGAATGTGGTCAACTGGGGCATGGAATCTTTTCTTGTCCCAGGTTGTGGAACATAGCTGGTTATAGTGACACTGGTCAAAAGTCTCTTTCTGCAAGCCCAGGTTCCTGTTTAAAAATGTTTTCAGTCACCTCTGGCAACAGTGAGGAAGTACCTGATGTGCCTGCAGGGGGTGCTACGGAGTCAGAAATGGCTACTGCAATTTCATCCCATGTCCACCAGGGTGAGTTGGCCAGTGAAAGTGCAACAAAGGATAGACCACGTACTCAAGTGAACATGTCAACCCCTGTTACATTGATGGGTAAAACTGGTGTTGGTAAATGCATAGAAGGGACTGAGTATGTGACTGTGCACACTGGAGTGGGGTTGACCCCAAATGGGAGATCCACTGTCTGTGTGGAAAAGGACTTGCCTCGCTGCAGTGCCCTGTCCAGTGGGGAGGCAAGTGTTAAACTTGAATGTGACAGTGTGATGGGTAAAACTGCTAATACTGTGTTGGCTAAAGTTGATGGTCCAGTTGCTAATGAGATAGTGCAGCTCACTAGAGGTAAAAGCATTGCTATGAATGCGGTTAAAGATGTGCTATCTCCCCTAGCAACGGTGACGAATGCCACAGAGGTGTCCTTAGAAACCCCCAGCGAGCTCTGCGTTTTGGAGCCGGAGGTTGCCTGGGACAACTATGGTGCTGCTCTGAGGGATAAGAGGGTACCTGAACATGGTGATGACAGGATGTTAAATGTTAAAACTGAAATGTTTGAAAACACTCATGGTGGAAATGGGTTAATGCAGTCTGGCAATGACAGATGTGAAAGCGTTCATGCGTTTAATGAAGCACCACCAGAGCAAGGTGGTGAAGGTGTGGTATTGCAGTCTGCTATGGTTAAAAATGTAGTGCCACAATCTTATGTGAACCAAAGTGATATGTGCAATGTGTCTGTTGCTGAACCACTCTGTACCTCTGGGTCTCCTTGTGCAGTAGGAGCTGTACTGCGTGGTACCTCTGGGAGCATTGAGATAACAGACTGGGACAGGTGGACAAAAAGCCTGTTGGCATGGTTGGAAATGGCCATTGTTGGTAAAAGTGAAGCAGACATGATTTCTGCGGTGCCAGATGAAGGATCTGCAGAGCCAGTTATATGCAAGGGCGCACTTGCTACTGCAGACGATGTTGTTCATGAGATTGAAACGCCAAGTAAGGGCGAACGCACAGAAGAGGTCATGTCTGTGATCCACAAAGGGCCTAATGATGTGGTAATGGATAATGCCGTGCCAAATGAGCTGGTGTGGGTGGAAGTGCCAGATGGCACAGCAATACATGAAGCGATTGTAGTCACAGGTCCAAATGTTATTTTATGCGATGATGGTCAGGACAGTTGTTGGCAGAGGATCTCATGCCAGTGGAGTTGGTGTATAGTGAAGCTGCCGTAGACAACCTCTACGCTGGGTGCAGTTCCTCTTCAGACACTGCCCTGCTGAACATGAGTAAAATGAAATATGAGAAATGCATTGATATTTCTGACCGTGATGAAAAGTACAGCACATTGTCAATTTTTGATGGTTTGGTTACCATGGGTGACAACAAAAATAATGGCAGACCTGATGGTCTTGGTCAAGTTGATCTGGTTGTAGCAAACCCTGAAAAATGTAATGAGATAGGAAATGGTATGATTGACACAGAAGAGGTAAAAGACACAGCAGAATTAGGCCCCCTACAGGTTCAGGAGGGTAGGTCTGGGGAAGATTTCCTGAGGTTTGAGAAATTTCTAAAGTCTGAGATGAACCGTGGTAAACAATGGGCGGAAGGAAATAGCCCAAAGCGCAGCAAGGTGTCACAGGACTTAAAAACCTCAGAGTGGCAAGACAGTCAGGATGTCCTTCAGAGGGAGACTAGGATGGGACTGCAGTCATATGAGGATGTTGGTGATGAAACTGACAAAAGGAAGCATACAGTGTACTGGAAACAAGTGACGCTGAGTTTGGACGGTAAGAGGGTGCCCGTACATAGAGCGCAGAGACGGACCAGTGTCACCCCAATAAAGGCGCCCCTGCTTATCACTAAACAAGGGTTTAAAAATCGGATTCCTTCCAAATTAAATAAAGAGAAAAAAGGTGGTCTAGTGGAAATTAAGGGAGCACTTTATAACTTTACCAATATCCGACCCTTAAAGCTTAGATGTCCGCCTCATGTTAAAAAAGGTACCAAGATTAGGAAACTCCCTACTGTTTAGGTGGCTAGTGTAGGCTCAAGGGGAATAGAAAGACATCGCTTTTGGAAGCGTGTACGCAAAAAAAGCATGGGAGTGTCTTTGTAGAGCCCGAGGAAATGTAGCAGGGGGACGTGGAGAAAGTCACCTGATGGGATAAGATTTGGCCCATGTGGGTGGTAGCTTGCATGATCATGCCAAAGTGAGGAGGTTGTACTGGTGTGTTCCGCCCTCTGGGTCGAAACAAGGGGGGGGATATGTGATACTGTGGTACCCCACCAGTGTATTGGTCCAGGATTCTCAACCAGGCAGGTTAAGGGGCTCCAGGGTATTTGCTCGTTTGAGAGGAAACTGGCTTTTCAGTTTCCTCATTATTTAGTAAGGTCCATTTTGGGACCTGGAGCCTGGGAATTTCTTAGAGATCCGGGTGGGATGAAATCCCCCAGTCCTGGGTCCAGGTTTTGGGACTCACTGGCACACTGATTGTTCAGGTGTGTGTGGGGCTGATAGCAGAGTCAGGACCATTATTCTGGGCTCCACCCAGAGAGACAGGAGGTCTCCAGGAGTCCAGGCTTGCAAGGGAGAACCCAGAGAGTGCAGGCTGTAAGGTAAAAGCCAGAGACCTGAGTCTGAGGTCGCTGACAGTAGTCAGGAGAGCTCCATGTGGGAGCCTGAGCAGTGGTGCGTCTGCTGCTGAAGAGAGCCAGGTGGCTCGGTATTTTTGTTTGCAATGCTTCATGTGTAAGCCAGAAGGCTGAATATCCTTTTATTTAAAGCTGATGGTGAAAACCCCCCGGCGAGGGAAACTACTTTTTGTTTTCATTTCTGGAACTTTGATTTTCTTTAATAAAAGTGGGCCAAAAGCCCTGAAAAGAAATCAACTGTGTGGACTGTTCTCGCTAATGGGTGCTACACTTGAGCTAAACAACCCCCAAACCTCACAAGATATATATATAGCATCTCCACCCTTCCCCTGTTTTAAGAGAATTTGGAACATATTCTATGAAGCTGTTCTTTAGTTTGCAGATTTTACGATGGGCATCGGCTCCTGAAGAAGTGAAATTATTGTCACAAAATGCATTGAGCTAAAGGATTTACCCATCATTGTGTTTTATGAAAAACTTGGAAGAGTGGAATTTCTATATGTATCATTATATGAATACTATGTTGACTGTATGCCGATACACGGCAGTATTTACAAATCAGCTTGCTGTTTTAAAAATGTTCTTAAAGAACTCCTTGCTTAGACTGTCGGCCAGGAGGTTTTGTGTCGCTGAAACATAAAAAGCTTTCAAATCCGTTAGATGTAATTGGGCCCAATCCAAGATAGAGTAATCTTCCTTTAAAAGTGTGCGATGCCTGGTGCCTCCTTGCCTCTGGATGTAGGCCACCGCCACTTTGTTGTCCATCCGGGACATTTTTCCCTCTCAAAAATGAGCCAAAAGCCAGAAGTGCTTGGAAGGCTGCTCTGAGCTCTAGTATGTTCGAGACCATCCTTTTCGAATGGAACTGCCATCGTCCCCGAGCTGCTTGGTCTCAGTAGTGGGCTCCCCATCCCAGCTGACTGGCATCCGATGTGACTATTTCCGGTTTCTGTGGGACTATAGGTCGATGTGTCTTGAGGTTGCGAACGTGAGTCCACCACCATACTGATTTCTTCACTTCCCTATGGATGAAGATCAACTGAAGCTCGATGCTCCATTGCACTGCGTCAGAAAGGAATTTTGTAACACTCTCATGTGCCATTTAACCCACTGGATCATTGGGAAAGTGGCAGACATGGACCCCAGGACGTCCAGACAATGGTGGATTCTCAATCCTTTTTCTCTCAGGAATGCAACCACCGGCAAAATCATTTTTGTAAAGGTTCTGGGGGGCAGTAGAGATTCCAAATGGTAAGCTATGAAACTGGAAGTGCTGGTGGTTTATTGAAAATCTGAGACACTTCTGAAAGGTAGGGTTTATCAAAACGTGTAGATAAGCGTCCGCTAAATCTACGGACAGCATCCAATCTCCTAAGTTTATTGCTAGAAGGATTGTGTCACGTACTTTCCAATCCCCCCTCTTTGAGGCGTTGCGACTTCCAGAAACACGCCCTTCTGTTCTAGTTCCATCACATACTTGAGCAATAACTTCCTCTTTTCTATGGACGATGGAAGTCTTGTCGACTGAAAGTGGTCTCTGGGCAATCTGCCCTTGAATCTCCATTTGTGCCCGAACTTTATTGTAGAAAGTGTCCAGGGATCCCTTATGTGTTCCGTCCAAAGCTGTTTGAGTCTGGCTCCCACCTTTACAGGATGGATGGGCGTACCTTCAAAAAGACTTCTGTTGATCCCCTGCCGCAGTAGGCTTTGATTTTTGAAGTCTCAGGAAGGAAGATTGAGTTTTCATCCAGTTCCTTTGTGGCTTTGGTCTTCTGTTAGAGGGAATCGGACCAGACTTACCTCCTGTTACTTTTGAGATTGCACAATCAAGTTTGGACCCGAATAGGTTGGAACCATCATATGGAATCTTGCACCAGTTAGTTTTGGAAGCTGCATCTGCTACCCAGGGCTTCAGCCACAAAGCTCTTCTGGCCATCACTGAAGATAACATTGATCTGGTGGAAGATCTGATGATGTCCACTGATGCTTCGGCCACAAAATCTCCTGCCAGCTTAAAGGATAAGTTCATCCTTTTTTTTTTTCTTCTAAATTCCAGCTCTCCTATGTACCAATATAGCATTCATGTACTTTTTTGCAAAAATATTAAAGCTTTCCATAAAATCTACAGACACGTACCTTACTGTCCTACATCCATGATTCAAAGCGTATCTATTGCTTCTGTCTTACGTCCATACAGGTCATGACACAGGAGGGAGTTAAACAGCTGATCTCATTAGCACACACTCTGCATCATCCACCCACTCACAGCTCCAGGTTTTTTAAATGAAATGCAATCAATCAGTGATCACCCTTCTCACTAAATACACAATATACAATTCGATTGCATAGTGTATGGCCATCTTTATATATATATATATATATATATATATATATATATATATATATATATATATATATATATCTTTAAGTACATAGAAGGGAGTTGACAAACACTCAGCTGTCAAGCCCCGTTCACATCTCTGCATAGTGGGAACTCGCATTCCCACATGCACTTTTTTTGTTTGTTTGCGAGACAGGGGGAGGCGTTTTGGAGCATTTTCACTCATCTCACATAGGGCAGCCCATACACACAGCAATCACCCCAAAGAAGCTTCAGAACTTTTTTTAGAGTGGAGCTTGGTGTGTTTTTTACTGCGATTTTTGGTGTGAATGGAGCCTCATTGTTGTTGTGTTATCGCACCAATTTCACTTTCAGGCCCCATCTAGCATAGTGGGAGTGCATGTTTTGTGTCTCGTTTTTCCTGTGAAATGCATAGGGCAGCCTGCTGCTTTAAATGGGCTGTGCTATATGTGGCTTATGGGACATGTTGGCGTTTTGTGGGTTGCGTGTTTTTTGCTGTGCGTTTTGCAGCATTTGCCATTCGTTTTTTCACATGGCAAAATGTGTGTTTGCTTCTGTGTTTGGTGTGCTGTTACCAATTAATGGCACTGAAAGCGCAACTAGTAATTTTAGGTGTATAAAGGTGGCCATACACTATACAATCTGATTGTACAATCTCCTTTTAGATCTGCCATCAATTATGTAGTGCAAGGGCCTCCTTGATTGGATACAGAGTGATTGGCTAGAGGTTTCGTCCTATTATATAAATTTGGTAAAATGAATATATTAAAATCTTTATTTGTAGATAAAATTTTAACCCTAAAATTACTTAAAATTATTCTCTTAAAAATCACTTCTAAAATAATTAAGGTTGAATTGAATATTCAATCCCCAAGGTGCAAAAGTGTCCAATATAAAAAGCCATTTGGACTCTGACTAAGGGTCCTTACTTTATGTCCACCACGCCAATGTTTTTTGTAAGGTTCAATACCCCAAAAACTCAGTTGGGAGGGGTCCTTGTGATATATGGCAAAATATTTAGAGACACTGTGTTTGTCAAATCCTTTAATAATATTCTGAAAAGACCTTTGAAAGTACACATCAAAGAGCAAGTACAGAATGTTATTAAAGGATTTGACAAACACAGTGTCTCTAAACATTTTGCCATATATCACAACAAGGACCCCACCCAATTGAGTTTTTGGGGTATTGAACCATACAAAAAACATTGGCGCGGTGGACATAAAGTAAGAACCCTTAGTCAGAGTCCAAATGGATTTTTATATTGGACACTTTTTCACCTCGGGGATGGAATATTGAATTCGACCTTAATTGTTTTATAAGTGATTTTAAAGAGAATAATTTTAATTAATTTTAGGGTTAAAATTTATCTACAAATATAAATTTTAATATACCGTATTTATCGGCGCATAACACGCACCCCAAGTTTAGGAGGGAAGTTTATGGAAAAAAACTTACATTTAAGTGCCAATCAATGCAGCCTCATCAGTGTCCATCTGCAGCCTTGTCCATCATTGCAGAATGATCAGTGTCCATTTGCAGCCTTGCCCAGTGCCATATGCAGCGTTGCCCATTGTCATATGCAGCCTTGCCCATTGTCATATGCAGCCTTGCCCATTGTCATATGCAGCATTGCCCAGTGCAGCCTTGCCCAGTGCCGTTTGCAGCATTTATTTGTTTAAATTTGCCACGGACAGAGCCTGTGTACTCCGCTCGTCAGGCCGCCCCGCCTCCCTGCTGTCTCAGGGGATGAGGAGCGAGCGCTGCCGAAAAAGACCAAGTCGAGTGTACTCGGCTCGGCTCCGCTCGCAGTCCCGCCCAGTCCCGCCATTGGACGGAGTGTTATGTCCATCATAGGACCTGGCCGGGACTGCGAGCGGAGCCGAGCACTCGGCTCGGTCTTTTTCGGCAGCACTCGCTCCTCATCCTCTCAGACAGCAGACAGCAGGGAGGCGGGACGGCGGGAATGTGAGCGGAGCCGAGCACTCGGCTCTGTCTTTTTCGGTGACGCTCGTTTTTTTTCGGCGGCGCTCGCTCTTTTTTGCCACACAGACAGCGGGGATCGGCGTATAACATGCACCCACGATTTTCCCCTGATTCTCAGGGGAAAAAAGTGCATGTTATACGCCGATAAATACGGTATTTATTTTAGACTTGTTTTACTCCCTTTTTCTATGGATGTGATACTGTATGTTATATTTCTCTCATACCTATCTACCTAGACATCATTGTATGTATGTATGTATGTATGTATGTATGTATGTATGGGATATTTTGAGGCAATGACATAATTTCCGGTGTCCCCAGCATTTTTATCTTGCCCACTGTTCACATTGAAAGATTTATATTTAGAAATTTTTCTCTGACCATATTACATTTTCTGCGATATGGGCTATTCTATCAACATTTAACTTCAGAACTAAATGCATTCCATCACAGATTGTGTGTGTGTATAATACTTTTTTTAAGCTTTGCACTAAAATAATTGCAGCCGTTTCCTGTTTAAGGACACTTCCAGTGCTCATATGTACTCCCTGATGAAGTCACGTGATCGGGCACTGGAAGTGACATTAGGCCGCAAACTCGCTGCTCATTTTTGTTTCATCTTGTTTTAAACTGCTTCATGTGAGTACTTTATTGTTTGCTGTCAAAAATAAATACTAGCTCTATATACTTCACTATTGGGGTCCCCCGTTTTTCCTTCTTTCTCCATCTGCTGATGTGCTGTCCTGAGAGGAATTCTACTGCTAATTATCCAGAGAAAGAAAACGCATACATATAAACCAGGCTCCATACAGATCGTAACTGATAAGGATGTACTTGGAGGGATCGCTTTCAGAACCCCAGAATTTGGATCACTTCTGGCTATTCTTACGCTGTTACCCTACAGCGGTAAGGAGCCACTGCATCTTTAGGTGGAATTGCACTGAAGATCAGGATCACCCCAGGGGCGGACTGACAACTCATGCGGCCCCCAGGCAATAGGAGATCTTGGGGCCCCCTGTCCCCGCCCATGTGTTCCCACCCACACTTAAGCCACACAAATCCCCACCTAAATATTGCACCGCCCACACTACATGCGTTCGTCACAGAATTTTTTTAGCCCTATGTTCAAAATAAATGTTTATTATAGAATATAAAGAAAAATAAAAATACATTAAAAGTGCAACAACGGTACATTTCCAAAATTAACGATTTCATAAATTGACACAATATAACAGGTGTCTTCTTAGCTGAACAGTTTGATAAAAAATTTACAAAAAATAAAAAGCTCTGTCCAGCATGTTAGTAAATTATGGCCCTAGAATTGCTCTTACTCCAATGTTCCTGACGATACCATACATGTGTGGCGCCATTATTGTTTACATACATGTGCTCGTCCTACATAAAGCTTTTTATATGGAGCATGTGCGAGGGTCATAGGTGTGCTTTACATTTTTTTTTTTAAGTTTTTATTTTCTTTGTATAATTTTCACTGACCATCAATGTAAGGAGCATTCTTTCCACTGACCACCAATGTAAGGAGCGTTCTTCCCACTGATCACCAATGTAAGGATCATTCTTCCCAATGATCACCAATGTAAGGATCATTCTTCCCACTGACCACCAGTGTAAGGATCATTCTTCCCACTGACCACCAATGTAAGGATCATTCTTCCCACTGACCACCAATGTAAGGAACATTCTTCCCGCTGATCCCCACCAACGTAAGGAACAATCTTTCTGCTGACCCCCGATGTAAGGAACATTCTTCCTGCTGACCACCAATGAAAGGAACATTCTTAGTGTACAGATGACAAGTGTTAGGGAAAAGCACTCAGTGTATACATTTCAGTGATATATATACTGTGTGTGTATGTGTGTGTGTGTATATATATATATATATATATATATATATATATATATATATATACACACACACACACACACAGTGGGGACAGAAAGTATTCAGACCCCCTTAAATTTTTCACTCTTTGTTATATTGCAGCCATTTGCTAAAATCATTTAAGTTCATTTTTTTTTCCTCATTAATGTACAAACAGCACCCCATATTGACAGAAAAACACAGAATCGTTGACATTTTTGCAGATTTATTAAAAAAGAAAAACTGAAATATCACATGGTCCTAAGTATTCAGACCCTTTGCTGTGACACTCATATATTTAACTCAGGTGCTGTCCATTTCTTCTGATCATCCTTGAGATGGTTCTCCACCTTCATTTGAGTCCAGCTGTGTTTGATGATTATACTGATTGGACTTGATTAGGAAAGCCACACACCTGTCTATATAAGACCTTACAGCTCACAGTACATGTCAGAGTAAATGAGAATCATGAGGTCAAAGGAAATGCCTGAAGAGCTCAGAGACAGAATTGTGGCAAGGCACAGATCTGGCTAAGGTTACAAAAAAAATTCTGCTGCACTTAAGGTTCCTAAGAGCACAGTGGCCTCCATAATCCTTAAATGGAAGACGTTTGGGATGACCAGAACCCTTCCTAGAGCTGGCGGTCTGGCCAAACTGAGCTATAGGGGGAGAAGAGCCTTGGTGAGAGAGGTAAAGAAGAACCCAAAGATCACTGTGGCTGAGCTCCAGAGATGCAGTCGGGAGAAAGTTGTAGAAAGTCAACCATCACTGCAGCCCTCCACCAGTCAGGGCTTTATGGCAGAGTGGCCCAACGGAAGCCTCTCCTCAGTGCAAGACACATGAAAGCCCGCATGGAGTTTACTAAAAAACACCTGAAGGACTCCAAGATGGTGAGAAATAAGATTCTCTGGTCTGATGAGACCAAAATAGAACTTTTTGGACTTAATTCTAAGCGGTATGTGTGGGAAAAAAAACAGGCATCACCTGTCCAATACAGTCCCAACAGTGAAGCATGGTGGTGTTTTACAGCTGCAGGGACAGGACGACTGGTTGCAATCGAGGGAAAGATGAATGCGGCTAAGTACAGGGATATCCTGGATGAAAACCTTCTACAGAGTGCTCAGGACCTCAGACTGGGCCGAAGGTTTACCTTCCAACAAGACAATGACCCTAAGCACACAGCTAAAATAACGAAGGAGTGGCTTCACAACAACTCCGTGACTATTCTTGAATGGCCCAGCCAGAGCCCTGACTTAAAACCAATTGAGCATCTCTGGAGAGACCTAAAAATGGCTGTCCACCAACATTTACCATCCAACCTGACAGAACAGGAGAGGATCTGCAAGGAGGAATGGCCGAGGATCCCCAAATCCAGGTGTGAAAAACTTGTTGCATCTTTGCCAAAAAGACTCATGGCTGTATTAGATCAAAAGGGTGCTTCTACTAAATGCTGAGCAAAGGGTCTGAATACTTAGGACCATATGATATTTCAGGTTTTTCTTTTAATAAATCTGCAAAAATGTCAACATTCTGTGTTTTCCTGTTTTTCTGTCAATATGGGGTGCTGTGTGTACATTAATGAGAAAAAAAAAATGAACTTAAATGATTTTAGCAAATGGCTGCAATATAACAAAGAGTGAAAAATTTAAGAGTGTCTGAATACTTTCCGTCCCACTGTATATATGTGTGTGTATGTGTGTGTGTGTGTGTGTGTGTGTATGTATATGTATATATATATATATATATATATATAAAATATATATATTAATATAATATAATATAATATAATATAATATAATATAATATAATATAATATAATATATATATTGTGGAATAAAACTCACTTAGCCCAGGTTCACACTGATAGCGGGAAATAAAAGCGTGCAAGTTCCGCTAAACTCACACAATTTCATACCCGCATGTCAGTGCAAGTTTGGCAGCAATTTCAGAGACATGTATGTGGGTTGCTGCACAGATGTCTGTGGAAATCGCACCCAGAAGTCGCCAAAAGTTGTACAGAAGCTACTTTTGGGAGTCAGTGCGGCACCACAAATGCGGCATCACACCGATTTCGGGTCTGTGCCATTGTTGGCAATTGCCGCCGATTTGCCATGCGATTTGACATATCAAATTGTATGCCAAATTTCTCCAATGTGAACCAGGGCTAAGTGCTATTCCCTATATATAACACTGATATCTATACATTGAGTGGCATTCAATGTACCAGATATTAGTGTGCACTAGTGAATAGCAACTGTCACCTGGTAAATAGGCAAAGGGCAAGAAGGAAGAAACACTCAGCATGGATGGCTCGTTCTTATAACAACACACACACACTAACTGCTGTGCTGTCATTATCACACTGACCTGCTGCTGCACACAAGGCAGGTCAGTTAGGGTGGCGGTGGCCAATTCCAAGAGGCCTCTGCTCTGCTGTCCACTCTGTGTGCACTCTGCAGCCTCCAGCTCCTTTACCGACTGTCCCCCGCGGCAGTGACGTATGGCCCCACCCCCCAGCTGAATTCCCCAGGGGGAGAGGGGACCGGAGCGCCTGTCTCTGCAATCATCCCCGCTGACGGCTCTGATTGATCTCTGATCCATCTCGGCCAGCTCGCTCCTCTGATATAGCCGCATCAACCGCCGGCAAGGATTTCATGGTTCACTGCTTCCTCGGGGTATAGTCTTCTTATTGATTCTGCATGATAAACTGCGGGCACTTCCAGGGGCAGACTGAGCCGGGCCCCCACCCCAGGGCCCACGGGCGGTGCCCGGGTGCCCGCATGGTCAGTCCCCCCCCCCCCCCCGGATCACCCAAGTCACATTGTCACTTATTCTAGTTGAAATCCAGCACTTTAAACACCAGCACCTTCTTTGAAGATTTTATTCACTGTGAACTTTTTTGGCACTTTCCCTTTTATTACGTTTAGATCCATATTGATTTTGGTGCACGCATTATATTGGAGGATTTTTTTTTATCTGTTTCACATGGAATGTCTATCACTCATTTATTATTTAGTATATTAGATTTATTATGCATTGTCTTTTTTATGTATTTAATGATTATTATCTCACAAATACGATCTAGTACATATAGCACTTTATATTTATTATTGCATCATTTTATTTTGGAGCGCAGCACCATATATTGATTTTTGTACTCGTTTTTTTGTTGGGTGGTGTTTTACCCGGTGGGTGCTTGCTGCAACCAAACACCTTATCTATTTAGTTCAGGTAGAGTGGGAATACCTATTGCATCTATCTAGTTTTATCTCAAAACACTCATTCCTGTAGCCACCATGGATGTTTTTTCCTTTATGGAAAAAAGGGAAGTCAATCTAGATATAGTATTTAGTACTTCAGATACCAACACAAAAAATGGAGATCTAGAAAGCCTAATGAGGAAACTAGGCCACAATATGGAAAAGAAAGTGAGTCTATGGTGGGATACAACCACTTTCGAACAATACTTGAAAGATAGTTTGGTCCCTAGACGCTTTAGGTGGGATCTCCCACTGAATGATGGTCTGGTAGACTAAGAATCCACTGATGAATGGTTTAAATTTTTTAACCACTTCAGCCCCGGAAGGATTTACCCCCTTCCTGACCAGAGCACTTTTTACAATTTGGCACTGCGTCGCTTTAACTGCTAATTGCGCAGTCATGCAATGCTGTACCCAAACTAAATTTGCATCCTTTTCTTCCCACAAATAGAGCTTTCTTTTGATGGTATTTGATCACCTCTGCCGTTTTTATTTTTTGCACTATACACGGAAAAAGACCGAAAATTTTGAAAAAAAAAAATGATATTTTCTACTTTTTGTTATAAAAAAAATCCAATAAACTCAATTTTAGTCATACATTTAGGCCAAAATGTATTCGGCCACATGTCTTTGGTAAAAAAAAATGTCAATAAGTGTATATTTATTGGTTTGCGCAAAAGTTATAGCGCCTACAAACTAGGGTACATTTTCTGGAATTTACACAGCCTTTAATTTATGACTGCCTATGTCATTTCTTGAGGTGCTAAAATGGCAGGGCAGTACAAAACCCCCACAAATGACCCCATTTTGGAAAGTAGACACCCCAAGGAAATTGCTGAGAGGCATGTTGAGCCCATTGAATATTCATTTTTTTTGTCCCAAGTGATTGAATAATGACAAAAAAAAAAAAAAAATTACAAAAAGTTGTCACTAAATGATATATTGCTCACATAGGCCATGGGCTTATGTGGAATTGCACCCCAAAATATATTCAGCTGCTTCTCTTGAGTACAGGGATACCACATGTGTGGGACTTTTTGGGAGCCTAGCCATGTACGGGGCCCCGAAAACCAATCACTGCCTTCAGGATTTCTAAGGGGGTAAATTTTTGATTTTACTCCTCACTACCTATCACAGTTTTGAAGGCCATAAAATGCCCAGATGGCATAAACCCCCCCCAAATGACCCCATTTTGGAAAGTAGACACCCCAAGCTATTTGCTTTGAGGCATGTTGAGTTCATGGAATATTTTATATTTTGACACAAGTTGCGGGAAAGTGACAAATTTTTTTTTTTTTCTTGCACAAAGTTGTCACTAAATGATATATTGCTCACACAGGCCATGGGCATATGTGGAATTGCACCCCAAAATACATTTAGCTGCTTCTCCTGAGTATGGGGATACCACATGTGTAGGACTTTTTAGGAGCCTAGCCGCGTAAGGGGCCCCGAAAACCAATCACCGCCTTCAGGATTTCTAAGGGTGTAAATTTTTGATTTCACTCTTCACTGCCTATCACGGTTTCGGAGGCCATGGAATGCCCAGGTGGCACAAACCCCCCCAAATGACCCCATTTTGGAAAGTAGACACCCCAAGCTATTTGCTGAGAGGCATGGTGAGTATTTTGCAGCTCTCATTTGTTTTTGAAAATGAAGAAAGACAAGAAAAACATTTTTTTTTCTTTTTTCAATTTTCAAAACTTTGTGACAAAAAGTGAGGTCTGCAAAATACTCACTATACCTCTCAGCAAATAGCTTGGGGTGTCTACTTTCCAAAATGGGGTCATGGGGGGGGGGGGGGGGTTTGCCACCTGGGCATTCCATGGCCTCCGAAACTGTGATAGGCAGTGAAGAGTGAAATCAAAAATTTACGCCCTTAGAAAGCCTGAAGGCGGTGCTTGGTTTTCGGGGGCCCGTGCGCAGCTAGGCTCCCAAAAAGTCCCACACATGTGGTATCCCCATACTCAGGAGAAGCAACAGAATGTATTTTGGGGTGTAATTTCACATATTCCCATGGCATGTTTGAGCAATATATCATTTAGTGACAACTTTGTGCAAAAAAAAAAAAAAAAATTGTCTCTTTACCGCAACTTGTGTCACAATATAAAATATTCCATGGACTCGACATGCCTCTCAGCAAATAGCTTGGGGTGTCTGCTTTCCAAAATAGGGTCATTTGGGGGGGTTTTGAACTGTCGTGGCATTTTATGCACAACATTTAGAAGCTTATGTCACACATCACCCACTCTTCTAACCACTTGAAGACAAAGCCCTTTCTGACACTTTTTGATTACATGAAAAAATTTTTTTTTTTTTTGCAAGAAAATTACTTTGAACCCCCAAACATTATATATTTTTTTAAAGCAAATGCCCTACAGATTAAAATGGTGGGTGTTTCATTTTTTTTTTCACACAGTATTTGCGCAGCGATTTTTCAAACGCATTTTTTGGGGAAAAAACACACTTTTTTAAATTTTAATGCACTAAAACACACTATATTGCCCAAATGTTTGATGAAATAAAAAAGATGATCTTAGGCCGAGTACATGGATACCAAACATGACATGCTTTAAAATTGCGCACAAACGTGCAGTGGCAACAAAATTAATACATTTTTAAAAGCCTTTAAAAGCCTTTACAGGTTACCACTTTAGATTTACAGAGGAGGTCTACTGCTAAAATTACTGCCCTCGATCTGACCTTCACAGTGATACCTCACATGCATGGTGCAATTGCTGTTTACATTTGACACCAGACCAACGCTTGCGTTCGCCTTAGCACGAGAGCAGGGGGGACAGGGGTCCCTAGATTTCTCCTCTGCCCTCAAAGCATCTGACCACACCAAGATCGGTGTGATAAAATGCTTCCCAATTTCCCAATGGGGCTGTTTACATCCGGCGAAATCTAAGTCATAAAATGCTCGTAGCTACCGGTTTCTTAGGCCATAGAGATGTTTGGAGCCACTCTGGTCTCTGATCAGCTCTATAGCCAGCTGGCTGAATCACCGGCTGCATTCTCAGTTTCCCTGTTGAGACAGGAGAGCCAGAGAAAAACACGGAAGACGGTGGGGGGGGGGGGCATTCCCTCCCACTGCTTGTAAAAGTAGTCTAGAGGCTAATTAGCCACTAGGATTGTTTTTACATGAAAGCCGACTGCTGGCTGAAAAGAATGATACCAAGATGATACCTAAACCTGCAGGCATCATTCTGGTATAACCACTCAAAGTCGTGAATGGCGTACCTGAAGGCAAAAAAATGGTTAACAATAAAGCACAGTAAACGGTAAAGTATAAAAAATTGCATACCTGAAAAGCAAACATGATAAAACATAATAACAATAAAACATTGCAGAATAGAATACAGTAAAAAAGAGCAGAACAATAGAGAGAGAATAGAGAGAGAGAGAGAGAGAGAGAGAGAGAGAGAGAACAATAAAATGCCAACTATTTTTTTTTTATTTTATATTTTTGTTTGTGTTTTTTTTTTTTTTTTAACTGTAACTTTTATAACTGTAACTGGTTCTAGGTTCGGGTCTCTCAAAATGTGATGGCATCTTGGGAGACCCTGTGAAAGTGTGCCTAGTCTGTGCAATGCTGTACCTACTAGTGTATGGTAGCGTTCAAAACATTCACCAATGCAAAGACCAGGATTGTCAGGACAGGAGGGACAATAAGAGCGGGTGTCACGCCTATATCTGCGCTTGCTGCAGACACAACATCTTTTTTGGGGGGGTTCGTTGGGTAGGGGTACTCGGGAGGACATAAAGAAAATGCCTCTCATGCAGCCGACTGCATTTGGTTCGGGATGTGATTGGGGGAAGTACGGGCGCTGCAGAAGCAGTGGGTTCCCAATTAGGATTGGCGAATGCAGCAGGAAGGGCATTATGGGCACGACGGGCCTGTGTTTGTCTTTTTGGTGGCAGCGGGACACTACTTGTGCTTGCCACCTCACCAGCTTGAACTGCACTTATGGGACTCGCCACGTCACCAAGTGTTACTGCAATGCTGGTTTGACTACGACGGGGTATACTAGGCCGCTCTCGCTTGCCAGTTGACCAAAACGCTACCATAAAAACTGTTAGCGATCGCAGGGATCAGGCCTGACTCTACGAACGCTGCAGTTATGCGTTTAGTGTTTTGTAAGTGACAGTGATCGATCGATACTGCACTTGGGTGGGCTGGGCCGGGCGGAGGGGCAAAACGCAGGTGCTAGCAGGTATCTGGGCTGATCCTGCTAACACTGCATTTTTGGGAACCCTAAACTGCTGGGGACGCTAGTATAGATCTGATCGGATCAGATATTGATCCGTTCAGATACTATACCACTAAGGGAGGCATATCCTGCGTGCGTTGGTGTTAGCGGTACTGGCGCTAACCTAATGCTGCTTGGGGCTGGTGCTTGCCAGTTCACCAAAACGCTACCAAAAAAACTGTTAGCGATCGCAGGGATCAGGCCTGACTCTGCGAATGCTGCAGTTATGCGTTTAGTGTTTTGTAAGTGAGAGTGATCGATCGATACTGCACTTGGGTGGGCTGGGCTGGGCCGGGCGGAGGGGCAAAACGCAGGTGCTAGCAGGTATCTGGGCTGATCCCGCTAACACTGCGTTTTTGGGAACCCTAAACTGCTGGGGACACTAGTATAGATCTGATCGGATCAGATATTGATCCGTTCAGATACTATACCACTAAGGGAGGCGTATGCTGCGTGCGTGGGTGTTAGCGGTACTGGCGCATATCACCGGCGGGCGATCAGGGGGCTAAACGGCGGGTGCCCTGACACTATAAAAAATAAACGAACTAACCAGTGTCACCCGTAACGGTTATATGGTGATCAGTGGTGAAAGGGTTAACTAGGGGGCAATCAAGGGGTTAAAACATTTATTAGGTAGTATATGGCGGTCCCTGTCGCTATAAAACGCTGACGGCGAACCTAAATATTTACCTCCCTAACTAGCGTCACCAGCAACACTAATACAGCGATCAGACAAATGATCGCTTAGCGACACTGGTGACGGGAGGTGATCAAAGGGTTAAATCTTTATTAGGGGGGGGGGTTAGGGGGGTATCCTAGACCTAAAGGGGGCTAACACTCACTGCCCTAACACACTAACTGTCACAAACTGACACCATGCAGTAAACAGAAAAAAAAAACTGCTTGGTGTCAGTGTGACAGGGGGGGGGAGGGGTGATTGGGGGGTGATCAGGGGGCGATCGGGGGTGTAAAGTATGCCTGGCATGTTCTACTGTGAGGTGTAGTGTTGTGCACTCACTCAGATGTCTTCTCTCCTCGGCGCCGGAACGGAAACTGCCGAGCCGAGGAGAGATGACATCACATCCCCTGCCTCTGTGTACTACACAGAGGCAGGGGACGATTCTCATTGGCTGGGAGCGATCGCGAGGGGGGGCCACGAATGGATGGCCTCCCCCTCATCTCTGATCGCTGCCAGACCAAAGCCGACCGCCTCGGGCACCGAGGGGGGTTCGATCGGACCCCCCGCCCGCGGGAAGGCAATTACGTACCAGGTACGTGATTTTGCCTGCCCGTGCCATTCTGCCGCAGTATATCTGCGTTAGGCGGTCGACAAGTGGTTAACCCCCCTGGCGGTATTCCCGAGTGTGGCTCGGGGTGGATTTTCAATACCAAAAGCGGTATCCCCGAGCCAGACTCGGGATTGCGTCGCAGGATCCATGTAGAGTTTACTTACCTTATCCCCTGAATCCTGCGATGTCTCCCCGCTGTGATCGGCGAGCCGCCATGTCTCGCTCGATTCACAGTGCTGAGCTCCGTTCCCTGCGAGCGTTGCGACGCACGGGGACAGAGTTCGGCGGCAAATTCAAAAAGTGAAACACACAGTATATATACAGTATACTGTAATCTTACAGATTACAGTGCTGTGTCAAATAATACACATCCCTTTTGTCCCTAGTGGTCTGCCCAGTGTCTTGCATGCAGATTTATATTATAAAAACTGTTCTTTCTGCCTGGAAACTGGAGATTGTCCATAGCAACCAAAACTGTCCCTTTACATCAAAAGTGGTTTTAGACAGGCTAGAAAACAGCGATAATAAATTAGAATCACTTGCAGACTTGAGTGATAGTGATTTGTGGGGAAATCCGTCACCAAACACTAAAAGTAACAAAAGCGACAATTCTGCAACTGAGCAAATTTCAGTGTTTTTGATTTGATTACATTATTGAATAATTTTTATTATTATTATATTATTATTTGGTTTTATTATTTATAGTTATTTATTATATTATAATTTTTTATTTCATTTTTCAAACTTTATGATACCCGGGATGTCTACTAGACTCTTGTTTGGACAGATTTAAGTGAATTATTCCTAAGAATTACAGGCCTATAATATAAAATGCCAAATTTCTGTGCAAAATAATTGTACCACTTTCAGCACCTAAAATCTGAAATAATCATACCGCCAGGGAGGTTAATGAGAAGGGGCTGGAAGTTTAAACATTCTTGTTAAAAAGGAAATAGAGAAAATTAAGAAATATAGGAGAAATTAGGGAAGAACTAGAAATTCATAAAGAGACAGCTGAGTTTACTGCACTCACCACACAACTAAATAAAGACTTGATTAAAAAATATACCGATGTCCAAAGTAGAAAAAGTAAGAAATATACTAGAGATATTAATGATTTCTAAAATGACCAAGTTTTTAAATGGCAAAGTCAGCTAGGACATTTAGACTCTATCTCTACTTACCCTACGCCTGAGAAAACAGTTTTGCCCTGTACACACGATAGGATTTTCCGACAACAAATGTTGGATGTGAGCTTGTTGTCGGAAAGTCCGACCATGTATATGCTCCATAGAACATTTGTTGTCAGAATTTCCGCCAACAAATGTTTGAGAGCAGGCTCTCAAATTTTCCAATGACAAAACTTGTTGGAAATTCCGAGCGTGTGTACATAAGTCTGACGCACAAAAGTCCAGGAGCGAGGAGTGGGCCGCACCATGCAGTAGGTGTCAGGGTCTCCCTATAGGCCTATAGGGAGACCCTGACACCTACTGCACGGTGCGGCCCGCTCCTCGCTCACCCGGTACCTACTAAAAGCCAAATAAGAAAGGAGAAGAGCAGGAACTGAATAAAACAGCCAGAGTGTGTCTTTTTCCAGATCAAGAGCATCCATCTGATGAGTTCATTATCGCATTTTGGCGAACTACCTCCATCAACCATCTGAGGCAACCAAGGGACCGAAGGCATCGGAGGATCCATCTGTCCCCGCAGATGGCTCAATCTGTCTGAGTATATGACCCTGCTCTTTAGGGGGTCCACCAGCTCTGGTAAGGGTTCCCGCATATAGAGCTTTACTTTCAGGTTGAGACCCATCTTTCTATCACTTGTGACATCAGGAGGTGAGGGCGGTGACTCAGGATTTTTACCTGCAGTGGACCTCATCGTCCAGCTATACCCATTCCTCCATACACTTATCAATTTTGTATACTTGTTGTCTCAAGGACACTGTTTTCTGTACTATTGGTGCATATGGACATTGACTTTATGTATTTAAATGATGCACTATTGGTGCATATGGACACTCACTTTATCTATTTATTCATTCAATTCACTGCATGTGTTTGTATGATCTGAATTGATTCAATTAGTGTACTTAGATTTGTATGCTCAATTCTTATTTGATTGTTGTCTATTTTATATTCTTTTTTCTCTATAAGAGAAATCGTTTAAATTCAGCGCAACTTTATTTATATTTGGTAAAAAAGAGTATATTGATTGGTTTGCGCAAAAGTAATAGCGTCCACAAAATAGGGGATAGTTTTATGGCATTTTTGTAAATTTTTTTTTTTTATTAGTAATGGCGGCGATCTGCGATTTTTATCATGACTGCGACATTATGGTGGACACTTTTGACACTATTTTGGGACCATTGTCATTTATACAGTGAACAGTGCTATAAAAATGCATTGATTACTGTGTAAAATGACACTGGCAGGGAAGGGGTTAACCACTAGGGTGCGATGAAGGGGTTAAGTGTGTCCTAGGAAGTGATTCTAACTGTTGGAGGGAGGGGCTACCTAGGACATGACATCGATCACTGCTCCCAATCATAGCAGTAGATCTCTGTCATGACACAAGGCAGAATGGGGAAAAGCCTTATTTACATAGGCATCTCCCCATTCTACCTCTCCACACCGCAATCGCAGGCCGCCGGAAAACATAGAGTTCCCAGGACCCAGGGGCACACTTCCGCGCTCCGCCAGTGGCGCATGCCCGAAAGTCGGCGAATTTAAAGGGACGTACATGTACGCCCATTTGCCTGCCTGTGCCATTCTGCCAACGTACATCTGTGTGTGCGGCGGTCGGCAAGCAGTTAAAGAATAGCTACTTCTGGTACAATCGCAACTATTACCATCAAAAAACAGGAGTTGATATGGGAGCGAAATTTGCACCCAGTGTGGCGTGTCTATTTATGGCCCAGTGGGAAGATGAAACTGTGTTCACGAATACACCAATGGAACTTGTCATTTTCAAGAGGTATATTGATGACATTTTCATTTTATGGAAGGGGGAACAGAATCATCTGGTATATTTCTTGGAAAACCTAAATCAGATTGACAGAAATATTAAATTAACTTGGGATATAAGTAAGAAGACCATATCATTCCTGGATTTAGAGATAACGCAAGAAGGAAACATACTCGGTTCAAAAACGCATTTAAAAACGCATTGTTTGCGGTCAAAAATAAATACTATTTCTATATACTTCACTATTGGGGTCCCCCTTTTTTCTTCTTTCTCCATCTGCTGATGTGCTGTCCTGAGAGGAATTCTACTGCTAATTATCCAGAGAAAGAAAACACAAACATATAAACCAGGCTCCATACAGATCGTAACTGATAAGGATGTACTGCGCTGTGCCAGTTCACACCTTAATTGGTGCGCCGGAAAAGTAATTGACTGAACGTTCGAGCTGGTGCACTTTGAAGCGCAAAACAATAATAAATATGTAAACTGCAACTGGTGCTAGGGTAACTGTGGTTTTCTCATTGATAATAGCGTACGCCCAATACATTTGGTTAATTTAATCTCATTGGATGTGTCTTGTTAGGCAATTTGTAGGTGTTCTCAGTGAATGAACCCTTTTGATGCTAATCTCATTCCTATTACTTCTAATATATCTTTGAAATTGTGTTTTTTTTTTTTTTTTTGGAGTGTGGCATCTACCCAACTTCTCTCTGCTGGTGGACACAAGAACCTACATCTATAGATATATATTTGGGCAGCACAGTGGTGTAGTAGTTAGCACTTTCACCTAGCAGCAAAAAGGGTCGCTGGTTCGAATCCTGCCCGCGACACCATCTGCCTGGAGTTTGTATGTTCTCCCTGTGCCTGCGTGGGTGTACTCCGGTTTCCTCCCACACTCTAAAAACATGCTGGTAGGTGAATCGGACCCTGTCTAAATTGACCCTAATATGTATGAATTTGTGTTAGGGACCCACACAAACACCACCCCATGTTAAATTTTTTTTTTCTTAATTTGCAAATAAGGATCATCTCTTCCTCAGAGAACAGTGAGCAGGGCATGGTGGTGGAAAGAAATTATCAGCAGTACAAGCAACTTCCTGTCATTCCTGTGTGCTGTCCACTGCTTCCGGGAACCAGATATGCACCACGGGCACATACCTATGCACACACAGCACTCACGCATCAAGATGCATTTGGTGCATTTAGCTGCAGGAATCTATATTTTGATGTAAATTAATAGTACAGCAGATGCAGATTTCCAGGACTGGACTAACAAATGTTTCTAGTGAAAGGCAACTGGTGTTTTATATTAAACAAGATCTAAATGGGCCATTGACATGCATCACAGTTGAACGTAGGAATTTGTCTTTGCAGAGTTAAACTAAATGAAATCCTTTCTTATTTTTGCTTGGGGATAGACTGCAGAGGGATTAAAAGTCTTGTCAGTTTTTGGGCATGTCTGCACCCCTGATAGGGTGAAGACACCTCCCAAATTTTGCAACTTTCTCCTTCAAATTTATTCACTTCCTATCACGTAGCCAAACAGGAAGTGAGAGTAAAACCCTACCAATGTCTTTCCTTGAGGACACACAGGTCAATCTAAGCAGTTTCCCCATTAGGTAAATTGCACTCTAGCATTTTGCTCTGTGCACCCCAAATTATTAGGTATCTTGGACTTTGGGCTTTATTTACTAAAGGCAAATCCACTTTGCACTACAAGTGCAGTTGCTGGAGATTCGAGGGGGACATGCAAGGAAAATAAAAAAAAGCATCTTTGCTTCTACATGATTGGATGATAAAATCACCAGTGCTTCCCTTCAGATTTACAGCGAGTACACTTGTATTGTAGAGTGGATTTGCCTTTAGTAAACCCCAAAATACCTAATAATGTGGGGTTTACACTACAAGGTGCCAGAGTGCAATTTGCCTAATGGGGACACTAGTTAGATTGACCTATGTGTCCCCCAAAGACAGACATTGGTAGGGTTTTACCCTCACTTCCTGTTTGGCTATGTGACAGGAAGTGAAGCCAAATTTAAGAAAAGGGACACAAAGCCCAACCTAAAAAAACACAAACAGGGGTTCTAACACTCGCTTGGTTTCCCTTAAATGCCCACAATTAGAATAGGATTGTCTTGAGCCCTATTTTAGCTCAGTGCTTGTCAACTCTGTCCTCAAGTACCCCCAATAGGCCATGTTTGCAGGTTTTCCTTCATCTTGCCCATATGCTTTAAATCACAGTCAATGGCTTGGTATTTTGAACAGCTATTTTAGCTAAGATAAATTCCCAAAACATGTCCTGTCTGGGCTACTTGAGGACTGAGGCTGAGAGCCACTGTGCTAAAATGGAAAATTGAATACTTACTGCTCCTGTAATTTTCCTTTCCTGTGACTATCCATGGGAGCATACGCACAATCCATGCATATGCTACCATAGGGCACCAGGAAAGTAACTTTTAGACAAATCACACTTTTTGTTGTTGTTTTACCATACTGATCAGCCTAGTTAAGCTGCAGCTGGGATCTGTTGCATGAAAATTAACAAAATATAAAACATAAAAATTTGCTACAAATTTTATTGCTCAACAAAACAGTACTTGGAAAATAGCAAGAAAAGCAAAAAACACATGTATGGTAATTTGAGACACTAACAGAATATGGTTTTGAGGTCTGACCATTTTGCAGAGGAAAATAACCAGAGTGCACCCACAAACGGACATCTATTAAGAATTTAAACATTAATTAGTCACAACATCTTGAGGACGATTTTGCAAAATAATGCAGCACAGACAATGAAATCAAAGTGAAACAACCTACAAACGACACACATTGACAACATCAAAAATATTTCAGGGGAAAATATCCCCCCACACCCCAAAAAATACAATAAACAAAAGTAAAAAAAAACTTGCTCTAAAACACATCTGTTTTACAAAGACATAACAAACAAAATACAAAGAGAAAATACATGTGTTACAAACTCTATAAGGACACCCAAATGTACTCTCTTGACACAGACAATCTTGCTGCTTTTCAGGGCATGGTAAAGAATGCTATCTGCAAGCTTTATCTAATGTAGGTTTGTGTGCTAATGAGGCAATTGAAAACACATGCACAGTCCAGGAAACACACAAAAATGCAAGCTCACCTAATGTAGAGACAGAACTTCAAAGTGGGTACACCTGTTAAGGATGTCCTTAAACTTCAATACCGGGCCTCTCCTACATGTAAAAAATCATCATTTTTTTTGCCAGAAAATTACTCAGAACCCCCACACATTATATATGTTTTTTTTAGCAGACACCCTAGGGAATAAAATGGCGGTCATTGCAACTTTTTATCTCGCATGGCATTTGCGCAATCATTTTTCAAACGCTTTTTTGGAAAAAAAAAACTGTTTTATGAATTAAAAAATAACAAAACCGTAAAGTTAGCCCAATTTTTTGTATAATGTGAAAGATGATGTTATGCTAAGTAAATAGATACCTAACATGTCACGCTTTAAAATTGCGCACACTCATGAATAACGCCAAACTTCGGTACTTAAAAATCTCCATAGGTGACGCTTTCAAAATTTTTACAGGTTACCAGTTTAGGTTACAGAGGAAGTCTAGTGCTAGAATTGTTGCACATGCTCTAACGCATGCGGCGATACCTCACGTGTGGTTTGAATGGCGCTTACATATGTGGGCGGGACTTGCGCGTGCGTTCGCTTCTAAGCGCAAGCTACCAGGGACAGGGGCATTTTTAAAAAAAAAAAAAAATTATTTTTTATGTTACTTAATTTTTTTATTTTTACACTTTTTTTTTTATTTTTTTGATCACTTTTATTCCTATTACAAGGAATGTAAACATCCCTTGTAATAGGAATCTATTTGATAGGTCCTCTTTATGGAGAGATGCTGGGTCAGTAAGACCCCACATCTCTCCTCCAGGCTGGAAAGCATGAGATCGTGAAAAAAAAATCCACCGATCTCATGCTGACAGCTGCGATCGTGGTTTTGTTGACATCTGGGATCCCGGGTGTGACATCATAACGTCGCGCCCGGGCCTCCGACGGTCATAGAGATTACTGGTGACCATCTGGTCACCAGAAATCCCTATTGGCGTTATTCCGCGTTGGCCGTTTCTTTCTCCGGGCCCCCGATGGCACGGGAGAGCCCGGAGAAGCACCGGATGGTGGCGGGAGGGGGGGACGTCCCCTCCCATTGCCTATAAGAACGATCAAGCGGTGGAACTATGATCATTCTTATTGTGCACAGAATCACTGGTATAGCTGCAGGCATCATTCAGATATCCACACTCAAGTCAAGGACGTTTTTTTACTATGGCCCGGTTTTGAAGTGTTATATTACTAACCCAAAAAAACACACTCTCTGAGCATGCCCAGAAACATCCAAGTGCTGTTCACACATAAAATGAAGAAAAAAAAAAAGCAAAGTCCCTGAGCATGCCCAGACCAACCCAAATGCAGATAGCACAAAATAAGCCACCCCTGTCCAAAATTAAGTACATCATCCAGCATGCTACAAAATTACAGATGGGACAAACAAAGAGCCTAACGTGCAAAAGTTATACAATACATTTCATTGCAGTCTATGGGAACTGACTTGTTAATTTTGCTAGTCCCCACTTGGCTGGCTTATCTTCTAGTTATTGGCCTTAAAATGGGTATGGGGGCCCAGGGCCCACCCTAAGGGACATATATCAATGTCACTAATTTGGACAACCCCAAAAAAGAAACAAGGAGAAGTGCCTTTAAAAATGCAAAATTGCTGAAAAGCTAGTAACTTGGGGGGGGCTTACTCTGCCTGTAAAGTGGTGCATCTGTAGCATGTATCCAAAATGCTGCTTCAAAGATGTACGACTTTAGAGACAGGGTGCTTGCAGCATAAACAAGCTTGTTTACTGGAGTTTGTCTTCATGATACTGGATTATTGGTCTTACGCATACTTGACAACAGTCCCGAATTACCTGGGACATTCATCGAAATCAGACTAATGTCCCGGCTCGAGTTTGTCCCTGGCAGAATCCTGAAAAGCCGACGCTGTCACAGACAGCCAGCGGGAGTTATATTCCCTGGGCCCCATCTGTTTATCCATAGAAGCCCGGATGGCTGTAGCATAGAGGGACTTTTTCCTCTCTTTCAGAATGCAGGCAGATTTACATAATTCCGTCTCAGTCTCTGCTAGCGGAGTGATATCATTCATAGCTGCCTTCTTACTGCCTGTCTCCTTCAAGGAGGTGCTGAGGAGAGAACAGGCTCGGGCTGAGGAAATCAGCAAGAGGAAGGTGGCTATAATCATATTTATCAGTGCAGCAGACAGAGTAAAGGCAACGGTTGATCTCGCCTCATTATGAACACACAGAGTCAGAACAAAGTGAGGGATTATCTGGATGAGACTCCACTGATGAGAATGACTTCACTGATGAGACTTCACTGATGAGACTTCACTGATGAGACTGACTGCACTGAAGAGGCTGTACTGAAGAGACTTCACTGATGAGACTTAATTGAGACTGACTGCACTGAAGAGACTGCACTGATGAGACTGACTTCACTGATGGTAAAGGGGGACTCTGATGTTACAGGGAGACTTTAAAGGCAAAGGTTTTTTTTATCCAGTAGTCACTGGACTGTGAGAAATTGGGTTTAAAATTGCACTGGCCAATTGCTCACAGTCAGGAGAGAGTTACATGTCAGCTAACAACCCTTTTTCACTTCTATCTTTTAGACTTTTAGATAGAAGTAAAAAAATGCCATTAGCTGACAAAGATGGTATCTCCTTTTTTCATGTAGCCCTGTCCTGACTGTGAGAAATTGGGCAGTGCGTGTTTAAGGGCCCTTTCACACTGGGGCGGTTTGCAGGCACTATTGTGCTAATAATAGCGCCTGCAAACCAACCCGAAACAGCTGTTGCTGTCTCTCCAGTGTGAAAGCCCCGAGGGCTCTCACACTGGATTGGTGCGCTAACAGGATGGGAAAAAATGTCCTGCTAGCAGCATCTTCAATCGGTGAAGAAGCGGAGTGTTCACCGCTCCTGCCCATTGAAATCAATGGGACAGCGCAGCTATACCGCCGGCAAAGCGCCTCTGCAGAGGCGCTTTGCGGTGGTTTTTAACCCTTTCTCGGCCGCTAGTGGGGGGTAAAACCCCCCGCTAGCGGCCGAATGCCAATGGTAAAGCGGCGCTTACAATAGCGGCGCTGTACCGCCGACCCCGCCCCAGGGTCAAAGGGGCCTTAAACACAGTTTCTCACAGTCACTCCTTGCTGACATTATCACACGGCGGGTCGAATCAGGTCTGCCTGTCAGTTTTTCAGGCGGACCTGATGGGAAGGTTCATGCATCTCCATGGACAAAAGGATGTAAACAAACTCTATTTAATCACACCCCCTTTAACCACCTCAATACAGGGCACTTAAACCCCCTTCCTGCCCAGACCAATTTTCAGCTTTCGGTGCTCTCACACTTTGAATGACAATTACTCAGTCATGCAACACTGCCTTGGGGTAAGCGCGCATTAGAAAGTAGACATTCCACAATTTTCAACATTTTTTCCCACAAATCTTTGTAAAATTAAGATTTTTTTTAAAAATTGTCATATTAACTGGTTATTGCTATCACAGAACATATGCATACAACAAATTACACCCCAAAATACATTCTGCTACTCCTGAGTATGGGGATACCACATGTGTGGGGCTTTTACACAGCCTGACCACATACAGAGGCCCAACAATGAAGTAGCACCATCAGGCAATCTACGAGCATGAATTGCACATCTCATTTCTCAACCACCTATTACAATTTTGAGGCCCGTGGAGCACCAGGACAATGGAATTGCCCACATAATGTCCCCATTTTGGAAAGCAAACACCCCAACGTATAATCTTTGAGGCATAATGAGTCTTTTGAACGGTTATTTTTTTTCCAGAAGTTTTTGGAAAATGTGGAAAAAAATGAAAACGCATTTTTTTTACACAAAGTTGTCCATTTTATAATATATTTCCAACACATAGCAAATACATGGCAAAATGACACCCCAAAATACATTCTGCTACTCCTCCTGAATATGGTGATACCACATGTGTGGGCAGGGCTTTTTTTCTCAGAGAATAGGTGCAGGAACTCAACCATGCCCGCCACACACACATACCTGCCAAATGGCACAAAATAGTAGCTCTTCCCTCTGCATACAACCCCCTCCCTCCACTGCCCTCATCTTCTCCCCCCTCCTTAACCACTTCAATACCAGGCACTTAGACACCTTCCCGCCCAGGCCAATTTTCAGCTTTCAGCGCTGTTGCAATTTGAATGACAATTGCGCGGTCATACAACACTGTACCCAAACAAATTTTTTATCATTTTGTTCCCACAAATAGAGCTTTCTTTTGGTGGTATTTGATCACCTCTGCGGTTTTTATTTTTTGCGCAACAAATAAAAAAAGACCGAAAATTTTGAAAAAAACAAGTTTTTCTTTGTTTCTGTTAAAATTTTTTGTAAATAAGTACGTTTTCTTCTTCAATGATGGACACTGATATGGCTGCACTGACGGGCACTGACACGGTGGCACTGATGGGCACTGATGAGGTGGCACTGATAGGCGGCACTGATGGGCACTGATAGGTGGCACTGGCATGCGGCACTGATGGGCACTCATAGATGGCACCGATGGGCACTCATAGGCGGCACTGGGTACTCGTAGGTGGCATTGATTGGTACTTATGGGTGGCACTGATGGGTACTTATGGGTGGCACTGATAGATGGGCACTGATAGGTGGGCACTGATGGGCACTGACAGGTGGCACTGTTGACACTGATTGGTGGCACTGAATAAACTGGTGGCATTGCTGGGCAGACCTGAAACATGTTGGTGCCAATCAGTGCCCATTTGTGGGCACTGATTATCACAGATTGGGCACATTGGGCACATGTGGATGGCCATGGGGTACATACCTGGCCATCCACATGTTGCCCCTTCCCTGGTGGTCCTATTGGCGATCCCTGGTGGTCCAGTGTGGTGATCTGAGGGGCGGCTGCGCTGATAAACAATCAGCGCAGACCCCCCCTGTCAGGAGAGCCACCGATCGGCTCTCCTCTACTCGCGTCTGTCATACGCGAGTGAGGAAAAGCTGATCAACGGCTCTTCCTATTGACATCATGATCAGCCGTAATTGGACACGGCTGATCACGTGGTAAAGAGCCTCCGCCGGAGGCTCTTTACCAAGATCGGTGGAGCGGTGTGTCAGGCTGACACACCGCTCCACCGATCGCCGTGATGTGCGCCCCCATGGGCGTGCGGCGACATGTTATCCTGCTGGACGTCATATGACACCCAGTCAGGATAACTGAACTACCGCCTGGCCATCATCTGCTATGGGCCAGGCGGGAAGTGGTTAAAAGCTCCACCATTTTTTTGGAAAATGTGGGAAAAAAATGAAAACGCATTTTTTTTTTTTACACAAAGTTGTCCTATATTTCCAACACATAGCAAATACATAGCAAAAATGTCACCCCAAAATACATTCTGCTACTACTCCTGAGTAGGGATGAGCGAACACCCCTCCCCCGGTTCGGATCGCACCAGAACCTGCGAACGGACCGAAAGTTTGTACGAACTTTAGAACCCCATTAAAATCTATGGGACTCGAACGTTCAAAATCAAAAGTGCTAATTTTAAAGGCTACTATGCAAGTTATTGTCCTAAAAAGGGTTTGAGGATCCGGGTACTGCCCCAGGAGACATGTATCAATGCAAAAAAACTTTTAAATACTGACTTTTTTTTGGGAGCAGTGATTTTAATGATGCTTAAAGTGAAAAAAAACTGAAATATTCCTTTAAATATCGTACCTGGGGGGTGTCTATAGTATTCCTGTAAAGTGGCGCGTGTTTCCCGTGCTTAGAACAGTCCCTGCACAAAATGACATTTGTAAAGTAATTTAAAACTGCTTGCGGCTTTAATGTAATGTCGGCTCCCGCCAATATGGATGAAAATCAGTGAGACAAACGGCATGGGTACCCCCCACCCCCCAGTCCATTACCAGGCCCTTTATTAAGGTGAACCCCGCACCCAAATTAAAAAAAGGAAAGGCGTGGGGCCCCCAGGCCCTAAATACTCTGAACGGCAGTAATACAGGCGGTGCAAACAAGACAGGGACTGTAGGTTTGTTGTTAAGTAGAATCTGTTTGTAATTTTGAACTGGTACATTTTTAAAGTGTAGCTCCAGCCAAAAAATCTATTTTTAAGCTTTTTGGAAAACATAGGGAAGGGTTATCACCCCTGTAACATTTGTTTTGCTGTCTGTGCACCTCTTCAGAAGATTTCACCTCACTTTCTGTCCCAATGACAAATGTTTTTTGAAAATTTGGGGTTTTTAGTGAAACAAGGATTGGTGATAAAGCATCAGTGAAGAGGAGACACGTTTTTCCCATATTAACTCTTACAGGAGAGAATTTCCCTTCCTAGGGGTAGATTTCATCTCGCTTCCTGTTGTCTCCTTCCGTTTGCAAGTAGGAGTCGTTTGTAAGTTGGATGTTTGAAAGTAGGGGCCTGCCCTATATACTCTGCAGAAATTGGGGCCTTAGGTGTTGGTGTTGCCACAACACTGTAAGCCCTCACAGTTACTCTTGGTGGGCGCAGGAACAGGCCCTGCTGTGAAATATTATATCAAGAATGGTAATTACATGCACCTGTTGAACAGGGGCAGAAAAATTGGCCTTTGGTGGTGGTGTTGCCACAACACTGTAAGCCCTCACAGTTACTCTTGGTGGGCGCAGGAATGGGCCCTGCTGTGAAATATTAGATCAAGAATTGTAATTACAATAAACAGGGATAGAAAAATTGCCACAACACTGCAACCCCTCACAGATGCTATAGTTGGAGCGCAGGAATGAGCCCTGCTGCAAAGTATTGCATCAAAAATTGTAATTATATGCCCCTGTTAAACAGGGGCTGAAAAATTGGGCCTTAGGCACTGGTGCTGGTGCCCAGAACCAAAAATGTTCTTACAAGCTATCAGCATGAAAATTGAGGAGGAAGAGGTTTGTGACTCAGCATAACAGGATAGTCACTCAGCATCAGCATAGGCAGTCTTGAAGGGATCTCACATTAAAAAAAAAAATCAATCGGTTACATCAGCATCAGGTGCTTGGTAGCTGGTGATCCAAGACTGATTAATTTTTATGAAGGTCAGCCGATCGACCGATTCGGTGGAGAGGCGCACCCTGTGATCGGTTACAAAGCCTCCAGCAGTACTGAATGTGCGTTCCGAAAGAACACTGAATGCAGGACAGGCCAGTAGCTCAATTGCATACTGTGCAAGCTCTGGCCAGTGATCCATCCTCAAGACTCAGTAACCCAGAGGATTTTCGGTGGGAAAGGTGTCCAAGTCTGATCTTGCCCCTAGGTAATCCTGCACCATGTGAATCAGACACTGGCGATGGTTGCTGGAACCGATCAGACCTTGGGGCTGCGGACTAAAAAATTGTCTGAATGCATCGGTCAGACGCCACCTTCTCCACCGCTCCTTCTGTGACTGACCGAAGCCTCAGCAACCAGGAGGACCAGGAAATTGTAACCTCCCAGGCTCTGGAAACGCTTTGCACAAACCTTTCTGCAAGGCCTCCCGAAGATGTTTCATCCTCTGCTCCCTCTGCGACTGCAAGATAAGGTCCGCAACCTTACCCTTGTAACGTGGATCAAGGATGGTTGCCAGCCAGTAATCATCCCTCCCCTTAATACCACGAATACGAGGATCCTTCCACAGGCTTTGCAGGATCAGGAAGGCCATGCAGCGTAGGTTTGCTGAGGCATTCGGTCCTCTGGGTCACTAAGGATGACATGATCCGCAGCCACCTCCTCCCAGCCAAGTACAAGTCCATGGGTTTCTTCGGACTGTAAATGATCCCTTGAAGACTGCAGCTGATGCTGAGTGCCAGGCTCCACCTCCATGCTGACACAATCCTCCTCCTCCTCTTCCTGTGTGATCGGGCACGCAGGAACACAGTCTGGATAAAGGGGGCCTTGAGAGGTAAGGAAGTCCTCTTCTTCCTCCCTCTGTTCTGCCTCAAGTGCCCTGTCCATTATTCCACGCAGCGTGTGCTCCAACAGGTGGACAAGAGGGACAGTGTCACTGATGCATGCACTGTCACTGCTCACCATCCTCGTGGCCTTCTCAATGGTGACAGGACAGTGCATGCATCCCTGATCATAGCCCACTGGCGTTGGGAAAAAAAACAAGGTCCCCTGACCCTGTCCTGGTGCCATAGTCGCATAGGTACTCATTGATGGCCCTCTGCTGCTTGTGCAGCCGCTGCAGCATGGCCAACGCTGAGTTCCACCTGGTGGGCATGTCACAGATTAGGCGGTTCTTGGGCAGGTTAAATTCCTTTTGGAGGTCAGCCAGCCGAGCACTGGCATTATATGACCTGCGGAAATGCACACAGACTTTCCTGGCCTGCCTCAGGACATCCTGTAAGCCTGGGTACCTGCCCAAGAACTGCTGCACCACCAGGTTAAGGATATGAGCCAAACAGTGCACATGGATCAGTTGTCCCTGTCGGAGGGCGGGGAGGTTGGTGCCATTTTCGCAAACCACCATACCTGGCTTAAGCTGGCGTGGCATCAACCACCTCTGAACCTGCCCCTGCAGAGCTGACAGAATCTCTGCCCCATTGTGGCTCCTGTCCCCCAAGCACACCAGCTCAAGCACCGCATGGCATCTTTTTGCCTGCATGCCTGCGTAGCCCCTTGAACGCCTACGGAGCACCGTTGGTTCCGAGGACAAATCAGCACAGGAAGAGGCCATGGAGAAAGAAGAAGAGGAGGGGGTGGAGGAAAGAGGTGTGGCAGAATCACCACTAGTAGAATTTTGGAAGCGTGCGGAACAACCTCCAACACTACTGCACCCTGTCCTGCATCCTTCCCAGCTGCCATAAGAGTCACCCAGTTGCGCGGTGAAAGATAGGTAACGTCCCTGTCCATGCCTGCTGGACCACGAGTCAGCGGTAATATGTACCTTACTGCTGTCCAGCGAGGCCAAGACATTGCCTTCCACATGCCGGTAGAGAGCCGAAACCGCCTTCCATGAGAAAAAGTGGTGTTTGGGAACCTGCCACTGTGGAACCGCACATTCCACAAACTCATGGAAGGGGCAGAGTCTACCAACTGAAAAGGTAGTAGTTGAAGTGCTAGCAAGCCAAGCTAGCATTCAACCTCTGGGCATGTGGATGGCTGGGAGCAATCTTCTTTCGGCGGTGCAGCAGCTGGGGCAGGGAAATTTGCCTGGTACAATCTGACGTCGGTGTACCGAAAGCAGATTGCCCACAAGTACTTGGCTGTGACACACCTAATTCTACACCTTCATTCCTCTCAGTGCAGGTTTCAGAGAGGACTGAAGGTATAGTGGGGTTGGAGATCCCAGCTGATGAGGAGCAAGGAAACGTCTGCTTTGTTCTTTGGTGTGGATCTTTTAGGTACGCTTGCCAACTAACTGCATGGCAGGTCGACATATGTCTGGTCAAGCATGCGGTGCCCAAGTGGGTGATGTTTTGGCTACACGAGATGCGCTTGAGACATATGTTGCAAATAGCAGCGGTGGGATCTGATGCACTCGTCTCAAAAAAGGCCCACACCAAAGAACTTTTGGAAAAACGCACAGAGACAGCAGCGCCCTGCACATGCGGAGCTCTGCGGTGTGATGCAGTCAGTGTGCTGCCCTTAAGCTGGCCCCTGGAGGGCATCCTGCCTCATTGGAGATGTGCCTCCTCCTCCGCCTCCTCCTCCTCCTCTCTCCTATCAGGCACCCACGTGGAGTCAGTGACCTCATCATCCCATCCCTCCTCATCACTGGAGCAAAGCTGGCAGTATGCTGCAGCTGGGGGAACATGACTGCCAGATTGCTGTCCTTCTTGGACACCCCCTCCCTCTGGGCTCACGTTACTGCCTTCCTCTAGCTGGGTACCATCATCGATGCCCAAAACGCTGGGCATCCTCCTGGAGCAGGTACCCAACACTGTGGTCAAACAGTTTGGTGGACTTCTCAGGAGGAAATGGTGGGGCTTGGGAAGGAGTGACTAATGCCATTGAGCCGAGGGAAGAGGCCGCGTTGGCAGCTGCTTTGCCAGACAAAGTACCCTGAGCCTGGGTGAGAGAGGATGAGGAGGATGAGAACGGCTTTGTCATCCACTCTACCAAGTCTTCGGCATGTTGCGGCTCAACACGGCCAGCTGCCGAAAAAAAGAACAAGCATGTCCCACGGCCACGTGCTGATGAGGATGCACCGTCTCCACGACCAGCACTGTTGCTTCTAGACACAGAGCCTGCTTGCCCTCTTTTATTGGCTTGTGACTGTATGCCTCTCCTTGTTGGCCTTCCAGACATACTAATGGCCTGCAGTGAGATGTAGCTGCACAAAGCTGGGATGTGTATATATGTGTCTTCAGGTAGCTTTAGGTGCACACTGTGCAGAGGATACAGTACACTAACTGTGAATACTGTAGCTGCCTGCCTGTGGTATTAATAGGATCAGAACACCAGCAATTGTCGTCAGGTAGGTTTAGGTGTACACTCTGCAGAGGACACAGTACACTAACTGTAAATACTGCAGCTGCCTGCGGTACTAATAAGATCAGAAGAACACCACCAATTTTCTTCAGGTAGCTTTAGGTGCACACTGTGCAGAGGACACAGTACACTAACTGTAAATACTGTAGCTTCCTGCCTGTGGTACTAATAGAATCAGAAGAACACCACCAATTTTCTTCAGGTAGCTTTAGGTGCACACTGTGCAGAGGACACAGTACACTAACTGTAAATACTGCAACTGCCTGCGGTACTAATAGGATCAGAAAAACACCACCAATTTTCTTCAGGTAGCTTTAGGGGCACACTGTGCAGAGGACGCACTACACTAACTGTAAATACTGCAACTGCCTGCGGTACTAATAGGATCAGAAGAACACCACCAATTTTCTTCAGGTAGCTTTAGGTACACACAGTGCAGAGGACGCACTACACTAACTGTGTAAATACTGCAACTGCCTACGGTACTAATAGGATGAACACTACCAATTTTCTTCAGGTAGCTGTAAATACTGTAAACACACCTGCCTGCCTGTCAGTAGGAAGAGAATAATGGGTTCGACTCGAACTTGAAGTTCATCTTTACTCCTGAGTATGGCGATACCACATGTGTGGGACTTTTACACAATCTGGCCACATACAAAGGCCCAACATTGAAGTAGCACCATCAGGGGATCTACAAGCATAAATTGCACATCTCATTTCTCAACCGCCTATTACATTTTTGAAGGCCCTGGAGCACCAGGACAATGGAATGGCCCACAAAATGACCCCATTTTGGAAAGCAAACACCCCAATGTATAATCTATGAGGCATAATGAGTCTTTAACGGTTGTTTTTTTTCCAGAAGTTTTTGGAAAATGTGGGGAAAAAAATGAAAACACATTTTTTTTTTTTTTTTTACACAAAGTTGTCCATTTATAAGATATTTCCAACACATAGCAAAAATGACACCCCAAAATACATTCTGCTATTCCTCCTGAGTATGGGGATACCACATGTTTGAGACTTTTACACAGCTTGGCCACATACAGAGGCCCAACATCCAAGTAGGCGTTCCAGGCGTTCTAGGAGCATACATTACATAGATAATTTCCTGGCAACCTAACATTTTTGAAGGCCTTTCATATTTCTAACACATAGCATGTACATACCAAGAATTACAATCCAAAATAAATTCTATTGCGGAAAGAGTAAAAAAAAAGTATTACCTGTGCTTTTAGTAGTGTCCACAGAAGAGAGCACTGGTCTGGGCAGCAGTCAGGGATGTGCTTAGCGACAGCAATAGTAATTATCCAGGCAGCAGGCAGGAATATTGTCTATGGACAGCACAGTGATAAAGTGGGTAGCATTCTCGCTTAGCAGTAAAAAGGGTCATTGAACATTGTCTATGGGCGGTAAAGTGGGTAGCACTCTCGCCTAGCAGTAAAGCAGTAAAAAGGGTCACTGGTTTGAATCCCAACCACGACACTACCTGCCTGGAGTTTGCATGTTCTCTCTGTGCTTGCGTGGGTTTCCTCCGGGTACTCCGGTTTCCTCCCACACTCCAAAGACATGCTGGTAGGTTAAATTGGGGTCCTTGGATTGTGGGATCCTTGAGGGTAGGGACTGATGTGAGTGTGCGATGTATGTGTGGAGCACTGCGTAAATTGGCAGCTCTATATGGTTACCTTGAATAAAATAATATATAATAGAGGAGCATCTTAATGAGACACAATGTACAGGGATAGGGACAATTTGTAGACACGCATACACACTCACTCAGGTTAAACTGGATGGACTGGTGTCTTTATTCAACCTTACTAACTATGAAACTATGTAACTATGTAACAGCCCAAGGATATTGTCAGCACAGCCAAAGCATTTGTCCATAGAAATTGTCCAGGCAGAGACAGCCGGCACAGCCATAATATTGGTCCTGGTACAATGTTACCAGCAGACACTCATTATTGTACCGCTCTCCAGCCCTTCATAAACATACTGCCTCTTGCTACAGCTAATTATTTGCATAGTCCAGGTAGCAGGCAGAGGTGTGGTCCGTTCATGCAGCAGGCAAAGGCATGATTGTAGTAAGTCAGCAGCAGTCTGAGGGCCGCAATCGGGTAAGACCTGTGCACAGGGGCACAGTGGTAGAGGCTTCAACCTACCCAAATCTCTATGAAGCCTCCAGACTCCAGACCCTAGTCCGGAAATTACAAAACCTGGAGAAAACAAAAAAAATTGTTTTTTCCATCCGGAAAAACTATTCTGGAGTCCCTCACATATGTGAGACCCCTGTGTACTACAGTAGCAGGGCAACAGATCAGTCCAAGCGGTAGGCAAAAGCATAGTCCATAAAACAGGCCAGGGTCAGTTCACGTGCAAGCAGTCCAAGCAGCAGGCAGAAGCATAGTCCCAAAACAGGCCAGGGTCAGTTCACGTGGAAGCAGTCCAAACGGTAGGCAAAGGCATAGTCAAAAAGCAGGCCAGGGTCAGTTCACGTGGAAGGCAGTGGCATGGTTATTTGGGGAAGCATGGAAAATGGTCAGCACAGATGATGAAAATGGGGAAAATATGGGCTAATATGTTAGGGATGTATGATAAAGTTTGAAGCATTCACCAATGCAAAGGTCAGGTTGGGAGGGACACTGGGGACAATGGTAGCTAGTATCTTTTCGAAATCCTCTTCTGCTGCACACGCAACATCTTTTTTGCCATCTTCGGCCTGCTTCAGATGGGGGAATGTTGTACGGGAAGTGGCGTTCATGAAGTCGGCTAACAGCATCAGAGTGAAGGTCTTCTGGGGGGGGTCTTTGTTGATAGATGAGGGACGTGACTACTTCTTCTATGATTTTTAGGAAGGGGGCGGGGCTTTCTGTGGATTTGGTGTAGACTAGGTATAAATGGTCAAATGGATGAGATAAATTGCTACCTTCTTGTTCCAGAATCAGGACCTCCTTATTGACAAATAGGGCTGAATCATTTGATCATTGAAATCCACCCCCCCCCCCATGTAGAGATTATAATCTTGGACACATATCGGCTTTTCAATGGGACCTCGTCTTCGCTGAACTACAACTGTAGTGTCATCGTGAATGGTGGACATCATGTGCAAGTTCCTGTTATCCTTCCACCTCAAGGACAGCACTTCATTGCATCTCAGTGTTGCTCTTTCCCCCCTTCGCAGTTTTTTGTTTACTATGGATTGTGGGAAGCCCTTCCTATTTTTTCTGGAGGTTCCGCAGGCCAGGGTTTTTTCGATGTATAGGTGTTTGAAAAGGGGCAGGCTGGTATAGAAGTTGTCAAGGTATATATGATATATGATATCCTTTTTTCAGAAATGGGTAAGTCAGGTCACATACGAATTGCAACGAAGTGTTGGCCAAAAACCAGATGAAAGCAATCGATCTCTGTGAAATTTTGGGTGTTGGCCTGCACACCTGGCTGTGCTGTGAAAGGGGGAATAATTGGTGATCCCGAGTTGGAAGGCAGCCATGTTGGGTTGGCAAGACCATCTGGCATGTATGTAGCGGCCCTGGCTCTTGGGGGACATGATACTCCAGTAGTTGGGAGTTGAATTTCCTGTGATGGTACTCAGGCGTGATGTGGCAGCACTGGTACTGGGCCTGGGCATTTGTTTGCGGGGCATATCGCTGGCAGCAGCACTGGTACTTTGTTCCTGGGGCCTATTGCTGGCGGCAGTGCTGGTACTGGGCATTTGTTCCTGGGGCCTATTGCTGGAGGCAGCGCTGGTACGGGGAATATAATCATGGTTGCTGGCAGCTGCCTGGTTTCCAGAGGGCCGTGCCCTTTTAGGAGGGACCCATTCTTCATCCGAATCATTACTACTCTCGATCGGATCAAATGCCGAATTTGATTCGGAATCAGAATTGGAACTGGAATCTGATGAGAACTCCCCGGTGCTCTCATCAGTCATGGAGAGGATCTGGAACACCTCCTCACTGTTATATACTCTTTTGGACATGGCTGTGTGGTGGGTAGCTGTGCGGTGGCAGGTGACGGTCACTGATGGGCTGTGCGATGGGTGGCAGGTGACGTTCACTGATAGGTGATGATGGTGTGACGGGGATGGTCACTGATGGGTGACAGGCCACGGACGGTGACGGGTGATGGTCACAGATGGGTGACAGGCGACGGTCACTGATGGGTGACGGATGATGGGTGACAGGCCACGGTCACTGATGGGTGATGGGTAACAGGCCACGGTCACTGAGAAAAAGAAGGTATCCCCCGTGGGGTTTTAAAGCAGCAAAAAATTATGAAAATAATAGGTTGTTACTTGAAAGAGTTTTTTTATTAATGAAACTTAACCATAATGGTTAAAATAGGAGCTGTGCTACAGGAGATAACACAAATGAAGCTGGCACAAGTATAATACAATGATCAAGCGCTAAAATAGGATGATAATCCTGACGCGTTTCGACCCCGTTGGGTCATCTTCAGAGGATTGAGGCGCTGTGACAAAATTTGCGTATTAGAGTTCATGGATGTGACCATAAAAATACAATATAATATATATATGTTTAACAGTATAATTACCAATCACATTGTGTTTGAGCAATTTCTCCTGAGCTTATAGTTCTCCGACGTCTCCCCCACCGGGTCCCGACAAGAGTCCCCGGCCGTCCACCACGTCAACAGGGGAAAATGGGGGGTTAATCGTCCATGCGTGTCTTACAAGGAGTCACACCAAGTGGATATTTCCCAAAACTGGGGAGGAGCGTAGGGGCAAGCGAGCGAGACCTGCAGCCAAAGCATCAAATAACAGACAACTGTACCATCAGTGCATTCGGTTTAGCACGGATAGAGATATATGTATCATGTGTCATTTTTTGAAAAAAGGAGATAACTCAGTAATTTATTTAATTAAATATTTGTTGGGTGTTGTCTGTGCTTGGGGTCAGCGATGTATGAATATTCCTATAGTGATGATGGTAACAAAGGGGGGGAGGGGAAGGGGTTAACAAGGGTAAGTAGAATTGCATATAGATATCAGTATATCAAAGTATGTAATGTAATAGGTAAATAGTGGTGTGTATGTGTTGGCCGTGAAACAATAGGGTGAAAATATAGGAATATAAAGAAAAAGGCAAGTGTAGGGGAGAACATGTGAGGAAAGAAGGGGACGGGCAGACTAATAGGGGGGAGGGGGGGAAAAAAAAAAAAAAAAAAAAAACCAGGGGAAAGGAAGGGGATGGGAAAGAAAGAACGGGAAGGAGGGGGGGATGGTTAAGGGGAGAATGGGAAAAAAAAGATCAGGGAGTGAAGGAAAAAAGGCTTAAGAGGAAAAGGTCCAGGGGAAAAAAGGGAACAGATAAGTGAAGTGTGAGGATAGTGCAGGTGGGGTGATGCATGTAAGTGAAAGGGAAGCATGGGGGTGGGGAAATGGGAAGGTGCAGTGCAAGGGGCCAAATAAAACAATCAAAAAGCAGTGAAAGCAAAAACATAGGCAAAAAACATACTCCAACCGTGTATATGTGAGAGATGGGTGTGTGTGATAGTGTACTGAAAAATGCATGGGTGCTGGAAAAGGGGTCATGAGGTGTTGGGATGGGAAGAAAATGGGACAAAGGTGAGACAAAGAAACACACAAGTTGAAGTGCCATAAAGGTGGACATATATTGAGGGTGGGTGGAATCGGATGTAAATTGTACAAGATAGTATAACTAATCACAGTGGGAAGGAATGACGTGACAGAGACCCACAATACAGGGTATGTCAGGTCCAACTCATCAATGTGTTCAGATACCGGTGATTACCTGTCTCCAGAGTATAAGTCAGTTGATCAGTCTGATGAAACAGTAGGAACTAAAAGCAGATCCCCCAATCTGCTTAGTCATTATAAATAAAGTGCTGGCCGCTGATTGGATGCCTAATTAGGCTGCAGGTGCATGCAGGCTGTCCCCACCCCTCCTCCTCCAGCAGGGATTAACCCTCCACATGTGGCTCCCCCGGCGTTCAGGAAGATAAATATCCCGGCACAGCCGTCACATCCGCCGTAATAGCGCGATGTCGCGACGTCGCACGCACGCAGCATCGCGTGCCCACAACGCCACGGCATCCGGATGTGATCCGGAACGCCGCTGGCAGGAAGTAATACACCCGAGGGTGCAGAAAGGAGGCACGGACCCTTTAATTGTGCCCCCCCTCTTTTCCTGCCAGGAAGAGACGCAACGACGAAGCCCCCATCCCCAGGACGGGTCCACGGGCCATGGGACGCACATCGGGCTCAGGAAGGGAGAGAAGCAGGGGAACAACACAATGCAGACAATATGTAACAGGATTATAGAAACCTATAAATTGCATTCTAGTGTACAAAGATCTAGAAAGCTGTGGGTGGTTGGAATGCATTCGAGGCAGCCGTAGGCTACCTCCATTGGATTTGACAAAAAAACGTATATGTGATGCTCCAGATGGTAGGGGTTGTCATTACAGCAGAATGAAAATACTAGCCAATGTATTGTAAACATATTGAGTGCGCCTGAGGGGGCACACTAAAGTGTCCAGTATTATGATAGATTAGTGAAAACAGGGGAGAATAACAGATAATTTTATCCGATCTCACCTGTTATAAAATATTAACGTGTAATTACATGGGGATAGCCCAATCATCACCTATACATATACATTGGCTCATCCTGTAAACAATGTAACACAATACTTATTCAGTAGAAACAGTCACAATAAAAGTATTACAAGAATGCCACGGTCACTGATGGGTGACGGGTGCACCGCTGACAGTCACTGATGGGTGGCAGGGCACGGTCACTGATGGGTGATGGGTGCACAGCTGATGGTCACTGATGGGTGACAGGTGATGGTGACAGGGCATGGTCACTGATGGGTGACGGGTGATGGTGAAAGGGCACGGTCATTGATGGGTGACGGGTGATGGTGAAAGGGCACGGTCATTGATGGGTGACGGGTGACAGGGCACGGTCACTGATGGGTGATGGTTGCACCGCTGATGGTCACTGATGGCAGTCTCTTATGTGACAGGTGCACTTTTATGGGGTGACTGTTGGGTGACAGATGACAATTGGGGGGGCGATGGGACAGGTGTGGTGTTGGTGCAGTAGAGGGCAGTAGAGATTCCAAATGGTAAGCTCTGAAACTAGAAGTGCTGGTGGTTTATTGAAAATCTGAAACACTTCTGAAAGGTAGGGTTTATCGAAACGTGTAGATAAGCATCCGATAACTCTACAGACAGCATCCAATCTCCTAAGTTTATTGCTAGAAGGATTGTGTCACGTACCTTTCCAAGGCCAAGATGCTGAGAGAGGTTCCCCTTGCGGCTGAGCGCAATATATCCCTGAAGGTGGTACAGAGGTTATAATGCTCAAAGAAGCACGAGTTGCTAGCAGGATGTGTAGGACTTGAGCAGATGACCAATTGCAGGCTACTTGAGGAGATGCTGGAGTCAGTCCTTAAAGAGCAGGGACAGGCTACAGAGCATAGGGTATCCGGAGAAGTCAGTAAAGGCCTGGCTGAGGATCCAACACTGGTGATCATGCACAGGTAGATAGATAGGAGTAGGGTAAAGCAAAGTCTCTGAGACAAGCCAGGGTCATACACAGGCAAGCGGGCAGTTTAAGCAGAAGAGTAGTCTTTAGGATAAGCCGGGGTCAGAGCTAGGAGAAGATCAAAGTAGGTCAAGGAACAATCCGGGTTACAGAAAGATAACAGGAAACAGATGCAGGTTCAGGAACTCAGGGAGAGCTGAAGAAAATCCAGCAAAGAGAGAGACTCCTGGCAGCCTTTTTAGACCATCGGGAATTGCGTCTGTCACGCTATGCGTGTGCCACTGCGCACACGCCTGCGCCATCCCGTCACACTCCCGCATGCGCAGAACCACAAGTCTACCGCACATGCGTGCGGGAACCCATTGATAACGTCTGTTAACAGTCCTGCCACGGGCATCATTGTTATTTTCCTGACAGATTGATTGGAGACTTTCCATTTTGAATGATTCAATCTGAGTGCTTTTGTTGAGATTTTTTAAATCTACAACTGGACGCAGATCCCCTTTTTTCTTTTTTACTAGAAATAACGGAGAGTAGAATCCCCTCCCTCTTTGAGGCGTTGGGATTTCCAGAAACGCACCCTTCTGTTCTAGTTCCGTCACATACTTGAGCAATAACTTCCTCTTTTCTACGGACGATGGAAGTCTTGTCGAATGAAAGTGGTCTCTGGGCAATCTGCCCTTGAATCTCCATTTGTGCCCGAACTTTATTGTAGAAAGTGTCCAGGGATCCCTTATGTGTTCCGTCCAAAGCTGTTTGAGTCTGGCTCCCACCTTTACAGGACGTACCTTCAAAAAGACTTCTGTTGATCCCCTGTCTCAGTAGGCTTTGATTTTTGAAGTCTCGGGAAGGAAGATTGAGTATTCCTCCATTTCCTTTGTGGCTTTGGTCTTCTGTCGGAGGGAATCAGACCCGACTTACCTCCTGTTACTTTTGATATTGCAGGAATCAAGTTTGGACCCGAATAGGTTGGAACCTTCATATGGAATCTTGCACCAATTAGTTTTGGAAGCTACGTCTGCTACCCAGGGCCACAAAGCTCTTCTGGCCATCACTGAAGATAACATTGATCTGGTGGAAGATCTGATGATGTCTACTGATGCTTCGGCCACAAAATCTCCTGCCAGCTTAAAGGCTAAGTTGATCTTTTTTTTTTTTTTTTTCTAAATTCCAGCTCACCTATGTACCAATATAACATTCACGTACTTTTTTTGCAAAAAATATTAAAAAAAATATTAAAGCTTTCCACAAAATCTACAGACACGTACCTGTTACCTTATCCATGATTCAAGCGTATCTGTTGCTTCTGTCTTACGTCCGTACAGGTCATGACACAGGAAGGAGTTAAACAGCTGATCTCATTAGCACACACCCTGCATCATCCACCCACACACAGCTCCACATTTTTTAAATGAAATGCAATCAATCAGTGATCACCCTTCTCACTAAATACACAATATACAATCATATTGCATAGTGTATGGCCATCTTTATACAAGTACATAGAAGGGAGTGGACAGAAACACTCAGCTGTCAAGCCCCATTCACATCTCTGCATAGTAGGATCTCACATTCCCACATGCATTTTTTTTTTTTTTTGCAAGAGGGGGGGAGGCGTTTTGGAGCATTTTCACTCATCTCACATATCCACCTGAATGGGCTGCTCTACACACAGCAATCACCCCAAAGAAGTTTCAGAACTTTTTTTAGAGCTGAGCTTGGTGTGTTTTTTACTGCGATTTTGAGTGCAGTGCATTTCTGAAGTGCAAGGAAACGCACAGATGTGAATGGAGCCTCATTGTTCTTGTGTTATTGCACCAATTTCAATTTCAGGCCCCATCTAGCATTGTGTCTCGTTTTTCCTGTGACACGCATAGGGCAGCCTGCTGATTTAAATGGGCTGTGCTATATGTGGCTTATGGGACATGTTGGCGTTTTGTGGGTTACATGTTTTTTACTGTGCGTATTGCAGCATTTGCCATTCGTTTTTTTCACATGGCAAAATGTGTGTTTGCTTCTGTGTTTGGTGTGCCGTTACCAATTAATGGCACTGAAAGCGCAACTAGTAATTTTAGGTGTATAAAGGTGGCCATACACTATACAATCTGATTGTACAATCTCCTTTTAGATCTGCCATCAATTATGTAGTGCAAGGGCCTGCCTGATTGGATACAGAGTGATTGGCTAGATAGGTGTTTCCTCATATTATATACATTTGGTAAAATGAATATATTAAAATCTATATTTGTAGATAAAATTTTAACCCTAAAATTACTTAAAATTATTCTCTTAAAAATCACTTATAAAAAAATTAAGGTTGAATTCAATATTCAATCCCCAAGGTGCAAAAGTGTCCAATATAAAAAACCATTTGGACTCTAACTGACTAAGGGTCCTTACTTTATGTCCACCACGCCAATGTTTTTTGTAAGGTTCAGTACCCCAAAAACTCAGTTGGGAGGGGTCCTTGTGATATATGGCAAAATGTTTAGACACTGTGTTTGTCAAATCCTTTAATAATATTCTGTAAGTGCTCTTTGATGTGTACTTTCAAAGGTATTTTTGTGCGCCCTATGTACTGTAGCCCACAGCTACATTCCAGAGCATAGACAGTTCCTTCTGTGTTACAACATATGGTGTCATTGACGTCATATGTGTGCCGAAGGTAGATCTGGGATGTTCTTTTTTTTGTTTACAAAAGTTTTATTAGAATCTTAGTAAAACAGAGTTGGTACAAAGCGGATGCTTATGTGCAATAAAATGAAATTGTACAATATATCACAGAGGAGTTGTTTGAGTAACATTGTCTAGTAAATATGACTACTGGTAAGGGGATTACAGTAGTGATGGGTACAGTAGTATACACAAGTTAGGAGAGGTTTAAAAAGTTAAGGCGGATCTCAATATGACCATTTTTTGTTGAAAATATGTATATTGTCATGTAGAGTATGATAGATTCTTTTAGTGAGTTTCATCATTTCCATTCTGGATAATACTTGTGACCAGATGAGGTTAGTTGACTTCCAATTCAAAGCAATCATCCAATGTATGGTGCTAAACAATGAGTGTATTAGTCTATTACAAGGAGTGGGGATATTCGGGATAGAAGGAAACAGGTGACTTACTGTGGGTGTAAGGTCAATAGTTTGACCTGAAATTTTCTTAATTATATCATTTGTAGCTTGCCAGATCAGTTTTAGGAACTTACAGCTCCAGAATATGTGTACCAGAGACCCTTGTTCTGAGCAACCTCTAAAACAGTTGGGAGAGGTTGTAAGCTGGAATTTGTGGAATTTTTGAGGGGGTTAGATACCATCTGGTTAGTAGTTTTATTGGTGTTTCTCTAATTGTGATCGCCTGGTTGCTCTTGCGGAAGTTATCTATCATAATTTCCCAAGATGGGGTTGTGAAGGTGCAGTTTAGGTCAGATTCCCAATGAAGCATAGGTCCAGGTTTCTCTGGGAGGGAGAGTCTGTTTATATGACTGCATAATAGAGAAATTATACCTCTAGCACGCGGAGAGTTAATACAAATGTGTTAAAAAATTGTATATGGGGGCTGTAATGAGAGTGTATAGTGATCTTCAAAGAATTTTCTAATCTGAGTATATTTAGGGAGTTTCGAATTTGGGAATCCATATTGGAGTTGGAAGTGTTCGAACTTGGGGAATTTCAGGTCTTTGACAAGGGATCTAAGAGAGGTTAGCTTATTGTTGATCCACATTATAAAGGAGCTGCAATCATTATATGCCTGTGTGAATCTAGGGTCTCCTAGGAATAAGGCTAAGGGAGGGGGGCTTCTGAGGAAAGTTTGAAAGCATTTTTTTGTTTAAGCCATAGATGAAGAGAGTGTGTGACTATTATATTTTGTTTAAGTACTTTACGGTGAGAGATTATATCTGACCATAGGAGACCTGTAAGGAATAATGGAAATATCGAGATATATTCAAAGGATAACCATGGTATAGAATCTATTTGGGCAGACCATTGTGCTAGCTGTGAGTATCTGGCTGCTAAAAAGTATTGCCAGATGTTTGGTAATCCCGAGCCTCCTTTAACTTGTGGTCTATGCATCAGGGCATAACTGAATCTGGGTTTTTTATCTGACCATATTAATTTATTAATTTCCCTCTGGAGGGCATCCAACCTTGTTTTGGAGATGTTTACCGGGAGTGCTCTAAAGAGGTAGAGAAGTTTTGGGAGTATTGTCATTTTGAAAGCACATATTGTACCTAGGAATGAAATGTGATAGGAAGACCATAATTTCAATAGTGAGCTGATGTGCGAGAAAAGAGGTGGGTAGTTATGTTTGTAAAAAGTGCTATATGAAGCGGTGATATGAACCCCAAGGTATCTAAAAGATAGGGGACACCATATGAAGGGGAAATTTTCTTGTTAATTGGATTTCATGCTAGGGGGGATGTTGATAGGAAGACCTGAGCATTTGTTTAAGTTTATACTTAGACCTGAGAGTTTATGGAATTTATGGAGATCTGCCAACAGATTTGGTATAGATATGAGTGGGTCTGTTAAGAATAGAAGTGCGTCATCAGCGTATAAACTCAGTTTGAATTCTTTATGACCTTTAGTGTATCCCTTAATGTTGATGTTATTTCTTATTGATTGGGCGAGGGGTTCTATTGCTAACGCAAAAAGTAGTGGGGATAATGGGCAGCCCTGTCTGGTGCCTCTACTTAGCGGAAAAAAATTTGAGTTATTACCTGGTATTTTGATTCTCGTTTGGGGGGTGTGATGTAGGGCATTGAAGCCATGTATAAATTTTTCTGATATACCAAATTTAGGAAATAGGTGGTTTAGGTATGTCCAATTCACACTATCGAACGCCTTGTGTATGTCAAGGCTTAATAGGCATACTTGTCCAGAGTGTAAATTAGCATCTTGGATAATATTTGACACCAGTCTAACATTATCTATAACTTGCCTGCCAGGGATAAAGCCCATTTGGTTAGTATGAATCAATGATGAGACAACTCCGGCTAATCTGTCTGCTAGGATTCTACCGAATATTTTTAGGTCGTTATTAAGGACAGAAATAGGGCGGAAATTTTGTGGTAAGGTATGATCTTTATGTGGTTTAGAGATAAGGGATAGGTTAGCTAACAACATGTCATCAGGGAAATGATTGCCTTGCAGAATATAGTTGAACAGTTTTGTTAGTTTGGGAGTCCATAGTGGTGCAAATTTTTTGTAATAGGAGGTGATGAATCAGTCTGGGCCTGGAGCAGTGGATGATTTCAAAGATTTGATTATATTGTTGATCTCAAGGTCTGTACATGGTTCGTTAAGAGTAGCGATTTGCTAGCTAGATAGCAAAGGAAGTTGTAGGCCATCCAGCCAGTTGAATGAAGACATTGTGGGATGTGTTTGTGGACCAGAAAGGAGATTTTTATAAAAGTTTAAGAAAATCTCTAGAACCTCTTGTGGGTGGGTAACTAAATTACCTCTGTGGTTTCTTAATTTGTAAACATGGGGTGGATTTTGGCCTTGATTTAGTTTCCTTGCGAACATAGTGGTGGTAGAGTTACTATGAAGTATGTATTTTGCTTTTGAAAATTTGAGGGATTTTTCTACGTTCGTTGAGAGCATTGAGTCTAATTCTTGGCATTTGGTTTGAATCTGATGGGTAAGATCTTGGGATGGGGTTTGACTTAATTTGTTGTAGAGGTTATCTAGGTCTTTAGTGAGACGTTTAATGTCAGATAGTCTGATTTTGTTTTTATTAGAGGCGATGTTGATTAACTATCCCCTCATGACTGCTTTATGTGCAGACCATAGTAAAGAGGGAGATATTCCTTCTGTAGAGTTGTGTGTGAAGTATTCTTCTAATTGTATGGTGATCTGTTGTGTGATTCACGGGTCTGTAAGTAGTGAATCGTTTAAGCGCCAGCTAAAAGGGGTAGGGGCTAAGCCCATGTGAGAAGTATCAAAGGAGATAATTTGATGGTCCGACCATGGGCATGTGTGGATAAAGGCCTTAGAGGAGTTAGTTAATAGTATTGGGGTGCAAAAGATGTAGTCTAAACGTGCATAACAATCGTGCGGGAATGAGTAGTGTGCATAGGCTTTAATTCCTACATTATGAGCTCTCCAAGAATCAATTAATTGGAATTTGTTAAGGGAGCTTTTAATAGATTTGGTAAAGGCTTTTGAGAATGGTACTACTCTGCTTCTGTCCAGGGCAGGGTGTGCTGCTAGGTTAAAGTCTCCACCTAAAATTGTGTGTGTGGAATTATAGCGGTCTAAGATATCAAAAAATTTGGAGAAGAAAATGGATTGTGATTTGTTCGCATATAATGAGGTAATCGTTAGGGGTTTATTGTTTAAAAGGATTGATAAAGCAAAAATGAGGACACATCAGTCCTTTGCCCACCAAGCGGACCCAGGATACCGACCTTGAGGTAGAAGGGCGATATCTGGCTTTGAGAATGGGCAGGGGGACAATCAAGCTGCGGCGGATGAGCCAAGCTATATGTGAAACTAGAAACAGAAACAAATTTTGTGCATGTTGATATAATAATTCAATATAAAACTGCGAGGAGAGGTATTATATATAAGTGTGAGATCAGTACAGTATACATATATTAACTGAGGACCCATAGAGGGTGGGAAGAATGGGGAAATAAAAATAATAATAAAAAAAATACTTTAGGAGGATGGGGCCCAAAAAGAGACCCCTTTACATAGTTGGGGATAGAAATACCTATAAGGGTCTATATATAAGCTAATATATCATCATAAGATGATAGACTCTGAAAGGGAGACACTTAAACCATGGGGTTTGATTCAAACAATTATTCAGAATGCTGAAAAGCTATTGTATTTAGCCAGTCCAGGGGCTAATGCCGCGTACACACGGTCGGACTTTCTATCCTACTTGGTCCGGCACACTTTCCGACGGACTTTGTCCGCCAGGTGCGCCGGACTTTAAAACGGACGGACTTGCCCACACACACCCGGACTTTCCGGCGGGCTAAGTCCGCCCGTCTTTCCGACGGACTTTCGCCGGAGTTCCGGCGGACTTTCAGAATGAACGGACTTGCCCACACACGGACAAGTCCGTTCATTTTGAACATGACTCAGGTGCGACGGGACTAGAAAAGGATGTCAATCTTGCCGCTTTTATCGGCGAGATTGACACCTTGCGAGCCCCGTCGCGGGGCATACCAGGCCCTTAGGTCTGGTATGGATTATAAAGGGAACCCCCTACGCCGAAAAAACGGCGTGGGGTCCCCCCTAAAATCCATACCAGACCCCGATCCGAGCACGCAGCCTGGCCAGTCAGGAAAGGGGGTGGGGACGAGCGAGCGCCCCCCCCCCCCTGAACCGTACCAGGCCACATGCCCTCAACATGGGGGGTGGGTGCTTTGGGGGAGGGGGGCCGCCCTGCGGCCCCCCCCCACCCCAAAGCACCTTGTCCCCATGTTGATGAGGACAAGGGCCTCTTCCCGACAACCCTGGCCGTTGGTTGTCGGGGTCTGCGGGCGGGGGCTTATCGGAATCTGGGAGCCCCCTTTAATAAGGGGGCCCCCAGATCCCGGCCCCCCACCCTATGTGAATGAGTATGGGGTCCATGGTACCCCTACCCATTCACCTAGGGAAAAAGTGTAAGTAATAAAACACACTACACAGGTTTTTAAAATATTTTATTAAACAGCTCCGGGGGGGATCTTCCTCCGGCTTCGGGGGTCTTCTTCCGGCTTCGGGGATCCCTCCGCTTCATCTTCTCCCGGCGTCCGGTTGGTTCTTCTCCGCTCTCTTCTCTCCAGTTCTTCGGCCGGCTCCTCTGCTGTCTTCAGGTAGCTCTCTTGCCAGCAGAGGTCCGGACTTCTTGTCTTCTTCTCTTCTCCAGATGTTGACACGACGCTCTCTCCGGCTGGACTGCTCTCCGAGGGCTGCGTTGTGACTTATATAGGCGGAGACCCCGCCCCCTTTTGATGTCACAGTCCCTGGGCATGCTGGGACTGTGACGTTTTAGGGGGCGTGGTCAACATCACCCAGTGACCACGCCCCCTAAAACGTCACAGTCCCAGCATGCCCAGGGACTGTGACATCAAAAGGGGGCGGGGTCTCCGCCTATATAAGTCACAACGCAGCCCTCGGAGAGCAGTCCAGCCGGAGAGAGCGTCGTGTCAACATCTGGAGAAGAGAAGAAGACAAGAAGTCTGGACCTCTGCTGGTGCTGGCAAGAGAGCTACCTGAAGACAGCAGAGGAGCCGGCCGAAGAACTGGAGAGAAGAGAGCGGAGAAGAACCAACCGGACGCCGGGAGAAGATGAAGCGGAGGGACCCCCGAAGCCGGAAGAAGACCCCCGAAGCCGGAGGAAGATCCCCCCCGGAGCTGTTTAATAAAATATTTTAAAAACCTGTGTAGTGTGTTTTATTACTTACACTTTTTCCCTAGGTGAATGGGTAGGGGTACCATGGACCCCCATACTCATTCACATAGGGTGGGGGGCCGGGATCTGGGGGCCCCCTTATTAAAGGGGGCTCCCAGATTCCGATAAGCCCCCGCCCGCAGACCCCGACAACCAACGGCCAGGGTTGTCGGGAAGAGGCCCTTGTCCTCATCAACATGGGGACAAGGTGCTTTGGGGTGGGGGGGGGCCCGCAGGGCGGCCCCCCTCCCCCAAAGCACCCACCCCCCATGTTGAGGGCATGTGGCCTGGTACGGTTCAGGAGGGGGGGGGGGGCGCTCGCTCGTCCCCACCCCCTTTCCTGACCGGCCAGGCTGCGTGCTCGGATCGGGGTCTGGTATGGATTTTAGGGGGGACCCCACGCCGTTTTTTCGGCGTAGGGGGTTCCCTTTATAATCCATACCAGACCTAAGGGCCTGGTATGCCCCGCGCTCGCCGCAATAGGAAAAGTCCGCCGGCGCCCACACACGGGCGGATTGTCCGGCACACTCTGGTCCGCCGGACCAAGTATGCCGGAAAGTCCGACCGTGTGTACGCGGCATAAGTATTAGTCAAAAACTTGAGTTCTGTCAACTAAAGAGCAATCAATATATAACAGGCCAGATGTCAGTTGTTTGTTAAGGCCGTTGCTATATTGGAAAAAAACAAAAAATAGAATTAACCAAAAAAATTTTAAAAAAACATAGAAAAATGATTTTCTTTCTTCTATTTTCATTCTTCTTCTCCTCTCTCCTCGGTAATCTTCATATTTCTTTAAAGCTTCACTTCGTTCATTCTGCGTCTCCTATCCAACGTGGCTGGGGAGATATCAGGGTAAATCTGGATTCCGTGACCTTCAAATTCAATGTTTGGGGTATTTCTTGATGCACGCATGATATCTTCCTTAGTAAGGAAATCCTTCATACACAAAATCACATCACGGGGGGGTTTATCTGGGGTAGGTTTAGGGCGCAGGGCTCTATGGATTCTATCACAGGTGAATGCTGTGGGAGGTTTATCAGGTACAAGCTTGTGGAAGAATTTGGTTACTGCTGGGATAAGATCTGTAACAGATTCAGGGATCCCACGCAATCTGATATTATTTCTGCGATTACGATTGTCCAAATGTTCGATCTGAGCCTGCATGTATGAAAAGTTGTCAGCCAGCATTTCATAGTCCTTCCTTAGGTCATTGTGAGCCAGTGAAAGTTCATCATGTTTTGTCTCAAGTATGTCTGTTCTGCTTCCTATAGCAGCAATCTACTGGGACAGTACGTTAGTTGATTTGTTCAGTTAAAGCTAAATCTTATCTACTAATTTATCATTTATAGAGGATAGGCTAGCCTCCAGGTCTGCTTTAGATAATGGGCTAATGTACTCAGTCTTTTTGTGTGTTAGCTTGTTAGTCATTTTGAGACATCCTTGTAGTGCCTTTCCTGGTGTTTAGAAGAAAGTTCGTGAAGACTGCATCGGCAGTCAAGATGAGGTCATGATGCGCCTCACAGAGGGAGGGGCCTGACCGTGCTGCCGACAGAGCGCACAAGGAGATCCAGAGAAAGCCGTGGTGGAGCCGCTGTGTGAGAGGCAGCGGTGATCCATTGATGAAGACCCAGCACTCACCCGGAGACCTGCCAGAGACCCTTTCTTTCAGCTCGGGAGACAGGCGGACTTCTGGATCACGGGGGAATGTTGGAAGAAATGCAATCAATCAGTGATCACCCTTCTCACTAAATACACAATATACAATCCGATTGCATAGTGTATGGCCATCTTTATACAAGTACATAGAAGGGAGTGGACAGAAACACTCAGCTGTCAAGCCCCATTCACATCTCTGCATAGTAGGAACTCACATTCCCACATGCATTTTTTTTTTTTTTTGCAAGGGGGGGGAGGCGTTTTGGAGCATTTTCACTCATCTCACATATCCACCTGAATGGGCTGCTCTACACACAGCAATCACCCCAAAGAAGTTTCAGAACTTTTTTTAGAGCTGAGCTTGGTGTGTTTTTTACTGCGATTTTTGGTGCAGTGCATTTCTGAAGTGCAAGGAAACGCACAGATGTGAATGAAGCCTCATTGTTCTTGTGTTATTGCACCAATTTCACTTTCAGGCCCCATCTAGCATAGTGGGAGTGCATGTTTTGTGTCTCGTTTTTCCTGTGACACGCATAGGGCAGCCTGCTGATTTAAATGGGCTGTGCTATATGTAGCTTATGGGACATGTTGGCGTTTTGTGGGTTACATGTTTTTTACTGCGCGTTTTTCAGCATTTGCCATTCGTTTTTTCACATGGCAAAATGTGTGTTTGCTTCTGTTTGGTGTGCCGTTACCAATTAATGGCACTGAAAGCGCAACTAGTAATTTTAAGTGTATAAAGGTGGCCATACACTATACAATCTGATTGTACAATCTCCTTTAGATCTGCCGTCAATTATATAGTGCAAGGGCCTGCCTGATTGGATACAGAGTGATTGGCTAGATAGGTGTTTCCTCATATTATATACATTTGGTAAAATGAATATATTAAAATCTATATTTGTAGATAAAATTTTAACCCTAAAATTACTTATTATTCTCTTAAAAATCACTTATAAAAAAATTAAGGTTGAATTCAATATTCAATCCCTAAGGTGCAAAAGTGTCCAACATAAAAAACCATTTGGACTCTAACTGACTAAGGGTCCTTACTTTATGTCTACCACGCCAATGTTTTTTGTACAGTTCAGTACCCCAAAAACTCAGTTGGGAGGGGTCCTTGTGGTATATGGCAAAATGTTTAGAGACACTTACTTTGTTTGTCAAATCCTTTAATAATATTCTGTAAGTGCTCTTTGATGTGTACTTTCAAAGGTATTTTTGTGCGCCCTATGTACTGTAGCCCACAGCTACATTCTAGAGCATAGACAGCTCCTTTTGTGTTACAACATATGAAGTCATTGACGTCATATGTGTGCCGAAGGTAGATCTGGGATGTTTTGTTTTTTTTTGTCTACAAAAGTTTTATTAGAATCTTAGTAAAACAGAGTTGATACAAAGCAGATGCTTATGTGCAATAAAATGAAATTGTACAATATATCAGTCAGAGGAGTTGTTTGAGTAACGTTGTCTAGTAGATATGACTACTGGTAAGGGGATTACAGTAGTGATGGGTACAGTAGTATACACAAGTTAGGAGAGGTTTAAAAATTTAAGCGGATCCCAATATGACCATTTTTTGTTGAAAATATGTATATTGTCATGTAGAGTATGATAGATTCTTTCAGTGAGTTTCATCATTTCCATTCTGGATAATACTTGTGACCAGATGAGGTTAGTTGACTTCCAATTCAAAGCAATCATCCAATGTATGGTGCTAAACAATGAGTGTATTAGTCTATTACAAGGAGTGGGGATATTCGAGATAGAAGGAAACAGGTGACTTACTGTGGGTGTAAGGTCAATAGTTTGACCTGAAATTTTCTTAATTATATCATTTGTAGCTTGCCAGATCAGTTTTAGGAACTTACAGCTCCAGAATATGTGTACCAGAGTCCCTTGTTCTGAGCAACCTCTAAAACAGTTGGGAGAGGTTGTAAGGTAGAAATCGTGGATTTTTTGAGGGGTTAGCTACCATCTGGTTAGTAGTTTTATTGGTGTTTCTCTAATTGTGATCGCCCGGTTGCTCTTGCGGAGGTTATCTATCATAATTTCCCAAGATGGGGTTGTGAAGGTGCAGTTTATTTATTATTTTATTTATTTATTTCAGGTACTTATATAGCGCCATCAATTTACGCAGCGCTTTACATATACATTGTACATTCACATCAGTCCCTACCCACAAGGAGCTTACAATCTAAGGTCCCTAACTCACATTCATACATACTAGGGACAATTTAGACAGGATCCAATTAACCTACCAGCATGTCTTTGGAGTTTGCAGTTTAGGTCAGATTCCCAATGAAGCATAGGTCCAGATTTCTCTGGGAGGGAGAGTCTGTTTATATGACTGTATAATAGAGAAATTATACCTCTAGTACGCGGGGAGTTAATACAAATGTGTTAAAAAATTGTATATGGGGGCTGTAATGAGAGTGTATAGTGATCTTCAAAGAATTTTCTAATTTGAGTATATTTTAGGGAGTTCCGAATTTGGGAATCCATATTGGAGTTGGAAGTGTTGGGGAATTTCAGGTCTTTGACAAGGGATCTAAGAGAGGTTAGCTTATTGTTGATCCACATTATAAAGGAGCTGCAATCATTATATGCCTGTGTGAATCTAGGGTCTCCTAGGAATAAGGCTGGGGGGGGCTTCTGAGGAAAGTTTGAAAGCATTTTTGTGTTTAAGCCATAGATGAAGAGAGTGTGTGACTATTATATTTTGTTTAAGTACTTTACGGTGAGAGATTGTATCTGACCATAGGAGACCTGTAACGAATAATGGAAATATCGAGATATATTCAAAGGATAACCATGGTATAGAATCTATTTGGGCAGACCATTGTGCTAGCTGTGAGAATCTGGCTGCTAAAAAGTATTGCCAGATGTTTGGTAATCCCAAGCCTCCTTTAATTTGTGGTCTGTGCATCAGGGCGTAACTGAATCTCATTTTTTTTATCTGACCATATTAATTTATTAATTTCCCTCTGGAGGGCATCCAACCTTGTTTTGGAGATGTTTACCGGGAGTGCTCTAAAGAGGTAGAGAAGTTTTGGGAGTATTGTCATTTTGAAAGCACATATTCTACCTAGGAATGAAATGTGATAGGAAGACCATAATTTCAATAGTGAGCTGATGTGTGAGAAAAGAGGTGGGTAGTTATTAGGGATGCACCGAAATTTCGGCCGCCGAAACATATCGGCCGAAAATGGCCCTTTCGGCAAAAAGTCACAAGAGAATTTTTGCCAATACCGAATGGGGTGAGGCCTGGGCAGGGGCGGGGCTCAGGGAGCTTCCTATATATCGTAGAAGAGGAGAGAGCTGCCGCCTGTTTGATTACAGCTTCGGGAACATCACAGCTTTCATTTCAATAGCTGTGTGTTCCCCGCTGCGCGCTGTCACATACAGCCCATTGGATGGGTGATCTGTCTATCAAAGTGCCCGGACAAGGGGGAGGGGCTGTATGTGACGGAGCGCAGCGGGGAACACACAGCTATTGAAATGAAAGCTGTGATGTTCCCGGCGCTGTAATCAAACAGGCGGCTCTCCTCTTCCTTCACTGGCTGCAATGGGGACACAGGCTGCACTACTGGGGACACAGGCTGCACTACTGGGGACACAGGCTGCACTACTGGGGACACAGGCTGCACTACTGGGGACATTGGCTGCAATGGGGACACTGGCTGCACTACTGGGGACGCTGGCTGCACTACTGGGGACACTGGCTGCACTACTGGGGACACTGGCTGCAATGGGGACACAGGCTGCACTACTGGGGACACAGGCTGCAATGGGGACACAGGCTGCACTACTGGGGACATTGGCTGCAATGGGGACACAGGCTGCAATGGGGACACAGGCTGCACTACTGGGGACATTGGCTGCAATGGGGACACAGGCTGCACTACTGGGGACACAGGCTGCACTACTGGGGACACAGGCTGCACTACTGGGGACACAGGCTGCACTACTGGGGGCACAGGCTGCACTACCGGGGACACAGGCTGCACTATCGGGGACACAGACTGGCTGCATCTGATGGGCACTGGTGAGGCTGCATTGATCTCTTGTATCATATCTGCAGTCTCTGACTCTCTGACCATGTCCTCAGTCTCTGACCATCTCCTGTACCATGTCCTTAGTCTCTGACCATCTCCTGTACCATGTCTGCAGTCTCTGACCATCTCCTGTACCATGTCTGCAGTCTCTGACCATATCCTGTAGTATGTCTGCAGTCTCTGACCATCTCCTGTACCATATCCCCAGTCTCTGACCATCTCCTGTACCATGTCCTCAGTCTCTGACCATCTCCTGTACCATGTCTGCAGTCTGACCATCTCCTGTACCATGTCTGCAGTCTCTGATCATCTCCTTTACCATGTCTGCAGTTTCTGACCATCTCCTGTACCATGTCCTCAGTCTCTGACCATTTCCTGTACCATCTCTGCAGTCTCTGACCATCTCCTGTACCATCTCTTCAGTCTCTGACCATCTCCTGTACCATCTCTGCAGTCTCTGATCATCTCCTGTACCATTTCTGCAGTCTCTGACCATCTCCTGTATAAAAATATTTTTAAAAACCGTCACTTTCGGTATCGGTGCTGTTTCGGTATCGGTTTAGGTTTTTGGGATCAAGGAAGATTTATTTTCGGTATCGGTTTCGGCCCCAAAAAACCCATTCAGTGCATCCCTAGTAGTTATGTTTGTAAAAAGTGCTATATGAAGCGGTGATATGAACCCCAAGGTATCTAAAAGAGTGGGGACACCATATGATGGGGAATTTTTCTTGTTAATTGGATTTCATGCTAGGGGAATGTTGATAGGAAGAGCTGAGCATTTGCTTAAGTTTATACTTAGACCTGAGAGTTTATGGAATTTATGGAGATCTGCCAACAGATTTGGTATAGATATGAGTGGGTCTGTTAAGAAGAGAAGTGCGTCATCAGCGTATAAACTCAGTTTGAATTCTTTATGACCTTTAGTGTATCCCTTAATGTTGATGTTATTTCTTATTGATTGAGCGAGGGGTTCGATTGCTAACGCAAAAAGTAGTTGGGATAATGGGCAGCCCTGTCTGGTGCCTCTACTTAGAGGGAAAAAAATTTGAGTTATTACCTGGTATTTTGATTATCCTTTGGGGGGTGTGATATAGGGCATTGAAGCCATGTATAAATTTTTCTGATATACCAAATTTGGGAAGTAGGTGGTTTAGGTATGTCCAATTCACACTATCGAACGCCTTGTGTATGTCAAGGCTTAATAGGCATACTTGTCCAGAGTGTAAATTAGCATCTTGGATAATATTTGACACCAGTCTAACATTATCTATAATTTGCCTGCCAGGGATAAAGCCCATTTGGTCAGTATGAATCAATGATGAGACAAATCTGTCTGCTAGGATTCTACCGAATATTTTTAGGTCGTTATTAAGGACAGAAATAGGGCGGAAATGTTGTGGTAAGGTATGATCTTTATGTGGTTTAGGGATAAGGGATAGGTTAGCTAATAACATAGAATATAGTTGAACAGTTTTGTTAGTTTGGGAGTTAATAGTGGTGCAAATTTTTTGTAATAGGAGGTGGTGAATCAGTCTGGGCCTGGAGCAGTGGATGATTTCAAAGATTTGATTATATTGTTGATCTCAAGGTCTGTACATGGTTCGTTAAGAGTAGCGATTTGCTAGCTAGATAGCAAAGGGAGTTGTAGGCCATCCAGCCAGTTGAATGAAGACGTTGTGGGATGTGTTTGTGGACCAGAAAGGAGATTTTTATAAAAGTTTGAGAAAATCTCTAGAACCTCTTGTGGGTGGGTAACTAAATTACCTCTGTGGTTTCTTAATTTGTAAACATGGGGTGGATTTTGGCCTTGATTTAGTTTCCTCGCGAACATAGTGGTGGTAGAGTTATTATGAAGTATGCATTTTGCTTTTGAAAATCTGAGGGATTTTTCTACGTTCGTTGAGAGGATTGAGTCTAATTCTTGGTGTTTGGTTTGAATCTGATGGGTAAGATCTTGGGATGGGGTTTGACTTAATTTGTTGTAGTGGTTATCTAGGTCTTTAGTGAGAAGTTTAATGTCAGATAGTCTGATTTTGTTTTTATTAGAGGCGATGTTGAGTAACTATCCCCTCATGACTGTTTTATGTGCAAACCATAGTAAAGAGGGAGATATTCCTTTGTAGAGTTGTGTGTGAAGTATTCTTCTATTCTTGGTAAAGGCTTTTGAGGAAGGTACTACTCTGCTTCTGTCCTGGGCAGGGTGTGCTGCTAGGTTGAAGTCTCCACCTAAAATTGTGTATGTGGAATTATAGCGGTCTAAGATATAAAAAAATTTGGAGAAGAAAATGGATTGTGATTCATTGGTGCATTTAATGAGGTAATCGTTAGGGGTTTACTGTTTATCAATCCTTTTATAATTATAAAGCGGCTGTCCATATCTTTATATATCTCCTGTACATTGAAAACAATTGAATTGCGGATGGCTATACCGTGCCTTATTGGAAAATGTGGTATAATAAAATTGGTTATATGTCTTATCAAAGTATTGAGGATGATTAGTGGTTGCGAAATGGGTCTCTTGTAATAGTAATATATCGGCTCCCAGTCTCTTATAGTGTCTGCTTTTTTTCTTTTATTTGGGGAGTTGAATCTCTGGACGTTATGAGAAAATATTTTGAGACCCATTATTTAACCTGAGAAGGGGTGTCAGCTAACTTAAGTGTGAGTGTGTTGAAATCAGGTGGTTGTAACTGGGGTCTAACCCGTACTTGGTGTAGGATGCACTTAAAGGTGTTATGCTGAAACCCAGGATTACAAGTTTGAATTTGTGTAACATATTGTACTAGAGAATAGTAGTGTACCAATAACATAAAGATATTTGAAGATATAGTCATCAAAACAGCTCTACTGGCATGACTCATATCCTCCAAAGCATAATAACTGAAAATTATGGGCCAAAGTGGCCAAAAAATACGGAAAAAGAATAACTCAGGGGTCATGCGACAACCTGTGACATGACCACAAAAAGCAAAAAATGAGGACACATCAGTCCTTTGCCCACCAAGCGGGCACAGGATACCGACCTTGAGGTAAAAGGACGATATCTGGCTCCGAGAATGGGCAGGGGGACAATCAAGCTGCAGTGGATGAGCCAAGCTATATGTGAAACTAGAAACAGAAACAAATTTTGTGCATGTTGATATAACAATTCAATATAAAACTGCGAGGAGAGGTATTATATATAAGTGTGAGATCTGTACAGTATACATATATTAACTGAGGACCCATAGAGGGTGGGAAGAATGGGGAAATAAAAATAATAATAAAAAAAATACTTTATTAGGATGGGGCCCAAAAAGAGACCCCTTTACATAGTTGGGGATAGAAATACCTATAAGGGTCTATATATAAGCTAGTATATCATCATAAGATGATAGACTCTGAAAGGGAGACACTTAAACCATGGGGTTTGATTCAAACAATTTTTCAGAATGCTGAAAAGCTATTATATTTAGCCAGTCCAGGGGCTAAGTATTAGTCAAAAACTTGAGTTCTGTCAACAAAAGAGCAATCAATATATAACAGGCCAGATGTCAGTTGTTTGTTAAGGCCGTTGCTATATTGGAAAAAAACAAAAAACAGAATAAACAAAAAAAATAAAAAAAAAAACATAGAAAAATTATTTTCTTTCTTCTATTTTCATTCTTCTTCTCTCTCCTCGGTAATCTTCATATTTCTTTAAAGCTTTCTCTTAATGAGAGAGAACAGGCGTAAGCTGGAAAGTTATGGTGTATGGTCTTGGAAAGATTGGCGCCATCTTCTCTGGTCATGTTGGTTGCGTCTGGAGGCTGGTGTGTTTCAAATTGGTGATGATCTAGGGGTGGAAGGGGGTCTAGAAGGTGGCTCAGGATCCAGCAGGCCCAGTTTGACTAATAGATCTTTGCCTTCAATAATGTTGAATACTGTGTGTGTGTTGTGTCGTTATGCATCATAGAAAGTTTGAAAGGGAATCCCCACCTGCATTTTATTCTTGCATTTTGCATTGCATCTTCCTTCATTCTGCATCTCCTATCCAACGTGGCTGGGGAGATATCAGGGTAAATCTGGATTCTGTGACCTTCAAATTCAATGTTTGGGGTATTTCTTGATGCACGCATGATCTTCCTTAGTAAAGAAATCCTTCATACACAAAATCACATCACGGGGGGGTTTATCTGGGGTAGGTTTAGGGCGCAGGGCTCTATGGATTCTATCACAGGTGAATGCTGTGGGAGGTTTATCAGGTACAAGCTTGTGGAAGAATTTGATTAGTGCTGGGATAAGTTCTGTAACAGATTCATGGATCCCACGCAATCTGATATTTCTGCGATTACGATTGTCCAAATGTTCGATCTGAGCCTGCATGTATGAAAAGTTGTCAGCCAGCATTTCATAGTCCTTCCTTAGGTCATTGTGAGCCAGTGAAAGTTCATCATGTTTTGTCAAGTATGTCTGTTCTGCTTCCTATAGCAGCAATTTCCTGGGACAGTATGTTAGTTGATTTGTTCAGTTCAAGCTGAATATTATCTACTAATTTATCATTTATAGAGGATAGGCTAGCCTCCAGGTCTGCTTTAGATAATGGGGTAATGTACTCACAGTCTTTTTGTGTGTTAGCTTGTTCCGGCGTGGAGCTGCATGAGGCCGCCGGAGGGCCAGCGGCATTTTGAGACATCCTTGTAGTGCCTTTCCTGGTGTTTAGAAGAAAGTTAGTGGAGACTGCATCGGCAGTCAAGATGAGGTCATGATGCGCCTCACAGAGGGAGGAGCCTGACCGCGCTGCCGACGGAGCGCACAAGGAGATCTGGAGAAAGCCGTGGTGGAGCCGCTGTGTGAGAGGCAGCGGTGATCCATTGATGAAGACCCAGCACTCCCCCCGGAGACCTGCCAGAGACCCTTCATTCAGCTCGGGAGACAGGCGGACTTCTGGATCATGGGGGAATGTTGGAGGACTGAGGGCTTACCGTCTCCCCGCCTGCCTGCCCCCCCCACGCCGTCCGATCAGAGCATGGCTCAGCGTCAGCCAGAATAGACACCTGGACAAGAGACAGCGGGAGAAGTCGGACAACAGGTACAGGGAGGATCCCCTGAAGCGTTTGACCCTAACGGGGATGCAGTGGAGGGCTGAATGCCTGACCGTAGTGGAGCAGCAGGCTGATAAGCAGGATGGGTAGCGGAAGTAATAAGGTACTTCTCTGATTTGGTTATGGACTGTGAACTGAGCTAAAGTTAGAAAAAGTATATACCTACATATGCCTGTTTTCCCCAGCTTACTCCTACATATAATTGTCTATACCTGCACCGGCCCATATTTAACAGTACAACTATATACATATGAGTAGAGCCCTGCTTATACCTGCAACCTCCGTTTACTTTTGCTTGTTTCTGCTTGCTTTGGAATACAACGCTAACAGCTTTGGAAAGAACTAGAATATACATACACTCTTACATCTTTGTATATAATAATAAATAACTATAACAGCGGAAACAGCTGCTTATGCCAGTATCCACCAATATAAAACCTGCTTGTGTAAATGCCCTTTCTGTACTCAACTATACATTTTCATTATATACCGTCTGATAAAAATATACTCGTTTATATCTGGAGTCACTGGGACAGATTCTTACAAACAAATTTATTTTTGTATATCCATTGCCTGACTGTCAGTGTATTGGGTGGCTTCACAGAACCTGCTTCCTATGAACTTGCCTTTCAGTTTACTACGTAAACAGATTATTATTATTATTATTCACGATTTATATAGCGCCAACAGTTTACGCAGCGCTTTACAATGTATAGGGGGGACAACACAATTACAGTACAGTTCAATACAAAAAGGTACAGGAGGTCCCTGCTCATAGAGCTTACATTCTAAGGGAGGGGGTGATGGTACAAAAGGTAATAGCTGCAGAGAATGATTTGATGGGGGTGGCTTGGGGACAGTTGTTAGGTGGGTGTGGGATAGGCTTCCCTGAATAAATGAGTTTTCAGGGATCTCCTAAAGGTGGACAAGGTAGGGGCTGATGTGATATAGTGATAACAGATATAGATGATAAACAGCAAGTCAATGTGTATTGTCATTTTTTTTTACCATACGTGCCAGGTTACACTGGTGGACTTGAACCTTGTCTACATGTCTGATTGAATGGACCTTAACCTAGCGGATACTATGATATTTGGATCTTTATATATACCTACATATATCAGCATACAAACCAGCATACAAACCAGCATAAGGATATAAACACCTTCAGACGCTTGAATTTATCAACAAATTCCACTACATACCAGCTGAGTCTGGAGTATATTTGTTTGTTCCAACATACACCTTGAATAGAATCAGGACTTGGTACAGTTTATACCTGCATACACGTGTGAAACCTTGGTGCTTTTTTTCCCTCCAGCACAAAATTGTTGGGACTGGTATTTCTTGCAAATAACTTACACAATCCTTCAATAGACTGTGTATTTCTTTGGACATATTGGAAGAAACCAGCACACGTCTGTTTTACTGTATCTCCCTGGGCTGTACATAGGTGCACTGGTCATTAACACCTGGGACTTTAACGATAGGTACTTGTGTAACCAGTTGGTCTAATTATTTGTATCCGTGTATGACTGTTTGCCAACTGGCTGGTTGGACCAGATATATCTAATTACAAGTTTTCAGTTGTATAAAGGGATTCAACCCCAACTTGTTTGATGCTCAATAATACCTTAAATCTAGCAGTAATTGGTACAGGCAGCTTCAGCTCTTTTGCAGATCTGTGGACTTAGCCTTTTGCCTAACAAACTTGCATAATATACTACTTGGAGTAGGCGGTCAGAAGGAAGACTGAGAACAATTACAGTTTGAACCATCGGAACGCATTTCGTAAAGAAGAGGTAAATTATATAAAACTGGGGAAATGTAAAACCACGTCCAAAAAAATAAGTATGAAAGGCAGGATCTCAAAAGGAAGTGAGCTTAAAACCCCTAAGGGCAAAGCAAATACCAGAACGATCAAACAATACCTGACAAAGGAGACAAGTCCTGAGAGTTTAGGATCTGGCAGGCAACAACAACAGGTAAAACAAGATAAGAGAGGAATTAAAGAAAAGAGAGACCCTTGACCTCTCCAGAGATAATATAAGTACAGAAAGTGAACCAGAGACAAGCAGGGTGGATGCCCAGAATGAAGGAGCTCAAATCCCAACAAAATTAGAAATGTCAGAGATGCTACTGAGACTAGAAAACTCAATTAAAGGCGAAATCACTGCACTACGAACAGATCTGGGAATGCTGCTGACTAGAGTGGAAGAGATGGAAGAGCAAACAGACAAACAAGCCCAGGAACTTAAAACTTATTAAAGTAAAAACAATGCAAATTAATCAAAGAAAAATCCTCTATAAATTGGAAGATCAGGAAAATCAAAATAGAAGACAAAACCTGAGAATCCAAGCTCTCCCTGAGGAGAATGGTGAAGATTTAAGGAAAATTATGGAATCAATATTTAATCCCTTGCTGGGTAAAGGAGTAGATGATAGATTAAAGATCGACAGAATTCACCGAGTTAGAAAAACTAAAAATATAGCAGCAAATCGTCCGAGAGACATCCTAGCCAGATTTCAGAAGTATGAGGATAAAGCAGAAATTTGGGGTAAAATGAAGGGAATACCACCTATAAAGTATGCAGGTGTTGAACTTCAAATTTTCGCAGACCTAGCACCGGAAACACTTGCCAGACGACGACTCCTCAAACCGTTGCTGGAGCAAATGCGAACATCAAGTATAACTGGGGATTTCCAGCATGCCTGACAGGCTACAAAGACAGCAGAGCTGCGAGACTGAGGTTTCCAGAAGATTTACAGGATTTCTGCACTAAGTTGGACTGACAAGTTCCAGGGATACCAGCCTGGCCAGAGGGAGAAAGTCTGTTTTAGGGCGATGGACAATTGAAAGAATTTCCTTTTTTCTTTTTCTTTTTTCTTCTTTTTCTGTATAGGAAATGTTCCATAATGTTCTTGAAAATAGGGAAGGGTCTGCAATGTGGGTGGGTGGGGGGGGGGGGGGTAGGGTCAGAACCTCACCTCTCAAGAGGAGAACCACTGGTGGAAATGGAGTACATTTCCACTTCTGGCTCAGAGGCCAGAAGAGGCCAAAAAAAGGGGGGGGGGGATTGGAAGTGGGGAGGGGATAGAGGAGATGGGAGGAGGGAGGGGGGGAAAGAGGTACCTCTCAACTTAATATGGTATTTATTTGTAGAAGATAACGAAATTCCTGACATATAACGTCCGCCGATTGAAAACACCCACTAAGAGACATACAATTTTGAAAGAATTAAAATCCTATGGCGCAGAAGTATTTTTTTTTGCAGGAGACCCACTTGTCACAGGATACAAATGTTAAACTATTCTCTAAAGATTTCCAGACATGGTACTATGCTGACTTGATTACAAAGAGAGCTAAAAGAGTGGCAATTGGATTCGCCGCTGGGGTAAGGTTTAAGTTGGGGGACAGGATGACTGACCCTGAAGGCAGATACCTCTTTTTGAAGGGCTCCCTGGGGGATACGGAATGCACATTGGCAAATATTTATGCCCCCAATTTGAACCCAATAAAATACCTGAAAGGAGTTATGGAGAATCTGATGGATTTTAAGAAAGGAATTGTGATAATGATGGGTGACGTGAATTTCTGCTTAGACCCCGGATTGGATAGTACGCCTCGTGTACAGGGGACTGGAAATGCACCATTAAAAATGATGAAACAGAAAATGTACCAACATCAACTATCAGATGTATGAAGGATTATGCATCCTAAAACGCAAGATTACACGTTCTACTCCCCTGTACACGGGACGTACACTAGAATTGATTATATAATGGTAGATCATAAAGCACTGGAATTGGTAACTGAAACAAATATAGAAATAACTACGTTATCAGATCATTCCCCAGTAACTATGAAAATGAGAGCGACAGGAGTACAAAGACCATCTTATACCTGGAGACTAAATGAATCATTAATACAAAGTAAAAAAGAAGTTGAAATAGTCCAAAAGGAGTTGGAGAGTTATTTCCGGTCCAACGATACAAAAGATATTTCATATTCTACCCTTATGGGTGGCCCACAAGCCTACATTAGGGGCATTCTTATCTCCATAGGGGCGGGGTAAAAAAAACAAAAAATATGAAATTAGCAATAAAGGAAAGATATAGATTAGAACAAGCACATAAAAACATAAGGTTAAAAATCAGGAAATTTTTCATCAGTTGGTAGTTAAGAGAGATGAACTTAAGGATCTTATGGTACAGGACACAAAAAGGACATTCAATAAAAGACAGATATCAATGGGGAAACAAAAGGAGCAAACATCTGGCCAGGATGTTAAAAAAGGAAAAATAAATTACATAGAAAAAATCCAAAATAAACATGGGGAAACGGTACATAAGACAAACGAGTTAGCGAATGTGTTTAGATGTTACTATGGAGCATTGTATTCAGTGAACCACACGGGGCAGCAAGATAAAGATAAAGCAAGGAAAATAGAAGAGTTTTTAGCTGGAGCAGGGCTTCCCCATATATCTGAGAGTGACAGGGGGATGCTTGATAAACCCATAACTGAAGAAGAAATTATTAAAGCATTACAAGATTCGGCCCCGGGCAAAAGTCCACGTATGACTTAAAAAGATTCAAGGGTATTTTAGTACCAAGACTCTTGTCGATATATGAACGGATTGGGTGTGGAGTATGACATGAGCAGAGATGCCCTTTTGGCTTCAATAACAGTCATTTTGAAGGAGGGGAAAGAGGGGGCGCTCTGCTCAAGTTATAGGCCAATATCCCTCCTGAATGCTGACATGAAATTATATGCAAAAGTCTTAGCCACGAGGATAAAAGATCTGATGAATTAACTTGTCCATCCGGATCAGGTTGGATTTATCCCGGGGAGGGAGGGGAGAGACAACGGAGTGAGGACCTTGCTCCTCCTCCAGGAAATAAAGGCTAGTGGGTCTCCAGGTCCATACCTGTCGATAGATGCTGAAAAAGCCTTCGACAGGGTAGACTGGGGACTCATGATAAAAACACTGGAATTCATGGGATTGGGCCCTAGAATGATCCAGTGGATTCAAGTCTTATATAAACATCCAACGGCTGCTATTAAAATGAATGGAGAGTTGTCTACCCCCTTTGAAATGAAAAATGGGATGAGACAGGGGTGTCCCCTCTCTCCGTTACTTTTTGTATTATCCTTGGAACCCCTTCTTGCAACAATTCGAGCCAGCGTAGATATAGGAGGTATTAAGATTGGGGACGAAGAACATAAATTGGCAGCATTTGCCCACGATCTTTTATTTTGTATTTCTAACCCTAGGATTACATTACCAAATGTACTTAAAATTTTAAAACAATATGGAGAACTGTCTAATTTCAAAATAAACCTGAACAAATCTGAGATTTTAAACAAACATAAGTAAACAAGAAGAACAGAATCTTCAAAAGGAATTTCAGTTTCCTTGGAAGAATGAGGGCTTAAAATATTTGGGAGTTAGTTGATGACTTCTCTTAAAAAAATTTATAAAGTTAACTATATCCCTCTTTTAGACGAAATTAAAAACAAAATGAAAAAAATGTCAGTAAGACCCCTTTTGTGGATAGGACAAATCAACACAGTTAAAATGGTGTTACTTCTGAAAATTACATATAAGTTTCAAATGTTGCCCATAGCACTACCGCACTATTACTTTAAAACACTTAAATCTATACTAATGAAATTTATTTGGCAAAATAAAAAGCCTAGAATATCTTTTTCAGTTTTGCGACAGGAGAAAAAACAATGTGGCTTAGCGGTCCCCGACGTAAAAAAATATTATCACGCAGTGGTACTATCACGAGTGGTGGAGTGGGCTAGAGCGAAAAGTGAAAAACAGTGGGTTAAAATAGAAAATAGTTTGTGTGAAGCATGGTTAAATATTTTACTATGGAATCCTCCACAACACAGGGTATTGGGAGCCAAAATGCACGAGATCACACGTAATGCACTTAATATATGGGAAATGATTCATAAACAAAGTAAATGGAAATACAATTCACCCCTAATTTGTTTGAAAGATAACGATTACTTTTCACCAGGGAAAAGGATAATAGGAGGGAACTGGATTAAAAGAGATAATGCACAATTAAGGGATATAACTAATATGGGGAAAATAAGCATGTTTTTTGAGCTACAACAAAACACGGATTTAATGTTGATTAACGAATGGCGCTACCTCCAGTTAAAACATTTGGTGGAAAATTTACCTCAACCAATTAGAACAGTCGATGATCTAACACCATTTGAGCGGTTATGTACAGTTAAAAAGGCAAAAAAAAAAACATTTCTCAGATTTACAGAATGCTATTGGCAATCGAGGAAATGGAGGTACCGCCATCTTTAACAAAATGGGGAATAGAATTAGGGTCACTTGAGTATAAACACAAGATTGCGAAGATTTTGAATTTAACACATAGCTTTGCCACAGATATTATAACGGCCGAAATGAACTACAAATGTCTGACTAGGTGGTACGCTACCCCTGACAAATTAAGTAAATACCATTTGGAGAAATCATTTGAGTGTTGGAGAGGCTGTGGGGACATTGGAACGATGGCTCACTTGTGGTGGAATTGTCCCAAAATTAAAAAATATTGGAAAGAAATTTTACAGTTGATATTGGAAATTACAGGTAAAGCAGTTCTAGAGGATCCATGAGTAGTTTTATTCCATGGAATAGAGGGTTCTGTGAAACATTATAAGGAATCATTAACCCCTCATTTGCTGAATACGGCAAAAAGCCTTATACCAAAGAAATGGCAGGAGGTAGAAAGCCCTACATTACGGGACTGGGTAATTGCTGTAGAAGGTACACATGAAATGGAGGCCCTGAGATATAGTAGGTTGGAAGTAAGAGAAGGGTTAATGGATAAGTGGGACTGTTGGCAGGAGTTAAAGAAGACATGGAGATATGTTGAGGTTATGACTTGTGAAGATTAGGGAGAAAGTAGATAAGGTCACATCTATTAGATTTGTCCGAGAGAGAGGAAGGCCTGGGGGCGAGGGAAGGGGTTAAATGTATTGTGAAGAAGAAAAATGTGCTGTGCAGTTTGTTATTTATTTTTTTGTATATTAAATTGTAAGTTGATAAAATGAAATAAAGAGGTAATATAAAAAAAAAGAAGAAAGTTTGTAAGTGAGTGCTGGAAGTGGCGACCTCTCGCCTTTTTGCCCGACGGCATGCACAATACCTTCCCACAGGTGTACTTGATATCGTAAGTTGATTAGCAGATCATTTAGCTCTGGGAATGGAGCTTGGCTGTCTGGGTCAGAAGGAGCTCTGTCTAAGCATGTCCGCTCCGCATCATGCCACGCATGTGCCCCGATCTGGGATGTTCTTAACAATCTTATCTCTTATCGTTGGAAAAAAAAAAGAGACAAAAATGTAGATAAGAACAGCTATCATCCTTTTGGAGAGCTGTCACCACCATAATTGGCTTTGCAATATTCCCAAAAGGCCATTATGCAGAAAGGCGCCAAATTTAAAGGGATGTACCTGTACGCCCATTTGCCTGCCTGTGCCATTCTCCCGATGTACATCTGTGTGCGGCGGTCGGCAAGCGGTTAAAGAATAGCTACTTCTGGTATAATCGCAACTATTACCATCAAAAAACAGGAGTTGCCATGGGAGCGATATTTGCACCCAGTGTGGCGTGCCTATTTATGGCCCGGTGGGAAGATGAAAATGTGTTCATGAATATACCAACGGAACTTGTCATTTTTAAGAGGTATATTGATGACATTTTCATTTTATGGAAGGGGTAACAGAATCATCTGGTATATTTCTTGTAAAACCTAAATAGGAATGACAGAAATATTAAATTAACTTGGGATATAAGTAAGAAGACCATATCATTCCTGGATTTAGAGATAATGCAAGAAGGAAACACTCAGTTCAAAAACGCATTTAAAAAATGTAGATAAGAACAGCTATCTCCCTTTGGAAAGCTGTCACCACCAAAATTGGCTTTGCAATATTCCAAAAGGCCAATTGATGCATCTGCGACTAAATTGCACCCAAAGGAATGACTAGCCCAAGCAGATAAAATTGGACACAGATTCATCGATAAAGGATATAAGAGTGAACATATAAAGGAGACTATACTAGAAGTAGCAGAAATTGATCGAGGAGAACTTATTAAAGATAAACAAAAACTAGATTCTAGAGAAAATATAGTACCGATTATCTTAGATTACAATGCTCAATATAAAAAGATGGAAAGAATCATAAGACGACACTGGCACATACTTTTAACGGATACACATCTTCAAGAACTTCTACCTCAGAACCCCAAATTTATCTACAAAAGGGGTTCCAACGATAAGAGATAAGACTGTTAAGAACATCCCAGATACACCTTTAGTTGGCTTCACATTCTTCACAGGAAAAGGCTTCTTCCCATGCAAACGTTGTTTTGCATGCACTAAAACTAAACGCCCAGCTGAAAAGAAATTCAGGTTTACTTCCACCAGTACAGGCAACACATATGAGGTCAATTTGCTTCATATGCTATGGAATGTAGCTGCGGGCTACAGTACATAGGGCGCACGAAAAGACCTTTTGAAAGTACACATCAAAGAACATGTACAGAATATTATGAAAGGATTTGACAAACACAGTGGGGGTCATTTACTATGGTGCCAGGAAGTACTGGGCACTATTGCAAATAATAGCGCCCATTTTTGCCAATTAAAAGTTCAACAGGCGAATGTGCACATAAAAAAGAGCGCTATTAGCGGCGAATAAACGTTAGCAAATTCGAAATCAGCACTAATTAGTGCTTCCGCGTATATGCAAATGCCAATTTCTATTAAGTTATTAGGTAGCACTGCAACCATGATCCATGTGTGTGAAAGAAACATTTTTATGTGAGATGTGCTTTACCTCGTGTGCATCTATTGATGTATGTTGCAATTAGTATTCCTAGTTTTTTTTCCATCTTTTGCTAACGAATGCAGTTATGAATGATTATTACATAGTAATGTCTGCTATTCTCTAAAGTTACATGTATTAAACATTTAGGTTACCTATTTGTTGTATGTTGTTTTTTTCATGTTTTTTATTTTTTAATTTAGTTGACTATAAAGCAGTAATTATTTATATTCATTCTTTAATCATACTACACTATTATGCAGGTCTCGTACTTAGCACAATGGCTTAATGGTCTGCTCGGATGTCTCCACAGCACTCAGGGTACCAGTTCAAAAAACAGCCAACCTACCATCCACCAGCTGTGTTTATTTTTTCAGTACACAAGCAAATTAAAATAAACAAACAAAGAAATGTAAACTGCCCGATAGCTAGTGTGTGGTGTTTGGAATTTCACACCATAATATTATTGAATACTTACATACCATTGCATGCATTTGAAGAGTTAATATAATAGAATCAGCCAAATTAAAGTGCATTGGCTAATTGGCATTCACCTATTTTCAGCATATGCTGCTTTGGCTAATTGGATAATAGTCATTTGCCTTTTTTTCACCAATTCAAACTTTTAGTATCTCTCTGTGGGATTTGAACCCATGAGTCCTTCAAAGCCTGAGTTTTTCAAGGTAGAAGTGCTGACCATTAGCCTATTGGGCGTAGCACAATAATACATAGAAAACACATTTACTAGTGTTTGATGTTTCTTCTCCCCGAAAATGTATATGATTATTCCTGCGCTATCATGTGTTACAGCAGAGCTCATGGAAAAGCTGCCTGCACCAAATAGGGTACAACCAGACCCTGCTTACCAGTAAATGCAATGTTGGGGTGGTGCTGCGCTGATCCAGCACTGAGCAGAAATTTATATTAAAGTGATAGTGCTAATCCAAGTATGGTGCTAAAATATACACACTAAAGCGTAAATCGCAACTAATAGCGATGACAAAAACAAAATTTCTAAATAATATGTGACCAATCCTACATAAAAAACAATTGCAAGATAAATTGAAAGTGCAGAGTGCAAACACAATAAATACAATTGGCATCAGTGAATATCCATAATCAAGAAATTAAAATGTGAAAATATCAAAGAGTGCAAAATGCTGTAGGAAGACAACTTTCTATATAAAGTGCAAGGTATACAATGTGAACAGTATAATCCTGTGCGTAGCATGCACACAACAGGCATACAGTAAAATCAAAGTGACTCATGCAATAACAGATCCACGTGACTAGTAATTCATAATATCCAAAATAAAACAATAAGTGAACATAGACATATGAAAGTCCTCCTTCACAAGGTGAATCGGCTTCCTGGCATGCACATATTGCAGTGAAGTGCTTAAATGGATAGAAATAGTGTTCCTCTTGAGTGTCAAACACACACTAGTAAGTAATGGCCCCTTACCTTAAGGTAATGGGGTAACAGCATAAGACCAGTGTTGGGAGTAGTAACCTTTTCTTCTATGCTCGAGAACCTAATACAGGAACTTAGTCCCTCAGGTGGTACAGGGGGCACAAAATAGAAAAAAAGGAAGGTCCCAGATAGCGTAATATTGTCAGGCTAAAACTTGATTTTATTAACACAATCATAGGTACATCAACAATGAAAAAAATGGCTTATCTCCTACGTGCTCATAAGCCTCAGTCAGCATAAGGTGCCTGTCCTGTCCCTACACGTGACATCACACACCACGTGACTTCTGTAGAGCCGCGCGGCCGTGAATGGGACTGTGGGCGGTGCATCGCAACGTTGGCACCTAATAGCTGCCTATAGGCGGGCAAACACGTTTATGATCACACCAACTGTCAGCAGAGGAGGAAAAGAGGAGAGGAAAAAATATATATAAGAAGGATGCCATCCTTTGCTGTATTGCAAGTTTCCCAGGATAATAATTAAAAACACCTACAAAGAAGAAATCCTAAAAACTGGATAAAAAATATGATGCTAAAATATATGTGAAATTCTATAGGGGCAAAAATAGAGAAAGCAAAAACAAAAAAACGATCGGAAGGGAAAAGCCTTAATGCTGACATGAGCAGACATAGCATGTACAGAGGTGAGAGAACCCCCCTCCGTACACAGCTGGCTGTCATACAATGATATCAATGAGCAGGAGGCCATAACATCAGCTTGACAGGAAACATAGAAAAAACTACAGAATAATAAACACAGTGATCACAAGGGGAACATTGGGGAAAAAGGGGACAATAGGCAAATGTATAATAAACGCAAGCAGATGTGTAATCCGACAAAGAAAAAACAAACCATATCAAATTTATTAAAATATGTAGGGACTCTTGGAAGCATGTTACGAATGAGGGTTAAAATGCGGGTAAACCAAGATGCTAAAAGGATATTAAATAAAACACTAGGCAAAAAAATTATATGGTAGCTTATAAGAAATAATCTAAAACCATACTAAATTGTTAAAAATATCAGAAATCGCTAAGAAAACAATTGAGGTTGAATTTGATATTCAGGCCCCTGGGCGAGAATGTGTCTAAAGTAAAAATCCATTTGGATTCCAACTGGCTCAGGGTCCTAACCTTGTGTCCCCCCCGCCAGTGTCTAATGTATGGTTCGATACCCCAGAACTTCAAGTGGGTAGGATCTCTATTGTGACGTAACAAAAAAATGTTTAGATACACTATGTTTGTCGTAACCGTTTATAATATTTTGATTGTGCTCTTTAATTCGCACTTTAAGGGGTCTTTTGGTGCGGCCAATATACAGTAGATAGGGTATTGTGTAGCTGTTTATCTGCCAACAGAATGTACCAATGGCATCTAATAATCCTTTCTCTTTTCTTGTGTTGTACACCAAAATCTAGGATTAGCGGTACTCCTTCCATTGGACGTTTCTGTGTCGCCTTATCTTCAATTAATTCTTTACGATTCATCTCTAAAACTTCTACTATCTTATTATCAATAAATCGACGATCATAGCCTTTTGAGGTAAATCTCTCTTCAATCTCCTCTGCCTGTTCTAGAAAAGTATCTAAATTGGTACAGTTCCTTTTGAGCTGCATAAGTTGACCTTTTGGGACATTGAAGAGCCAATTTTTATGGTGAAAGCTCTCTATTGGGAGATAACTATTCCTGTCGACATTTTTAAAGTGTGTCTGTGTGCTAAATGTAAAATTTTCTTGTATGATCTCTAAGTCCAAAAAAATTACTTTATTCTCACTCACGTCCCAGGACAGTTTGATATTCTTATCGTTTGTATTGAGTTTCTCAAGGAATTGGGTCAGCTGATTACAATCGCCCTCCCATAATATAAAGATATCATCGATGTATCTTTTATAGATCGCCAGTTCATCCGGTCGGTTATTGAAGACATTTTCTTCCTCCCACTGTGCCATGAAGAGACCAGCTATACTCGGGGAAAATTTTGCTCCCATGGCTACTCCAGTCTGTTGGTAATAATACGTCTTGTTGTACCAGAAATAATTGTTCTTTAGGCTGAAGTCCAGGCATTTGATCAAAAACTTCCTCTGCATACACGGTAACTTGGTGTATTTCCTCAGGCCCCATTCCGCAGCTTCACACGCTTGATGATAGGGTATTATTGTGTATATAGAGATGAAACATCTGCAGTGGCCATAATCCACGATCTATCTTCTTTTGGGATATTCTCTATAATTTGTAATATTTGTTTAGTGTCTCTGAGATATGCCTTTGTACTTTGAACGGCTGGTTGTAGGAAGACATCTATATATTGGCCCATCCTAGACGTAAGTGAATCGATACCGTTCACTATCGGCCTAGGTGGTGGATTTGTTCTATTTTTGTGGATTTTCAGGTGGTGAATATATAATTGGTGTACGGCAAGAATCCGGGATTAAAAATCTAGCTTCTTTTTTATTGAGTATATTTTTCTTTACCCCTAAATCTACAACTTGTTCAAGTGCCTTTCTGCACCTGAACATAGGGTTACTCAGTAGCTTAGTGTAAGTATTGACATCATCTAGCATATTCATCATAGTGTTGTGATATTGCTCCTTTGAGAGGATAACAATTCCTCCCTTATCCGCTGGTCGGATAACGATGTCCCTCCTTTTCGTCAGTTTTCGGATGCCACTTTTGATATGACTGGGTTCTTCTTTCTTTTTGATCTTAAGATCCTTATGCCGCGTACACACGGTCGGACTTTTCATCTACAAAAGTCCGACAGCCGGTCCGACAGACTTCCTGCGGACTTTCGGCAGACTTTCTAACGAACGGACTTGCCTACACACGACCACACAAAAGTTTGACAGCCTAGTACGCGGTGACGTACATCAAGTCCGGCGAGACTATAAAACGGAAGTTCAATAGCCCGTACGACACCCTTTGGGCTCCTTCTGCTAATCTCGTGTTTATCTCGTGTTAGTAGAAGTTTGGTGAGAGACGATTCGCGCTTGTGAGACTCGTATTTTTCAGTTCGTTTTAACTGTTGTTCAGTCTGTGCTTGTGAGGTTTGTATCTGCTTTTCAGTGCGTTTGGTCAGTTGGCATTGAGAAATCTTTGTTTTATTGGCCGCTCGTTCCTGATTTTCAGGTCGTTCTTCACAGGCCTTGCTGTTCTTCAGTGCGTTCTGTTAAGTGCGTTCTGACCAGCCGACCGTTTTATAGCCATGTTACCTGTACGTACTCATCGTCGAGCTCGTGCATTGTATGTGTTTGGTGCTGTAGTTTATTCTTCAGACCAAGACCAGTCCATGAACAGGGCGAGGAGGAGTTCATGGACCAAGAATTGGTTGCTCCAGCGTGACCAGTTCTGTCACATGCCATTGCTCCGTGAGATCCGTGAGAATAATCCTGAGGATTTCAGGAACTTTCTCTGGATGACGGACCCCGTTTTTGACCGTTTGGTGGCTTTGCTGACCCCCTATATCAGCAGGCAGGATACCTGCATGAGGCAAGCCATCACTCCGGAGCAGAGGCTAGTTGCCACGTTGCGGTACTTGGCGACGGGGAGAAGCCTGCAGGACCTCAAGTTCTCGACAGGCATCTCCCCCCAGGCTCTGGGGATCATTATCCCAGAGACCTGTTCTGCCATCATCCAGGTCCTGCAGAAGGACTATATTAAGGTAAGAATTTTTTCTTTTATTAGCATCACATGTTCTTTTATTTATTCTTTGATAATGTAATGTATTTCTTAGCTCAAACACTACTTACCATCATTGTAATATAGTGTGAATGTCCCCTTTTTCTTCTCACGCATGCTTGATTTGTTTCATGTTCTTTTGTCATGCATGTATATTTGCCTTCAATAACCTCTCCAGCATACAATGCTGGTCACATATTCACCTAGTCTACTCAGTTTGAATGTATTTAGTCAGCTGCATTGTATTTTGTTTCCCCTAAACTCTATCCAAATAGTGTGCTTATAATTAGCTTGATTTCAACCCCCCCCTAATAATTTGCTAGAATCTTCTGTGGTGTTGATTTTTAAAAAGCAAATATATGTTGCACTTTGCAAAATGCATGTGCACTCTACAAGTGCATTTGCTCCAGTGCTTTAGTAAATGAGCAGAAGCTCTGCTTATTTCCATCATCAAATCATATACAAGCCACAAAGTGTTTTCATTAATTGCCCTTGCATGTGGTTGTGTACTCCTTGCAACATGAAAGCCTTTTTACCTTACCTCATTTACTTTAAGCTGGGGAGCAACTGCACTTGCAGAGTGGGACAACTGCAGTCTTGTAGCCTTTTTAGTCCATAAATCCCTGTGTGTCCTAAAATTAATATTTTTTGGTAATTTCACCAACCCCTAAAATGTAATCAATGTTCCATCAGAGGGGGTGAGCAATCTGATAAGTGTGCCTTTCAATATTATTTCTTCCAGAAGATATACATTATTTAATGTTATACTGATGCTGTGGAATAATGTTTTTAATTGTATAATTTTCTTGCCATGTTCGATTCAAAATTACTGATTTTTGTTTTCTTGTTTGATTCCCCAGTTTCCTTCAATGCCACAGGAATGGCCGACTATGGCATCCCATTTTGCCACCCGTTGGGACTTTCCCAATTGTGGAGGGGCTATAGATGGGAAACATGTCCACATTGTGCCACCACCCCATTCGGGGTCATACTATTTTAATTATAAGGGGTTCCACAGTATAGTTTTAATGGCGGTGGTGTCGGCACACTATGAATTTCTATATGTGGACGTGGGGAAGAATGGCCGGATGTCGGATGGAGGAGTATTTGCCCAGACGGAGTTCTGCCAGCGTCTCCAGAGTGGTGGCCTGGGATTGCCACCTGATGCGGATAACGTGGAAGGACTCCCCTTTGTCTTCATTGCCGATGAAGCCTTCGCTCTGAGCAAGCACCTCATGAGGCCATTCCCCCAAAGAACCCTCACCCCGGAGAGGAGGGTTTTTAATTTCCGGCTGGCCAGAGCTAGAAGAGTGGTTGAGAATGCGTTTGGGATTCTGGCCAGCCGGTTCCGCCTGTTTCAAACCTCCATTAATTTGGCGGAATACAAACTTAATTTTATCATTTTATCGTGCTGCATCCTGCACAACTTTTTGCACAAACATTCTCAAAATTATATGGTGCCAGTTGGGCCTGAGGCCGGACTTATCGTTGAGAATCTTACGGGCCTGGATACTGTCCATACTGGCTTGGCCCCCCAAAGTGCCCGTCAAGTTAGACAGCAATATGTTAATTATTTTATGGGTAGGGGGGCCATTGCAATGGGCCAGGATATCTAAAGATTTAAAATAAAAACAATCTTGATGAAATCTTGAATTATATTTATTGCTTGCCTTTCTTTTGGGCTTTCTCCTAGGTTATGGTCGAGCAGTTGTAGTGCCAACTGTATTTTCCTTGTAAATTTCTAAATAAGCTCCATTGCCACTGTAAACCACTTTTTTGAAATTTATAAACAAACTGATACTGAGCATTGAAATAACAAACCACACATTTATTTAATTCTAAGCAGATGTTTTTAATCTTTGGTATCCATTCAGTTATGCATTTAGTATAAAATGTTCCTAGCCAAAAATATAAAGATATATTAAATAAATTTAGAATAATATAATTAGAGTTAAATATTTTTAGATAATCAAAAATAAAATTTGTTGGGCATTTTGATTTTAGCAAACAGGCCTTTTTTTTTTTTTGGTGTTTTTTAAAATCCTTTTTTTTTTTTTTGTCTTTTTTCAAATCCTTTTTTTTTCTTTTGGTGTTTTTTAAAATCCTTTTTTTTATTTTTTTTTGTTTTTTTTGAAAAATAGGCCTCCTTTTTTAAATGTTGTTAAACAGGCATATAATTTAACAGAAAATAATAAAGAGAAGGCCCAGAATGGGGTCAGCAAACCAGGAAATGAAGGACATGATCGATGTTTTGGGGTTTAAAAAAGGGCATTTAGATTCGACCCAAAACATCAGTCATGTCCTTCATTTCCTGCTGCATACGATCCAGCCGATTCCGCATTTGATCGATCTCCCCATTCCAGGCCATTATTTGAGCAATTAGCCGTTGGGCACTGTCTGTGGTGAAATAGTCACTTGGACCTAAAGTGGAATGAAAAAAAAAATATGTTTAGAAATATGCACACATAGTTTACCTTACCATAAAGCTGGTGTCTCAGACACTGACCTGGTGGGGTGCCCATGTCGCATACTTCATGAACATCCTCGGGGGTGGCGCTGTTGCTTGACTCAAGCACAACCAGATCACCTAAAATAGAGTAGAAAAATTACATAAAATAAAAGGCAGCCATGCATAGATTACCGTAAGCTGGTGTGTCAGACACTCACCTGGTGGGGTGCCCATGTCGCCCACCTCTCCTTCCTCCACATCCTCAGTGGGGCTTGGGCTGATTTCCCAAGTATGTTCTTTTGCTGGGGGGGGACTGGGTTCCTCTTGTTGGCTGAGTGACTTTTCCCCTATGTGAAGCAAAAAATTAATATACTTAGCACACAGATATTTTAGTACATACTAATCTTCAAACATTTGTAGTGAAGTGGTGTACAAATTGTCTGTTTGTATAGAGTTCCTAGTAGACTTCAAGATTTTAATTTCTAAATACATATCAAGATGGATAGATATCTCGATATCTAGATATCAATATCAAAATATATCAAAAAATCTTTGGATCTCTCTCTCTCTCTATATATCTATAACTAAATATAAATCTTCAATCTCAAACAAAATCTAAATCTAAAAATAGATATTAATTTAATTAAAAAAAAGAAAAAAATTCTATATCTATCTATATCTACCTATATATCTATATACATACATACATATATATATATATATATATATATATATATATATATATATATACACACACACATATATATATATATATATATATATATATATATATATATATATATATGTATATATATATATATATATATGTGTATATATATATATGTATATGTGTATATATATATATATATATACATATATACACATATATACACATATATATATGTCTATGTGTATATATATAGAGAGAGATATATATGTATATATTATATATAGATATGTAACGATGTTTATTAAAAGATCGTTTTAAACGATGCAAACAATCGTATAGGAATGAAAAGCACATGGAGCGGTATACGAGGTAATCAACACAAGATGAAAACACAGGTACTTACTTTTTTGCAGCACTTTACGGATCCGTCTGTACTGATCCAGCTCCCTGAGTTTCAGGTCAGACCATCTTTTTCTAATTTGATCCTTGGAGCGCTGTACCCCAAAATAAGCCTGTAAAGTGTCCACCACCTTCGCCATTATTTTGGCCTTGCGCAAATTTGGCCGGGCGTATGGCCCATACTTCCCATCATAGTCCTTTTTTTTAAGAATGGCCACCATCTCCACCATCTCTTCAAAGGACATATTGGAGGCCTTAAATCTAGGCCTCACAGATCTTGACGTTCCGGCCTCCGGGCTTTCTTCGCTACCTGAGGTAGTAAACATGTCATGTGTCTCCGCCATTATTCACCCCACTATGCGCCGTAACTAAAAATGGGCGGAGAACATGAGTTAAAATCGAACGTCAGGGGCGGGCGACGCAGGCGGAGTTTCACACATGCGTAGTGTATAAAGAGGGGCCTTGCGCACGTGTCGTACGTACGTTCTGTGCGTAGAATTAAGGGGCGGAGAACATGAGTTAAAATTGAACGTCAGGGGCGGGCGACGCAGGCGGAGTTTCACACATGCGTAGTGTATAAAGAGGGGCCTTGTGCACGTGTCGTACGTACGTTCTGTGCGTAGAATTAAGGGACGGAGAACATGAGTTAAAATTGAACGTCAGGGGCAGGCGACGCAGGCGGAGTTTCACACATGTGTAGTGTATAAAGAGGGGCCTTGTGCACGTGTCGTACGTACGTTCTGTGCGTAGAGTCAAGGGCGGGTTATATGCGTAAACAAAAAGAACGTCAGGGGCGGGCCAAATAGGCGTAGTATTACGCATGTGCAGTGTATAAAGCGCTGTTACGTATTGTGTCGTACGTACGTTCTGTGCGTAGGTGATAGTGGACCGGGACGCTACTAAACGAAGGTAATTTAAAATTTATACTTTTGGTCAAGACTTTGTAGCAAGCGGCCTATATGGCTTGACAGATTGATGAGGCCTACATAGGGATAAGATGATGAGGGTTTAGCAGAAACCCAATAAAAGTGTTTTTTGTCTTGTGACTTTATCTTTTATACAGACATTATGAATCCCCTATTTAAGGATCCAGAGTTCCTTACTGCTTTTATTTCTAAATATAGAGAGATGAGGAATTTGTGGGAGGTGAAACACCCACAGTATTATGCAAAGCATGTGAGGAAGTCAACGCTGGAGAGACTTCTGTCCTTTGTCCAGGCGACCATCCCGGAAGCAACAATGGAGACATTGCTCAAGAAAATTGGGGTCTTGAGGAACATGTATAAGAGGGAACATAAGAAGATCCAGGAATCAATGAGATCAGGAGCATCAGCAGATGATGTTTATGTACCCAGGCTGTGGTACTACAATCAACTCCGTTTTCTTGATGACCAGACTGAAGCCAGGGCATCACTTTCAACCCTTCCCTCCACCCTTCCCTCCACCCTTCCCTCCACCCCAGCAGAGGCTGATGAGGAGCAAGCTGGGTCTTCCATCCTGGATGAACCGGATATGACCATCTGGAGTCAGGTAAATTATTTTAACAAATATTTACTGTACTAATATTAATGATGTTAACTGGATGTTATAATTGTCTAAAATAATTTTGCCCTCAAAATTGTGTATACATATAAATTGACAGTAGTGGCTAAATATGTTTGGCACCTGCTTGAAATAATTAGGGTGTCTGATTAGACTCTTTTATTAAAGAGATGTATTCACATTGAATTTGCTAGTCATGAGAAGCAAACTGTGTGTCATTGATGAACCCAAAAAAATATACTAAAACTATTGTCCTTTTTTTATACACAGGATGAGTCCATCCAGGAGGAATGTGGGAAAAGTGGCAGGCAGGAGGAGACCGGGCCCATGGACAACCTGGAGGAGGCCGGATTCACCATCATCCTGGAGGAGGCTGGGCCCAGTGTCAGGCAGGAGGTGGCTGCTCCCAGTGAGGTGGCTGGGCCAAGTGAGGTGGCTGGGCCAAGTGAGGTGGCTGGGCCCAGTAGGAGCCTGACCGAATCCCAAGTGCCTCCCCTCCACCTTCCCAAAAAAAGGGCCAGGAAGGGGACGGTCACACAGGAGGCATCCCTGCGCCTCATGCAAGAGGCCACCCGTTTTTTAAGGAGCCCCCCCGAAGCGGAAGAGTCCTATGGCTGCTACTTAGCCAGCAGGCTTCTTCAAATGGATTGGGAGCAGCGCCTCATTTGTGAGCGACTATTTGGGGAAACAATCCAGAAGGGGCTGCAGGGCACGCTAACACGAAACACCCAACTACATGAGGCAGCCCCCCCTCCTCCTCCTCCTCCTCATGCCACAACTGAAACACCAGAGCCACAGCCTCGAAAGAAGGCTACAGGGAAGGCTGCAGGGCAGCGTGGAGGAAAGGCTGCAGGGAAGAGAAGAAAGTGATGACTTGGGTTCAGTCTGGTCTGACAGAAGACGCAGGCTGTTGTAGTACTACAGTCTGGGGACATCTATATCATCTGCTGGTGCTGTTGATCTCTGGGATTCTTGGACCAGATTGTGCTCCCTCTTATATGGACTCCTCAAGATCCCCATTTTCTTGTACACATACTTTTTCCAGCGTTGACTTCCTCTTTATTTTATTTAGACCATAAATAAATGGATCTTTTTTGAGTTTAGGTTTTTTATTTTAAATCATAGATTTTAGACACAATGTTTTAAATTAACAAGGGACAACAATCTCATTGATTTTGCAAAAACACACCAAAAATAGATTAAAATAATGTTAATAATGTTCGAGTGGTAAGTATTTAAAAAAAAAAAGATACATAACCAAAAACGGTTCTTTGGGTTAACTTTATATAAAAAAAATAACAAATCACTATAAAAACAAAAATTATAAAGGGTTCTTTGTGGTAACTTTACAAACATTAAAAATTTTTTTAAAAATATATATAAAAATGGGTTCCCTGTGGTAACTTTACAAAAAAATTTATAGATAAACAGAAAAAAAGTTCCACAACAATCATAAAATAAATATCTGGATAAAAATTACAAGAAAAGATGACTCCACCAAAAAAAAAAAAAAAAGTTTAAAAAGTATTATTAGTATGGAAACATTGTTTTGAAAAAGCATACCATGTCATTCATGAGATCAAAGAGAAAAAGAATCCAGAAATCTGTTTGGGAGAACTCTGTTTGAATATGAACAGCAAAACATCTTCGTTCTTTATAGCATTCGTAAAGAAGACATTAAATGCGCTGCATTCAACGATCACAGATTTTGCAGCGTGAGGAATGTGCTACCTACAATACGAACACTAGTTTTACTAGACCGAGTGCTTCCGTTTAGTTTTTGCTTATGAGCATGCGTCGTTTTTTTGTCCGTCGGACTAGCATACAGACGAGCGGATTTCGGGGTCCGTCGTAGTTACGACGTAAAGATTTGAAGCATGTTTCAAATCTAAAGTCCGTCGGATTTGAGGCTGAAAAAGTCAGCTGAAAGTCCGAAGAAGCCCACACACGATCGGATTACCAGCCAGCTATAGTCCGTCGGCGTACGTTGGACTTTTGTAGACGAAAAGTCCGACCGTGTGTACGCCCCATTAATCTCTTCTAAGGCGACTTTTTTAAAAACCTCAATGTGTTTATTATCTTTGGTGGGTGGTAGGGATGAGCTTCGAGTTCGAGTCGAACTCATGTTCGACTCGAACATTGGCTGTTCGCAAGTTCGCCGAACAGCGAACAATTTGGGGTGTTCGCGGCAAATTCGAATGCCGTGGAACACCCTTTAAAAGTCTATGGGAGAAATCAAAAGTGCTAATTTTAAAGGCTTATATGCAAGTTATTGTCATAAAAAGTGTTTGGGGACCTGGGTCCCGACCCAGGGGACATGGATCAATGCAAAAAAGTTTTAAAAACGGCCGTTTTTTCAGGAGCAGTGATTTTAATAATGCTTAAAGTCAAACAATAAAAGTGTAATATCCCTTTAAATTTCGTAGCTGGGAGGTGTCTATAGTATGCCTGTAAAGGGGCGCATGTTTTCTGTGTTTAGAACAGTCTGACAGCAAAATGACATTTCGAAGGAAAAAACCCATTTAAAACTACTCGCGGCTATTGCATTGCCGGTCCGACAATACACATAGAAGTTCATTGATAAAAACGGCATGGGAATTCCCCACAGGGGAACCCCGAACCAAAATTAAAAAAAAAAAAATGACGTGGGGGTCCCCCTAAATTCCATACCAGGCCCTTCAGGTCTGGTATGGATATTAAGGGGAACCCCGGCCAAAATTAAAAAAAAATGACATGGGGTCCCCCTAAATTCCATACCAGACCCTTCAGGTCTGGTATAGATATTTAGGGGAACCCCGCGCCAAAATAAACCCAAAAAAACAGCGTGGGGTCCCCCCAAAAATCCATACCAGACCCTTATCCGAGCACGCAACCTGGCAGGCCGCAGGAAAAGAGGGGGGGACGAGAGTGCGGCCCCCCCTCCTGAACCATACCAGGCCACATGCCCTCAACATTGGGAGGGTGCTTTGGGGTAGCCCCCCAAAACACCTTGTCCCCATGTTGATGAGGAGAAGGGCCTCATCCCCACAACCCTGGCCGGTGATTGTGGGGGTCTGCGGGCGGGGGGCTTATCGGAATCTGGAAGCCCCCTTTAACAAGGGGACCCCCAGATCCCGGCCCCCCCTGTGTGAAATGGTAAGGGGGTACTTACCCCTACCATTTCACTAAAAAACTGTCAAAAATGTTAAAAATGACAAGAGACAGTTTTTGTCAATTCCTTTATTTAAATGCTTCTTCTTTCTTCTATCTTCCTTCATCTTCTTCTTCTTCTGGTTCTTCCTCCGGTGTTCTTGTCCAGCATCTCCTCTGCAGCATCTTCTATCTTCTTCTCCTCGGGCCGCTCCGCACCCATGGCATGGGGGGAGGCTCCCGCTCTTCTCTTCATCTTCTTCATCTTCTTCTTCTTCTTCTTCATCTTCTTCTCTTCTTCTCTTCTTCATTTTCTTCTCCGGGCCGCTCCGCATCCATGCTGGCATGGAGGGAGGCTCCCGCTGTGTGACGGCGTCTCCTCATCTGACGGTTCTTAAATAACGGGGGGCGGGGCCACCCGGTGACCCCGCCCCCCTCTGATGCACGGGACATGGTGGGACTTCCCTGTGGCATTTCCCGTGACGTCACAGGGAAGTCCCGTCAAGTCACCGTGCGTCAGAGGGGGGCGGGGTCACGGGTGGCCATGCCCCCTGTTATTTAAGAACCGTCAGACGAGGAGACACCGTCACACAGTGGGAGCCTCCCTCCATGCCAGCATGGATGCGGAGTGGCCCGGAGAAGAAAATGAAGAAGAGAAGAAGAGAACAAGAGAACAAGAGAAGAAAAGAAGAAGAGAAGAAGATGAAGAAGATGAAGAGAAGAACGGGAGCCTCCCCCCATGCCATGGGTGCGGAGCAGCCCGAGGAGAAGAAGATAGAAGACGCCGTGGAGGAGATGCTGGACGAGAACGCCAGAAGAAGAACCAGAAGAGCCAGAAGAACCAGAAGAAGATGAAGGAAGATAGAAGAAAGAAGAAGCATTTAAATAAAGGAATTGTCAAAAACTGTCTCTTGTTATTTTTAACATTTTTGACAGTTTTTTAGTGAAATGGTAGGGGTAAGTACCCCCTTACCATTTCACACAGGGGGGAGGGCCGGGATCTGGGGGTCCCCTTGTTAAAGGGGGCTTCCAGATTCTGATAAGCCCCCCGCCCGCAGACCCCCACAACCACTGGCCAGGGTTGTGGGGATGAGGCCCTTGTCCTCATCAACATGGGGACAAGGTGTTTTGGGGGGCTACCCCAATGCACCCTCCCAATGTTGAGGGCATGTGGCCTGGTACGGTTCAGGAGGGGGGGCCGCACTCTCATCCCCCCCTCTTTTCCTGCGGTCTACCAGGTTGCGTGCTTGGATAAGGGTCTGGTATGGATTTTTGGGGGGACCCCACGCCGTTTTTTTTTTTTTTTTGGCGCGGGGTTCCCCTTAAAATCCATACCAGACCTGAAGGGTTTTTTCATTGTTGATATGTGAGTACCTATGATTGTGTTAATAAAATCAAGTTTTAGCCTGACAATATTACGCTATCTGGGACCTTCCTTTTTTTCTATTTCGTGCCCCCTGTACCACCTGAGGGACTAGGTTCCTGTATTAGGATCTCAAGCATAGAAGAAAAGGTTACTACTCCCAACACTGGTCTTATGCTGTTACCCCATCACCTTAAGGTATGGTAAGGGGCCATTACTTACTAGTGTGTGTTTGACACGAAGAGGAACACTATTTTATATCCATTTAAGCACTTCACCGCAATATGTGCATGCCAGGAAGCCGATTCACCTTGTGAAGGAGGACTTTCATATGTCTATATTCACTTACTGTTTTATTTTGGATATTATGAATTACTAGTCACGTGGATCTGTTATTGCACGAGTCACTTTGATTTTACTGTATGCCTGTTGTGTGCATGCTACGCACAGGATTATACTGTTCACACTGTATACCTTGCACTTTATATAGGAAGTTGTCTTCCTACAGCATTTTGCACTCTTTGATATTTTCACATTTTAATTTCTTGATTATGGATATTCACTGATGCCAATTGTATTTATTGTGTTTGCACTCTGCACTTTCAATTTATCTTGCAATTGTTTTTTATGTAGGATTGGTCACATATTAGTTATAATTTTTGTTTTTATCATCGCTATTAGTTGCGATGTATGCTTTAGTGTGTATATTTTAGCACCATACTTGATTAGCACTATCACTTTAATATAAATTTCTACTCAATGCAGCACCACCCCAACATTGCATTTACTGGTAAGCAGGGTCTGGTTGTACCCTATCCGGTGCAGGCAGCTTTTCCATGAGCTCCGCTGCAACACATATGATAGCGCAGGAATAATCATATACATTTTTGCATATACACATTCCACCAATTCCCGCAGCATTTCCTATACGGGAAAAAGGAAAGTAAATCTAGAAGAAGTCTTTAATACCACGAATGTGAATACCAATAGAAATCTAGATCTGGAAAGTCTGATGAGGAAGTTGGGACACAATATGGAAAAAAAGGTGAGCCTATGGTGGGATATTTGCACCTTTTGAAACATACCTTAAAGAAAATATAGTCCCAAGAAGACTAAGATGGGATATACCCCCAAATGATGGCCTAACAAACCAAGAATCAAATGATGAATGGTTTAAATTTTTTAATTATAAAGGCCTGGAACTACTGAGTTTCCTGTTAGCAAGAAAACAAAGAAAAAATAAAAGAATAGACCAGAACATTTCCGAAATAAAAGAGGAATTGGAATCACATAAAGAAACAGCTGAGTTTAAAACTCTAACCACACAACTGAACAAAGATCTTATAAAAAAGGATAGAGAAGTCCACCAGAGAAAGAGCAAGAAGCACATTAGGGACACAAATGACTTTCGCAATGACCAGGTTTTTAAATGGCAAAGCCAAATAGGCAAAACTGATAATTTATCTACATACTCTACACCTGAGAAAACAGTGAGGGTTTACTCACAACAGTCCAATGAACAACCTGGGCCAATTATTCAAAATACAAGCTACTAAGCCCCGAGAGAGGGAAATAGGGTTATGACCCCAAGACACCAGAATTATGATGAGAGAAATACTGAATATCATCCACATACTCCATACTGAGCTGATAGAAGACTTCAGCATAATATTCAGACACCACAAAATGGAGGAAGAAAACCCTATTACTGGAAAAATAACAGGAAGCTCCAGAATAAGAATAATTGGTATAAACCACCATATGATCTGAGAGACCACAGAGGACCACTGCATGAATATAGGGATCAGAGGAGACCTATATAAATATAGGGATAACAGGGCACCGACATATGAATATTATGGGTCAAGAGAGAGGAGCCCTATCCAAGAATATGGATATGGTGAAAGGAGGGGCCCACCACAGAAAAAATTACCGGCAGAATGAACGGAGTCCAAAAACCACTATGCCACCATAATGAATAGAGATGAAGAAGAGAGACAAGTTAGACAATATCCCCTACAATATGCAGACCAAGATTACAACAGGCCTTTTTTTAGACAGGGGCAGGGAAAATCACGCACTGAGAAATCCAGACGAGACACGAAACTCCAGAAAAATTCCAGAAAGAAGAGAGTAAGGGAGTAAAGGCAGAGGGTATTTTTAATTTAAGTGGTCAGCAACTTACACACGAAGAGATCGCGTTTTAGACAAAGGTCTGAAATATGCACCCACCAAGAACCTCGATAAATTTCAGACTTATATTGGGATCCAGAAATTTGTGAGAAAAATGAAATATCCAGAAATATATTGCAGGGAACCCTTTTAGACATAGACATACAGATACTGTGAATGATGGCATTTTACATAGTACACTGAGGAATAAATCAGTTTTTAACCCACCCACCAAAGATAATAAACACACTGAGGTTTTTAAAAAAGCCATCTTAGAAGAGATTAAGGATCTTAAGATCAAAAAGAAGAACCCAGTCATATCAAAAGTGGCATCCGAAAACTGACGAAAAGGAGGGACATTGTTATCCGACCAGCGGATAAGGGAGGTGGAATTGTTATCCTCTCAAAGGAGCAATATCACAACACTATGATGAATATGCTAGATGATGGCAATACTTACACTAAGCTACTGAGTAACCCTCTGTTCAGGTGCAGAAAGGCACTTGAACAAGTTGTATATTTAGGGGTAAAGAAAAATATACTCAATAAAAAAGAAGCTAGATTTTTAATCCCGGATTCTTGCCGTACACCAATTATATATTCACTACCGAAAATCCACAAAAATAGAACAAACCTAGGCTGATAGTGAACGGTATTGATTCACTTACGTCTAGGATGGGCCAATATATAGATGTCTTCCTACAATCAGCCATTCAAAGTACAAAGGCATATCTCAGAGACACTAAACAAATATTACAAATTATAGAGAATATCCCAAAAGAAGATAGATCGTGGATTATGGCCACTGCAGATGTTTCATCTCTATATACAATAATACCCCATCATCAAGCGTGTGAAGCTGCGAAATGGGGCCTGAGGAAATACACCAAGTTACTGTGTATGCAGAGGAAGTTTTTGATCAAATGCCTGGACTTCAGCCTAAAGAACAACTATTTCTGGTACAACAAGACGTATTATCACCAACAGACTGGAGTAGCCATGGGAGCAATATTTGCCCCGAGTATAGCTGGTCTCTTCATGGCACAGTGGGAGGAAGAAAATGTCTTCAATAACCGACCAGATGAACTGGCGATCTATAAAAGATACATCGATGATATCTTTATATTATGGGAGGGCGATGGTAATCAGCTGACCCAATTCCTTGAGAAACTCAATAGGAACGATAGGAATATCAAAGTGTCCTGGGACATCAGTGAGAATAAAGTAATTTTTTTGGACTAATGGGGCGTACACACGGTCGGACTTTTCAGCTACAAAAGTCCGACAGCCTGTCCGACAGACTTTCGACGGACTTGCGGCGGACTTTCTAACGAACAGACTTGCCTACACACGATCACACAAAAGTCCGTCGAATTCTTACGTGATGACGTACACCGGACTAAAATAAGGAAGTTGATAGCCAGTAGCCAATAGCTGCCCTAGCGTGGGTTTTTGTCCGTCAGACTAGCATACAGACGAGCGGATTTTTCGACCGGACTCGAGTCCGTCGGAAAGATTTGAAGCATGTTTCAAATCTAAAGTCCGTCGGATTTGAGGCTGAAAAAGTCCGTTGAAAGTCCGGAGAAGCCCACACACGATCGGATTACCAGCCAGCTTTAGTCCGTCAGCGTCCGTTGGACTTTTGTAGACGAAAAGTCCGACCGTGTGTACGCGGCATTAGAGATCATACAAGAAAATTTTACATTTAGCACACAGACGCACTTTAAAAATGTCGACAGGAATAGTTATCTCCCAATAGAGAGCTGTCACCATAAAAATTGGCTCTTCAATGTCCCAAAAGGTCAACTTATGCAGCTCAAAAGGAACTGTACCAATGTAGATACTTTTCTAGAACAGGCAGAGAAGATTGGAGAGAGATTTACCTCAAAAGGCTATGATTGTCGATTTATCGATAATAAGATAGTAGAAGTGTCAGAGATGAATCGTAAAGAATTAATTATAATAGATAAGGCGACACAGAAACGTCCAATGGAAGGAGTACCACTAATCCTAGATTTTGGTGTACAACACAAGAAAATAGAAAGGATTAGACACCATTGGTACATTCTGTTGGCAGATAAACAGCTACATGATACCCTATCTGTAAACCCTAGGTTTATATATAAAAGGGCACCAACGATCCGGGATATAGTGGTGAAAAACGTCATAGATCTACCTAAGAAGACTTTTACCTTTTTCACTGGAAACGGGTTTTACCCATGTAAGAGATGCTTTGCATGTCTAAGAACCAGACGTCCAAATGAAAAGATATTTAACTTCTCATCTATAAGTACGGGAGACACCTATGAGGTAAAAAAATGTTATCTGCTGCAACACTGAAGGGGCAGTATATGCCCTGGAGTGCAGCTGCGGCCTTCAATATATTGGCCGAACCAAAAGACCCCTTAAAGTGCGAATTAAAGAGCACGTTCAAAATATTATAAACGGTCACGACAAACATAGTGTATCTAAACATTTTTTGTTATGTCACAATAGGGTTCCTACCCACTTGAAGTTCTGGGGTATCGAACCATACATTAGACACTGGCGGGGGGGGGGGACACAAGGTTAGGACCCTGAGCCAGTTGGAATCCAAATGGATTTTTACTTTAGACACATTTTCGCCCAGGGGCCTGAATTTCGAATTTAACCTCAATTGTTTTCTTAGCGATTTCTGATATTTTTAACAATTTAGTATGGTTTTAGATTATTTCTTATAAGCTACCATATAATTTTTTGCCTAGTGTTTTATTTTATATCCTTTTAGCATCTTGGTTTACCCGCATTTTAACCCTCATTCGTAACATGCTTCCAAGAGTCCCTACATATTTTAATAAATTTGATATGGTTTGTTTTTTCTTTGTTGGATTACACATCTGCTTGCGTTTATTATACACTTGCCTATTGTCCCATTTTTCCCCAATGTTCCCCTTGTGATCACTGTATTTATTATTCTGTAGTTTTTTCTATGTTTCCTGTCAAGCTGATGTTATGGCCTCCTGCTCATTGATATCATTGTATGACAGCCAGCTATGTACGGAGGGGGGTTCTCTCACCTCTGCACATGCTATGTCTGCTCATGTCAGCATTAAGGCTTTTCCCTTCCGATCGTTTTTTTGTTTTTGCTTTCTCTATTTTTGCCCCTATAGAATTTCACATATATTTTAGCATTATATTTTTTATCCAGTTTTTAGGATTTCTTCTTTGTAGGTGTTTTTAATTATCCTGGGAAACTTGCAATACAGCAAAGGATGGCATCCTTCTTATTTATATTTTTTCCTCCTCTGCTGACAGTTTGTTTAATCGTAAACATCTTGGCCTGCCTATAGGCAGCTATTAGGTAGCCGACATTGCGATGCACCGCCCACAGTCCCATTCACGGATGTGCGGCTATACAGTTGATAACCAATACAATGGCCGCGCCCGTGGATCGTCGGGAAGATGGCCGCTATGCTATCTCCCAGGGGACTACAAGAAAATGGCCGCCCATTATTGTCTATGAGACAGCTATTTAAAGACATGTACTGTGCCTCCATGTATCCCCTGATGAAGTCACGTGGTGTGTGATGTCACACGTAGGGACGGGACAGGCACCTTATGCTGACTGAGGCTTACGAGCTCGCCGCTCGTTGGAGATGAGCCATTTTTTTCATTGTTGATATGTGAGTACCTATGATTGTGTTTATAAAATCAAGTTTTAGACTGACAATATTACGCTATCTGGGACCTTCCTTTTTTTCTATTTTTTTTTTACTATTTCGTGCCCCCTGTACCACCTGAGGGACTAAGTTCCTGTATTAGGATCTCGAGCATAGAAGAAAAGGTTACTACTCCCAACACTGGTCTTATGCTGTTACCCCATTACCTTAAAGGTAAGGGGCCATTACTTACTAGTGTGTGTTTGACACGAAGAGGAACACTATTTTATATCCATTTAAGCACTTCACTGCAATATGTGCATGCCAGGAAGCCGATTCACCTTGTGAAGGAGGACTTTCATATGGCTATGTTCACTTACTGTTTTATTTTGGATATTATGAATTACTAGTCACATGGATCTGTTATTGCACGAGTCACTTTGATTTTACTGTATGCCTGTTGTGTGCATGCTACACACAGGATTATACTGTTCACACTGTATACCGTGCACTTTATATAGAAAGTTGTCTTCCTACAGCATTTTGCACTCTTTGATATTTTCACATTTTAATTTCTTGATTATGGATATTCACTGATGCCAATTGTATTTATTGTGTTTGCACCCTGCTTTTTCAATTTATCTTGTAATTGTTTTTTATGTAGGAGTGGCCACATATTATTTATAATTTTTGTTTTTATCATCGCTATTAGTTGCGATTTACTCTTTAGTGTGTTGTTTTTAGCACCATACTTGATTAGCACTATCACTTTAATATAAATTTCTGCTCAGTGCTGGATCAGCGCAGCACCACCCCAACATTGCATTTTCTTCTCCCCGAGCTGTCTTCTCCCAGAGCTGTCTCTCCTGCCGCCGACGTCTTCTCCTGCTGATGTGTTCTTCCGCACAGCCGGTTACCCACTAATAATAAAAACGCAGCTTTTCTTCTGTGGCGGTCTTCTGTGGCCATCCAATAACGTCACACGGAGTCCTCTCCATGGATGTAAAAGACACCACACAGCAGGTGACAACACAGTGGAGGAAGACCGCCACAGAAGAAGAGCGGCTTTTTTTCTATTAGCGGGTAACCGGTGGTGTGGAAGAACACAGCAGATGGAAAAGATGGCGGCAGCAGGAGAGACAGCTCTGGTAGAATACAGCCCGGGGAGAAGATGGAGGAGGGAGAGACCGCGTCTGGAGAAGACGTCTCAGGGAAGAAGACAGCTCAGAGCTATTTTACAATAAAGGATTTGTCAAAAACCGGCTATTGATTTTTTTACATTTCACTGTTTTTTCTGGTGAATGGGTAGGGGTACAATATACCCCATACCTATTCACATAGGGGGCAGGATCTAGGAGCCCCCTTGTTAAAGGGGGCTTCCAGATTCTGATAAACCCACTGCCCGCAGACTGACAACCACTGACCAGGGTTGTCGGGAAGAGGCCCTTGTCCCCACCAACATGGGGACAAGGTGCTTTGGGGCATGCGGCCTGGTAGGGTTCAGAAGGGAAGGGTGCTCGCTTGTCCCCCCCATCCTGACCTCCAGGCTGCATGCTCAGATAAGGGTCTGGTATGGATTTTGGGGGCCCCATGTCAAATTTTACATTTTGGTGTGGGATTCCCCTTAAAGACCGGAAGGGCCTGGTATGTACTGGGTGGGACCCTAAGATGTTTTTTTCCTTGATTTTTGGAATTCCACACCATAATATTATTGAATAAGTACATACCATTGCATGCATTTGAAGAGTTAAAATATGGAATAAACCAATGCAATGTACAATGCACGCTTTCAGGAGGTGATGCTGTCAGTGGATTTGAACTCAAGGCTTAAACCTTTGAGGGCAGCACATACCTACAGAGAAAATACCTTTACTAATGTTTTATTCTATACAATAATGTTTTGCATTTCAGGCATTATTATAGTAACAATTATGCTGATGTGGCATTGGCTAATAGGCATTCGCCTCTTTTCAGCATATGCTGCTGAGTCTAATGCAAGCTTTCAGTAGGTGATACCATCTTTGTGATTTTCAGCCATTTGAGCACAATTATATTGAGAACATACATTTACTAGTGTTTAAAGGTGAGACTACTTTATATTCTAGGTATAATAGTACTCAGCACACTTAGGCCCCTTTCACACTTGTGCGACCTGAAAGTTGTGCGATTTTGATGTGACTAAGCAATGCCTGTGTAATCTTGAGGTCTATGGACACAGGAGTCGCAGGGAAAGGCGCCCAATTTTCCAGCGATTTTGCGTCAGAAATTTTGCCATGATTCCAGGGAATGCCTGTGTAAACTTGAGTTCTATGGACCTTAACTCGCATCAAAGTTGGACCAAAGTAGTACAGGGTTTACTTTGAAATCGGTGTGACTTGAAGTCGCACAGATATGAATGGTACACATTGAAAATCATGGGGTATGACTTGTCATGTGACTCTGATCTCCAAAGTCTCACAAGCGTAAAAGGGGCCTCAGCCTGACTTTGTTAGCAATTTCAGAGACATCAGTGCACTTTCCTGCAAAGCTGTCTAGTAAAATCACATAGGTCCCAACTGTCCCTGATTTGGAACAAAGTCCCTCTGTCCTCCTCATTTGTGTCTCATTTTGTTCTGATCTGTATAGTTGTATATAAAATGCACTTTTTATCTTTTCAAAAAGGGTTTCCCAGCGCTAAACCTTTCATCTAATTTCTAAATTGCTTTGTTTGTAAATTTCCAAAGCCAATCTAAAGGCATATTATTGGTAAAGAAAAAGCACTTGGAGGTTTAACTAATATATATATTTTTTTTAATAATTCTCCTTTAGGAAGGTTTTTTAGGAGGTGTGTCCTATGCCTACATACTTTTGCCAACATGTGTCCCTTATATCCATCTCAAAAAGTTGGGAGGTAAGAAATCGCCCCCTGAAGTCGCCCAAAGCAGTGCAGGAACTATTTTTGGGAAGCGTTGTGGCGTCACACCAATTCAAGCAGTTCCATTGCCGTCAATAGGCATCGATTTGGCCTGCAATTTGACATGTCAATTCAGAGCTATGTGAACACTGGTGAAGTTGCATAGATATGAATGGAACTCATGGGGGACAACTTTGGACTCTGAAGTCCAAAGCTGCATGAAAAGTCACCCAAGTGTGAAAGTAACCTAATGAGATTAATTGATAACACCTTTGAATAAGGCCCCATTTTCACTTGTGCCACCTTAAAATTGCACAGCTTTAACATGACTTGAAGCAATGTCTGTGTAATCTTGTGGTGTATGGACCTTAAATCGCATCAAAGTCAAACCAAGGTAGTGCAGGGACAAATTTTCCCCACTTTCAGCATGCACAAGTGACAACAGGGCCAAATTCAAAGGTGTTATCCTTGAATTTCATTCACACTGCTGCGACCTGAAAGTTGCACTATTTTGCTGCCACTTTGCAATTGTAAGCTCCTATGAGCAGGGCCCTTAAAATACAATCTCAAATGTGTCTAAACCTTAGAGTGGACACAGCTTTACTTTCAGTGTATAATGGGCATCACATCACATTTTTATCTGCAAGATTAAAGAAACATACTTAACAGTCATTCTTACAAAGCATTCCAACATAATATTAAAAAAGCCACAAGTTCAAAAAAATAACACCCACCACCACCCTACAAATCCACACATCCATACATTGGTGATCATGTTCTGCTGGAAGCTGCATTTCTGTGTGCATGATTAAGCAATGAGATCAAAGAGTAGAAGGTCAGCACATGCTTCCAAACCATGTTTGCATGGTCAGACAGGAACAATACACACACAACATTGACAGCATGCCCATAGAAACCCACTTTTGATGGAAAAAATGCACAAGCAAACAACCCTAGTTGGGCATTTGTCATCATGCACAATATCATTCCTTCACCAGAAATCACAGCAAAAAAACCTGGCCTATTGTCAAGCCAAACGAAACCCCCTCCCCCACTGCAGGCCTTTATATAAGAGAGGTTGTATTGTTAGCACACTGACACACGCCCAATAGAAGTACACACCCACCAGTAACTTTCAATCTGTCTCTTCGTGTATGTCTAAAGTGATTGCACCTGACGGGCAGGAACACATAATACTATTTGCAACTGTGTTAGCCCTTGGCTATGTGCATCAAATCTCCAACTACAGGCCAAAGATCGAAGTCCATTTGCATGCACATAAACAAAGCAACAGTTTTCTAAGCATATGTTCCCATGTAGTGTAAACCCTACAATTATAAATGTCCAAGTCCCTGGCATGATTAGTGCTAACAAACATTGGGGGTTATTTACGAAAGGCAAATCCACTTTGCACTACAAGTGCAAACTACATGTGCAAAGTGCACTGAAAAATGCACTGAAAGTGCAGTTGCTGTAGATCTGGGGGGGACATGCAAGGGAAATAAAAAACAGCATTTTAGCTTGCACATGATTGGATGATACAATCAGCAGAGCTTCCCCTAATTTCAGATCTTCCCCTCAGATCTACAGTGACTGCACTTCCAAGTGCACTTTCAGAGCAATTTCAAGTGCACTTTGTACTTGTAGTTTGCACTTGTAGTGCAAAGTGGATTTGCCTTTCATTAACAACCCCCATTGAAGCGGAGTTCCCCTTAAAAAAAAAGTTAAAAGTCAGCTGCTACAAATATTGCAATGAGCTTCCAATCTAAAGTCCAAAACTAACTTTCTTACATTAAAGACTATTTTGACAGAAGAAATATAAGATGCAAGAGTCTCTTTGGATTGTGGTGAGAAACCCACACAGGGCGAGCATATAAACCTCGACACAAGAATTAGCATGTTCAACCAACCACCCCATGCTGCTAGACAGAATTGCTACCCACTTAGCCAGCAGGCAGCCTCACACATGTTGTCTGCATCTCTGTGGTGTGAACCAGCCTTAAGTCCATAGCCATGCTCAGTGTCACAAGCAATATACAATATATTGTCCTAAGTATTGGGACGCCTGCCTTTAAATACACATGAACTGTAATGGCATCCCAGTCTTAGTCCGTAGGGTTCAATATTGAGTTGGCCCACCCTTTGCAGCTATAACAGCTACAACTCTTCCCACAAGGTTTAGGAGTGTGACAATGGGAATGTTTGACCATTTTTCCAAGTGCATTTGTGAGGTCAGGCACTGATGTTGGATGAGAAGGCCTGGCTTACAGTCTCCACTCTAATTCATCCCCAAGATGTTCTGTTGTGATGAGGTCAGGACTCTGTCCAGGCCAGTCAAGTTGCTCCACCCCAAACTCACTCATCCATGTCTTTATGGACCTAGCTTTGTGCACTGGTCCAAATCATTTGGTGGAAGGGGGATTATGGCATGGGGTTGTTTTCAAGGGCTTGGTTCCTTAGTTCCAGTGAAGGGAACTCTTAAGGCATCATCATACCACGACATTTTGGACAATTTCATGCTCCCAACTTTGAGGGAACGGTTTGGGGATGGCCCCTTTCTGTTCCAACATGATTGCACACCAGTGCACAAAGCAAGGTCCCTAAAGACATGGATGAGTGAGTTTGGGGTGGAGGAACTTTACTGGCCTGTAGTCCTGACCTCAACCCGATAGAACACCTTTTGGCTGAATTAGAGCAGAGACTGCGAGCCAGGCCTTCTCATCCAACATCAGTGCCTGGCCTCACAAATGCACTTCTGGAAAAATGATAAAACATTGCCATAGACCAGTGGTTCTCAACCCCTGTCCTCAGGACCCACTAACAGGCCAGATTTTAAGTATTACCTTGGGGAGATACAGACTAGAATACTGCAATCACTGAGCAGCAAATGATACCACCTGTGATGTATTTCAGTTATCTTGCAAACCTGGCCTGTTAATGTGTCCTGAGGACAGGAGTTGAGAACCACTGCCATAGACACACTAAACCTTGTGGACAGGCTTCCCAGAAGCTCTTCTAGCTGCAAAGGGAGGGCCAAATCAATTTTTAACCCTACGGACTAAGACTGGGCTTGCCATTAAAGTTCATGTGTGTGTAAAGGCAGGCATCCCAAAATTTTTGTCTAGTGCATCTAGGAAGATTTACAATGGTGGTGGAACCCTCCTACACATGAATACTACATTTAGACATAGTTTTAGGACCTGAGAGATAAGACAACTTTTCTACATGAAGCGGCATGTTTGGGAATCAAACCCAGGCACTCAGTGATGCTAAGCAGACATTCTAACCTCTAAGCCACATGTGAAAACCTCCTATACATAAATACTCATGAATACTGCATTTCTTTGGACATACAGGTGATGGAATTACATTACTCAAGAGTTATTCTTCTTGATTTATTCTGTGATATTTGGTGGTTCTTTGTGGGTGAATGTACAGTGATATTTGTAGTGAATAGTGATATTATCCTCAAATTTTTGGGAATTACATTTTTGATATCTGATGTTGGTACACATATCACATTTTTTGGGCTCAAATAATGATTATTTGGAAATAATAAAAAGCACAAAAAATTGTGACTCATTTTAAATTTGCATCAGCAATGGTATTGTTTGTGGATTGTAAAGACACCTGTGTGAGTTTGGGTAAATATTGTTGTGAGATGGAGAGTAACAAGTGAAATTGACAGAGAAAAATATATTTTACCTAATCATCAAAACATTCTAGCATTCTTAAAAGCAAAATAGATGAGAAAAAACAAAATAGAAGCAATGAAACATTGTTGCAAGGAACATTTATTTCATCAAAAGATACATTTAATTTCAAAGTTAAATGTATTTATTTATTGTACCATTAGAATCAATGGCTGAAACTTGCATTGGACTATAATAGCGCCGATTTTCATTCTCAAAAACGCATTTTAGCCAAGCGCTAATTTCAGTATTTACTATAGCTCCCTGTAAAAAAGCCATCAGCGCTAAAATGAGAGCTATTTGCAGGTCTGAGCATGCTCAGTTGTGTTGGCATCTAGTTGTACAAACACGGGGAATTTATCTCTTCTCAGACTCTTAAAGATATTTCAGCTTAGAAATAATTTTTTCACACAGTTTAAAAGCAGATTATCTTTAAATAATATACCGCATATTTTAGTACCATTTTAGATAATTATATCATGCTCCAAACATTATTTCCATGTGCAATTCTCCAGGTTTTAGCAGAGTAAGGATTTGGGCACTATTTAGTTTCAGGGAACTATAGTAAATTCGATTTTGGGAGTATTTTCTCACCAGCGCTATAGTGAATACAGTTTTCGCGCTAATTAGCGCGAATTCATGCAAATTAGCGCCGCAGCCCTATAGTAAATGACCCCCAGTGTCTCTAAACATTTTGCCACATATCGCAACAAGGACCCCACCCAATTGAGTTCTTGGGGTATATAACCATACAAAAAACATTGGCATAGTGGACATAAGTCCAAATGGATTTTTATATTGGACACTTTGGCACCTCGGGGATTGAATAATGAATTCTACCTTAATTGTTTTATAAGTGATTTTTAAGAGAATAATTTTAATTATTTTAGGATTAAAATTTTATCTACAAATATAGATTTTAATATATTAATTTTAGACTTGTTCTACTCCCCTTTTCCTATGGATGTGATATGTTATGTTTCTCTCATACCTATCTACCTAGACATCGTTGTATGTATGTATGGGATATGTTGAGGCAATGACATCATTTCCGGTGTCCCCAGCATTTTTATCTCGCCCACTGTTCACATTGAAAGATAGATTTATATTTAGAAATATTTTTTGACCATATTACATTTGCTGCAATACGGGCTATTCTATCAACATTTAACTTCAGAACTAAATGCATTCCATCATAGATTGTGTGTATAATACTTTTTTTAAGCTTTGCACTAGAATTATTGCAGCCGTTTCAGTTTGCTAATTATGAGCTACAGGAAAATGGCCGCGGTTGTAGTCTTATGGACATCTAATTGAAAATGGCTGCTAGATTGTTTTTAATGGTAGGACTTCAAGAAAATGACAGCTCGTCAACACATTATAATAAACCTGTTTAAGGACACTTCCAGTACTCATATGTATTCCCTGATGAAGTCACGTGATCGGGCACCGGAAGTGACGTTAGGCCGCAAGCTCGATGCTAGTTTTTGTTTCCTCTTGTTTTAAACTGCTTCATGTGAGTACTTTATTGTTTACTGTCAAAAATAAATACTAGTTCTATATACTTCACTATTGGGGTCCCCTGTTTTCCTTCTTTTTCCATCTGCTGATGTGCTTTCCTGAGAGGAATTCTACTGCTAATTATCCAGAGAAGGAAAACACATACATATAAACCAGGCTCCATACAAATTGTAACTGATAAGGATGTACTTAGAGGGATCGCTTCCAGAACTCTAGAATTTGGATCACCTCTGGCTATTCTTACGCTGTTACCTTACAGTGGTAGGGTAAGGAGCCACTGCATCTGTAGGTGGAATTGCATTAAAGATAAGGATCACCTAAGTCACATTGTCCTTATTCTAGTTGAAATATAGCACTTTAAACACCAGCACCTTCTTTGAAGATTTTATTCACTGTGAACTTTTTTGGCACTTGCACTTTATTACGTTTAGATCCATATTGTTTTTGGTGTATGCACTATATTGGAGGATTTTTTTTTTCACATGGGATGTCCATCACTCATTTATTATTTAGTATACTAGATTTATTATGCATTGTCTTTTTTATGTATTTAATTATTATTATCGCACAAATATGATCTAGTACATATAGCACTTTATATTTAATATTGCATAATTTTATTTTGGAGCGCAGCATCATATATTGATTTTTGTACTAGTTTTTTGTTGGGTGTTGTTTGACCTGGTGGGTGCTTGCTGCAACCAAAAACCTTATCTATTTAGTTCAGGTAGTGCGGGAATACCTATTGCATCTATTTAGTTTTATCTCAAAACACTCATTCCTGCAGCCACCATGGATGTATTTTCCTTTATGGAAAAAAGGAAAGTCAATCTAAATGAAGTATTTAGTACTTCAGATACCAACACAAAAAATGGAGATCTAGAAAGCATAATGAGGAAACTAGGCCACAATATGGAAAGGAAAGTAAGTCTATGGTGGGATACATCCACTTTCAAACAATACTTGAAAGATAGTTTGGTCCCTAGATGCCTTATGTGGGATCTCCCACTGAATGATGGTCTGGTAGACCAAGAATCCACTGATGAATGGTTTAAATTTTGTAATGAGAAGAGGTTGGAACTTTTAACATTCTTGTTAAAAAGGAAACAGAGGGGGGGCAGGAGGCGGAGCCTAGTGGAGCAGACATGCATTGTTAGAGCTCCACACCGCTGAGGAGAGAAGAGAAGGACAAAGCGGAGCCTACAGGCTCAAAAGGTATCCATTTGAACCTTTTTGCCCCTGGGAACAAACTGTGAAAGTTTGGGCAGGAAATATGGTAATGGGAGGAAACCATGGCAGAAATAAAAATCACCTCACAAAGAGCTCACAGGCACTCACTGCAGCTGAAGCAGCTCCAGTCACCTCACAAGATACATTCAAAATTCAAAAAGTGTAGCGCTATAAACTCCATACATAAAAACTAAAGAATAAATAATCAAAAATATTAAGTGATTATAGGACAGACATTCTAGTGTAAACCAAAAAGTGCTTTTGTGAAAAAATGTGATTGGTAAACAAAGCTTAAATACATTCATTAAATCCAATGATAAGTGAAAAACATCACAAAATAATATTATAAATGAAGTCCATGTCACAATAAGTGAAAAAACTGTGATGATAGTGCATAAACGATGGTGGACAAGTGTTTCCTGGGCATGCGGAAGGGTTGTTTAGACCGAGCAGCTTGGTAGGTAAATGGACTACGTGGAGACCAAACGTGAACAGAGGATTGGAATCAGTGCCAAAACCGTCACCAGGAATCATAGAGGCTTACCAGAAGTATTGGCCTGAGATAGCATATGCCAAAACAGGTCAAAAGGCTTGATGACCGACAGGTCTGAATGTGGCAGTTGGTCAGATGTCGTTGTCACATAGAGAAGGGGAAAGGAAAACAGCACGGCTTCCTCTTCACTGGGTGCACCATAGGCCAATAGTATATGTGGCATGTGAGGGAAAAACACTCACATAGCGTGATAACGTTTTTAAACTTGGATTTATTTAAAAATAGATAAAAAACAGACTCACATTTTTTGAAGAAGAAAACAGCATATAAATCATAAAGCGGTAGTCATGAGAGGTCCACCCAACATGTTTCAACTTAAACAGTCATCATCTGGGGTACTTAACCACTACCTCACAAGATACAGCATCAGGGCGCTCTCACAGACAGAAAATGTCACAGCAAGACTCTCCATTTGAGTCAGATACAGAACAAATCCTCTCACAAACTTCTCCACAAGCCTCCTCAGCATCCCCAGTAATATTATTACAATTTGAAAAGATGCTTCATAAGGCTTTAAAACAAACCTCAGACCAAATAACAAAAAGCCTAACCAAAGAAATAAGAGAGCTGGGAAACCGCACCGCAGCCCTAGAAATAAAAATGGATGAAATTGAAATTACAACCCAAGAAAATATAACAGAATTGGAACAATTAAAAAAAGAGAATTTAATACTTCAAACTAAGCTCGAAGATTACGAAAATAGAGCCAGACGTTCAAACTTGCGCATAAGGGGAATACCTGAAACTGTGACAGACCTGCAATCTACTATTACTGCTCTATTACAAGAACTAAAGCCAGATATCCCTATTGAACGTTTAGAACTGGACAGAGTACACAGAGCCCTCACAGCCAAAAAGAAAGATGGACCCCCACGTGATATAATCACAAAATTTCATTATTACAGAACGAAAGAACAAATACTAATTGCTGCAAGAGAAAAAAAGGAACTTAATTTTCAAGGACACAATTATCAAATTTTTGCTGACCTATCCCAACTTACTATTACTAAAAGACGATCCATGAAACCCCAACTAATGGAACTGCAATGCCACAACATTATGTATCAATGGGGCTTCCCCTTTTCAGTCAGATTTAACTACCAAGGTACAATTTACAGAAGCAGATCAGCAGATGAACTACAACAAACCCTTTTAAAATTAAATCTGACAGAACCCACAAGCAGCAACACTCCCACACGCAGAAGAATGGCATCATCTTCACCTTCAGGCAGCACCCAGAAAATTTCAGAACAAAATGGGAATCATCATTCTCACAAAAGAGGCCGTTATGCCACATCATCCATGGACCAAGAAGATTCAATGGACTGACATCCTAATTCCTGATATCTCTTCATTTATTATACTAAGAGATGGTTCTCTATAAAAAAACCTATATTTATAACTGAATGTAACTGCATTCTGATAGTCACACACTGTGTGGGATCATGTTACATTCCAGTTATATTTCTTATTACTTCTGATTCATATAGCCTTAGAATATATAAGTGAAATAAGGAAATTCTTGTTCAGTTATATATTATCAGGTAATAACAATAGATTTATTACTTTTTAGGACAAATATGTTCAATAATCCAGAAGTAATGGAAGCTTTTTCTTTCTTTTCTTAAAACAAATATATTATTACCTAACTAGTTCCTAGAATTATGTTTTTGTTTATTCTAATCTGAAGCAATACAACCTCAATTTTATGAGTTAACATATCTAAACAGTTACATATGAATAAAATATGTAATTGTTTACTCTAAAAGGGTTAAAATCCCAAAATAATTCAAACTATCTTCATCAATACCAAAGTTATTAACAGTACCTTTCTAACTGAATTATTTAGCCTAGGGCAAGACTAACCATATACAACCACCCTGGAATAAATAATTTCAACAAAAACTATATTCTGCACTCCAATTAATGAAACATCATTTTGATGTCTTTTGACATAGCACTTCTCTCCTGTAAGCGGAAGATCCGTGTACCCCCATTAGCCCTCCTCATTCTCCCAACCATATTATGTGGGAGTGTGACGAAGGCACTTATTCCCCTGAGAGAGATATTTATTCTCTTTCACGGGTAAATTGTGATTACTTGCAAAAAATAATTTATACAATGTATCATCTAATCTCATATGTTTTTTGTTTACTCTTTACTCCAGAATTCACTGGTTTCTTTTCTATCTATTCATCTCTTCAGTCCACACAGGTTGATCTGCGCAGTCAGCTCTGCATAACAAAAAGTAAGTCAAAACTATTTGATCTATTGCCATGGCACCACTGAATATACTTTCCCTGAATGTTCAGGGAATAAATGTCCCTCAAAAAAGGACCAAAGCCTTCCATACTTTCCATAACAAGAAGGCTCACATAGTATGCCTCCAAGAAACACACTTCACCAAAGATTCTACTCCAAAATATATTTCTCCTTTTTATCAACAAATTTACACGGCTTCTGCCTGTACCAAGCAAAGGGGAACTCTAATTGCATTTCACCGATCCACACCATTCACCTTATCATCAGAAATTAAAGACCCAGAAGGTAGATACCTGATACTCATGGGTTATATAATGGATACAGCAATCACAGTGATTTCCTACTACGCTCCTAACAAACAACCTACACCATTCCTCTCACATATATTACAAGTGATTAATACACACAAAATAGGAACAGTGATAATGTGTGGGGATTCGAACCAGGTCCTCCTCCCATTTCTAGATAAATCACCTTTTACACCATCCAAAATAACCTCTAGATTACCTTTTTCTCAACTTCTTTCCAAATACAATCTGGTAGATTCGTGGAGAGAAAGTAACCCAATGAAAAAGAAATTCACTTATTTCTCGCACCCTCATCAAACCTTCACCAGAATAGATCATATTTTTCTAACAATAGGAATGATACCAGAAATTATTGCATCAGATATAATTCCGATTCCGTGGTCTGACCATAATGCAGTATACACTACTATAGCCTCAGCCATACCAAAAGCGCATGACCCAACGTGGTACTTACCGGACATAATGCTCAAACACCCACTACATCAGATGGCCATTGAACAAGCTTTAAAGGAATACATATCAATTAATAATACAACAGACATCTCCCCAATAACACTGTGGGAAGCTCATAAGCCTGTCTTGCGTGGTACAATACAAAGACAAATGGCACTATTTAAACGGGAACGCAAAAATCTAGCAAAAAAACTAGAACTCAATTTTAATGCAGCCTACATATCATTTCAAGATAATCCATCTTAGAGTACAAAATCTCATCTGGAAAAATCTAGATTGGAATACGATCTATTTCTCACTGAGTCAGTTGATAAATCCCTCAAACGCTCCAAACACAATTTCTACATGAATACAAACAAACCAGGTACATATTTGGCTCGGGCATTAAATTCAACTAACAAATCTTTCAAACCAATACGTTTGAAATTATCAAAAAATGTTTACACTTGTAATCCAGTTAAAATAGTCCATAAATTTCACTCACATCTCGCAACTTTATACAAGACAAACAATGAATTTAATCCTACAGAGGCTGAATCCTTCTTCTCAAAAATAACCTTACCTGAGTTATCTCAGAATCAAAAAAGCAGTTTGGATGAGCCTATAACTATAGATGAAGTTGCTAACGCCATAAAAGACCTAAAACTTAACAAAAGACCAGGCCCAGACGGCTACTCGGCTTTATACTATAAAACATTCTCAGAAATACTCTCTCCCATTCTCACTGAAACTTTTAACAAACTTCTAGATGGACATTCTTTTCGGCAAGAAACACTAATGGCAATTGTTTGTATGATCCCAAAACCCCTTTCTGATGATACTTCCTGTGTGAATTATCGGCCTATCTCTCTGTTAAACCTCGATATTAAATTATTAGCAAAAATAATAGCAAAACGCCTTAATAGCATTATAGGAAAATTAATACATAGAGATCAAGTAGGCTTCATGCCAAATAGACAGGCAGGCGATAATATACGCAGGGCAGTGTTATTGGCACATATTGCTAAAAAACGGAAAATCCCTTTATGTTTTCTATCTCTCGATATTAAGAGGGCATTTGACACAGTATCCTGGCAATATATGCAATATTCATTACAAAAATGGGGTTTTGGACCCCACTTTTTAACATGGATCAAAGCATTATATAATAAACCCAAAGCCTATATAAAATATGCTGGATACAAATCTGAAGCCTTTATTATCGAAAGAGGTACCCGACAGGGTTGCCCATTATCTCCCTTATTATTTGCCCTTATACTCGAACCCATGGCCCAATACATCAGAACAAACCAAACTATAACTGGCATTGAAGTAGGAGGTATTACACACAAATTATGTATATTTGCAGACGATATATTACTTTTTCTATCATCACCACAGGTCTCTGGTCCTAACTTAATTCCAGCTCTTGATGGATTTGCAGCCCTATCCGGCCTTATGATTAATCCTAAGAAATGCCTAATGCTTAATATTTCACTCACAAACATGGAATTGATCCCGGCTAGGGCTGCACTCCCATTCACATGGGCAGAAAAATCAATCCCATATCTTGGAATTCATTTAACAGCATCTCATTCTGACTTATTCTCAGCCAATTATCCTCCTGTATTAAGACAGATCACAAATCTAATAAAACAATGGTCGCAACTTCCTTTATCCTGGATAGGGAAGATTAATGCAATCAAAATGACTATTCTACCCAAATTGCTTTATCTATTCAGAGTCCTCCCTATTCCAATTCCTTCCTATTTTTTGAGAATAGTACAAAAAAGAGCAACTTCGTTTATATGGGGCTCTTCTAAACCACGTATACCTATACACACACTACATCTTCCCAAAAATAAAGAAGGCCTGGGATACCCTAATTTTACTAACTACTACAGAGCAGCACATTTGGCCAGTCTGTCCAAATACCATGCAAAACAGGAAATCCCATTATTGGTATTTATAGAGGCTTCAGAAAATGACCCTCTATTAATATCAAATTTATTATGGCTTGATCCTAAAGACCGCTTTAAAATTCATAATCCCATAACTAAACACTTCTTATCTCTCTGGGATAAACTAAAAACCAAATATCAGTTACAATCTCCACACAATCCTCTCCTTTCTTTTATCAGAAATCCGGCCTTTTATCCGGCATGGATCTACCCAAATTCTTTTAAAGCTTGGACAACATCAGGCATTCAGACACTAAATGACTTCATAGCATCTAAATCATTCCTTTCATTCCCATCGCTTAGAGAAAAATATGATCTACCAAACTCTGAGATATTTAGATATCTCCAAATCAAAATTTTCTATACACCATTCCTAAAGGGGGATACACCATTATCCCAATTATCCATTTTTGAATCAATCTGTACAAAAGATCCATTTGCTAAAGGTACAATTTCATCACTTTAAAATCAATTATATGGAGTAGCAAATCTTAATAGACCCTCTTACGTTCAGAGGTGGGAGGAGGACCTGGGACGAACTTTAGAAGACACGGACTAGTCTAACATATGGCTCACATCTAAGTCATCTTCACCCAACATCTTAGCACTGGAGACAAATTAGTCCTAACTCGCTGGTACCTTGTACCCGCTAGAGTGGCAAAATATTCACCTAATACCTCAGCTCTTTGTTTTCGAGGATGCCCAGAAATAGGCACATATTTACACATATGGTGGACGTGCCCAGTAATCCAAACCTTCTGGAAGGAAGTCTTCGTGATTGCATCTAAAATATTTAAAAAAATAATACAACCAGATCCATATTTAACTTTACTTAATCTAAAACCGGAATGGTTAACACTCTCTCAATTCAAACTTATGATCCAACTAATAATGGCTGCAAAACAAACAGTGGCCAAGGCATGGAAATCTCCTACATTGGTACTAGCAGAAACAATTCACAGAATGAATAATACAATGTCCCATGCTAAGATGGTAGCCATCGATCAAAATCAAATTCCAAAATTTGAAAAACTTTGGCATCCTTGGATAAAACAACAGTTCCTGTCAAACTTCAATGACTCTGTCCTGTTGCCATGGTAACAGATTAAATGACTTACAGAGACACCCATTCTAAGGCTTCAAAGAGAACTAAAAAGAATAATAAACTGACGAGCGGGACAACCTTGTGGACCATACCTCTACCTTTCAACCCTTTTTCTTCTTTTTCTTTCCTTTTCTCCACCTTACGATTAAAGCTCATTATTAGAATTTATTTGACCTATATACACTCTACTTGTAAACAATATGTATAGTAGGTATAAATCATTTAAATACCTACAAAAGTAACTAAGGAAATGATATATATCTTTAATTTAGGTTTACGTAAACCCAATGTTTAATATTTGAAATTTCATGATATTTACCTATATAAACCCTACTGTAAAACAATGAGCTTACTTTATAGATCCTTGTAAACTTACTTTATGTATCTTTATAACATTGTATACTCAATAAACTTCTTTTGACAAGGAAAAAGGAAACAGAGAAAAATAAGGAATATAGGAGAAATTAGGGAAGAACTAGAAATTAATTAAGAGACAGCTGAGTTTACTGCACTCACCACACAACTAAAGACTTGATTAAAAAAATATAACGATGTCCAAAGTAGAAAAAGTAAGAAATATACTAGAGATATTAATGACTTCAAAAATGACCAAGTTTTTAAATGGCAAAGTCAGCTAGGACATTTAGACCCTATCTCTACTTACTCTACACCTGAGAAAACAGTTTTGCCCTGTACACACGATAGGATTTTCCGACAACAAATGTTGGATGTGAGCTTGTTGTCGGAAAGTCTGACCGTGGGTATGCTCCATAGAACATTTGTTGTCGGAATTTCCGCCGACAAATGTTTGAGAGCAGTTTCTCAAATGTTGTTGTTGGAAATTCCAAGCGTGTGTACATAAGTCTAATGCACAAAAGTCCACGCATGCTCGGAATCAAGCAGAAGAGTCGCATTGGCTATTGAACTTCATTTTTCTCGGCTCGTCGTACGTGTTGTATGTCACTGCATTCTTGATGTTCGGAATTTCCAACAACATTTGTGTGACCGTGTGTATGGAAGACAAGTTTGAGCCAACATCCCTCGGAAAAAAATCCATGGTTTTGTTGTCGGAAAATCCTATAGTGTGTACCGGGCATTAGAGTTAATGCACAACATATGAACACACAATCTGATCGTAATACAACAAATAGACCTTACCAGTATAATGACCACATAAATAGAAATAGAATTGATTCTCCAAGACATTTGAGACCGAATTAAGCGTATGGTGATTCCAATCACCATACCCCACAATACCCGGATACAAGACCCCCTTATCACAATCAGACCCCTCATAATGGCTGGAACAAAACACATTGGAAAAATAATAAGAAAAATCATATTGGAAACAACAATTGAAATAGACCACCCTATGAACAAAGGGATACAAGGGGGCCACCACACGCGACACGGACAACGTGGAAGAAGCCCAATGTCCAACTATGAACATGGATATAGAGACAGAGGGGGTCCATCTCAAGGACAGAATCATCCATATGAACATAGCCCCATACCAACACATAATTACTATGCCCCCCTTAGAGACCACCATGAAGAAGAAAGAGATGAGAGATATTATCAGACATATTATCAAGATCCACATCAGAATAGGTCTTTTTTAGGGAGAGGCACGGAGAATTATCCTCCAGGGCGCACGGACGAATCAAGATTGATGAGAAGGAGTCCAGGAAGAAGCGAGGATGTAGATCAGGAAAGAGAGAACAAACTTATATAGGGATCCAAAAATATATTATAAAGTTGAATATTAAAAAATACATACCGAGCAATCCAACTAAAATCAGACTGCCGGTAGAAAATCAGGAGATTTTACACAGTGAACTTAGGAACAAGTCAGTTTTTATTCCCCCTGTGAACAACAATAAACATATAGAGGTGTAAAAAAAATAGTACTACAATATTTGAAGGATCTGAAGATAAAGAAAAAAGAAGAACCCAATTATGTGAACAGTGGCATCAGGAAACTCATGAAAAGGAAAGACGTTGTTATCCGACCAGTGGATAAGGGAGGAGGAATTGTGATCCTCTCCAGAGCACAATATAATGATAATATGAGTAAACTTATGCCACGTACACACGATCGGATTTTCCGACGGGAAATGTTGGATGTGAGCTTGTTGGCGGTAAGTCTGACTGTGTGTATGCTCCATCGGACATTTGTTGTTGGAATTTCTGCCAATAAATGTTGGCTAGCATGCTCTCAAATTTTCCGCCAACAAATGTGTGTTGTCGGACTTTCCGATCGTGTTTACACAAGTCCGTCGGACAAAAGTCCAAAGTATAAACACGCATGCTCGGAATCAAGGAGGAGCCGGAAGCGCTTGGTCTTGCAAAACTAGCGTTTGTAATGGAGATATCACATACGTCTTGTACGTCACTACGTTTGTAATTGTTGGCCAACATTTGTGTGACCGTGTGTACGCAGGACAAGTTGGAGCCAAGACACTTCAAACAAAATTCCACGGTTGTGTTGTCGGAAAGACCAATTGTGTGTTTGAGGCCTTAGAGGATGAAAACACTTACAGTTAATTACCCAATGTCAGGACCTGGGCTTGAACCTGGAACCTCATCGGCGTCTGGCATTGACTCATCCCACTGCGCTATCTGGGATGCTGGAAAGCTCCCTGCCTGATCTATTGGACAATACTATCTGATCCACTGGACAACCCTGCCTTGTGTCTTAATTGCTGTTGAACCTTGAACTCCTTGCTCCTCCTATGAACTTCCTATATAATCTTTGTCTCAGCACTTCCTCTTTGCCAGGTTATTGTGCCTTCTCAGCCACTGTCTTGCTCTTGTCTTCCCTGCTGCCGTCTCTATTTTGCTACCACTTGTGATTGACCCTTGGCTTGTTCCTTGACTACTCGACTGCCTGATCCCAACCTGCAACTACTCGTTACCAACCTTTTGACTTGTTTACAGACCACTCTGTTGTATGATCCTTATCTGCTCATCCGCTTCTGGACCCCAGCTTGCTCACACCCTTGTGGGGCAAACTTGAGGACCGTGACCTGGTACTAGCACGCAGCTAAATCCATCTCCACCATCAGCAGCTCTGGTAAACACTGGTTAGTACTTAGACTCCGCACCTCAGGTGAGCCTGTGTCATCTGCCAGGGTGACTGCCTGTGTACCTATCCTGCTGGTCGGTGGTAGTCCTGCAACTGCTATAGCAACTGGTCTTTAAGCCTTATGCCTGATCGTGACACCCAGCAATCCTGTATTTAGATGTAGGAAGGAACTTGAACAGGTTGTGCATTTAGGCTTAAAAAGGAATATATTGAATAAAAAAGAGGCAAAATTTCTGATACCTGAATCCTGTCGTACACCCATCATATATTCAATACCTAAACTACATAAAGATAACGTGAACCCTCCCCCTAGACCAATAATGAAATAGATTCCCTTACTGCCAGAATTGGACAATACATAGACAATTATCTACAGCCAGCTGTGAAAAGTACAAGAGCATACATGAAGCAAGTGCTACAAATCCTAGAAGGGATACCCAAGGAAGAAGGACCTTGGATTATGGCCACAGCTGATGTGTCCTCACTCTAAACGGTAATACTTCACCATCAAGCTTGTGAAGCTGCAAAATGGGGCCTGAGAAAATACACCACACTACCTTGCATCCAGAGAAAATATATCTTGTCAAATGTTCAGACTTTTGTTTAAACACTTCAGCCCCGCAAGATTTTACCCCCTTCCTGACCAGAGCACTTTTTGTGATTCAGCACTGCGTCGCTTTAACTGACAATTGCGCGGTCGTGCAACATTGTACCCAAACAAAATTGACGTCCTTTTTTTCTCACAAATAGAGCTCTGCGGTTTTTATTTTTTGCGCTATAAACAAAAAAAGAGCGACAATTTTGAATAAAATGCAATATTTTTTACTTTTTGATATAATAATTATCCCTCAAAAATATATAAAAAAAACTATTTTTTTCCTCAGTTAGGCCTATATGTATTCTTCTACATATTTTTGGTAAAAAAAAATTGCAATAAGCGTATATTGATTGGTTTGCGCAAAAGTTATAGCGTCTACAAAATAGGGGATAGTTTTATGGCATTTTTGTTATTCGTTTTTTTTTTTATTAGTAATGGCGGTGAAGTACATGCTGCAATATACAAACTACTATTAACTTGTCTATTCCCATAGTTAGCTAGTTTATAAAACCCTGCTAGGCACAATGTTATAAAGTTAGTTATGAAAACACACACACCGCTGCTAGTAAAAACAATATCTTATTTATTTCCCAAGAAAATAGGATTATACTAACATCAGAATTAGGAAAAACTAACATAAAGGCATTAAAAGAAATTACAATGTTACAAAGCTTACAATCAGAACACAATATAGGAATATACTTATCACATCCTCTCAATGGACTCATCGGCTGGTCTCAAGATGTTGAAAGAGCTCTGGGCCACATGGCTTAGGCCCAAGCCAGTATTCAGAGCAAGGTCTCAAGATGGCAGAGCCACCAGGCTCATGTGAAGACCAGCATCAGAAGAGAGAGAGAGCTCTTTTGTTGCAACAGACCTTTTTACAAACACACACCATCCAAACCCCCTCCCATTGCCAGCCCAACTCAGTTTTCGAGGAATCAGAGTGTTCCTGGGGCAAATTATATTACTGACCGTCCTGCCGTAATTGGCCTCTGGGGGCAGTATTTGTCCATGAATCACCACTGTCCGACCTGGGTCAAATCTTCATAGACATCTTGGCAGCAGTGGCTCTCTTTGAAGCTTGTAATCACACATATCACAGCAGGTGGGCTTGAGCCAAGCCATTGTTATTCTGATATGCTACAAAGCTTTGATGTGTAACTAGTTCCAACTTAGGCCACCTGGCTGTATCAACCAGGAAGTAAACCTCCAGAAATATGTTATTCATGCTGAATTCCAACATTTTCCGCTTTGCGCCTAAAGGGCGCATACCACCTTTCTTCAGACATGGCTCCTATGGAACAGTTCATAACTGTCTGAACGTGTTAGGTTTTCCAACAGGTCCTTAAGAAGCAGATCCTATGGAACAGTCCATAATGGTCTTAATGGGTTGTGCTTCCCAACATGAGTGACACACCACCATCATTTTTCTGTGACAGCTTCCATGTCACCATCCTGTGTCTTCTGTATCTTCTCCTTTCCGATATCTTCAGGACGGGATGCATTACAGGCAAGGGGTGTCCATTCACTCACCATTCAAGCACTCAGAGCAACATATTAACCAGCTTTCAGATACAGAATCTCAAGGAGGGCCTTACTCACCCATATTACTAACCTAAAATACACATATGTCACACAATACCATAACATAAATCAACCCATTACCATAATATATACAATGGTCTTTCCTACCACAATTTTGGCATGTCAGTGGTATTTCAGGGCTCTGAATTGGCAGCAAAGTCTCTAACTTGTACACAGAGACCTTACCGTCAATTCATCCCTCAACTTGCTTAGATAAATGGGAGACCCTTCTATATAAATATTGAGTCTAACACATATATAAATCTGAAACAATGACAAAACCACAAAATTTCATCCCTGTGCCTGGATTTCAGAGACACCGCCAATGGTATACCATGCTCCTCTAGCTATTGTCAGGTTCACAGAACATCCTAGTTCCATGACTAACGTTACATTAGTATCTTTTAGGACAAAGAAACAAACTTGTCTATGTCCCAAATAATACCCAGGTGCTTCCTTCCCAGCAATGATCTCTCCATCCAGAATACAGAGTGAAATATCTTCCCAACATTTCTCGTTCACCACTATGTATTGACCTGGCATACAAAGGACAACATGGTCATGCTTCCGACAGAGGGAAATATCAACCTGCCTCCAGCTTCCATCTTCTCTGATCACATGTGTGTAATTTAGCTTCAAATGCAACAAGATAGAATCCCCAGTCAGTAAGCCCATTGATGCCACCAAATATACAGACCGAGTCTGCACTTCTATATATGGGATCATACAGCATAACACCTTTCACAATCCAAACTAGTATAGCCCATCCAGGCATTTGACCACCACTTTGGATTAGTGTAAGCGACGTGTTTTGGCAAAGTCTTACTGAACGTGATGCTAACTCCTCAGGCCACTGCCCCTCATACAGAGACTGTACAATCAGCTTGATGTTGGTTGATACTTCCTCCTGTCCCTGCGTGCACGCCAGAGCCCATGACATATTTCTGTCCTGTACCATCTCACAACCTCTCAACATGGTTGACAAAATATTGAGCCACTTTACATTGGGTATTCATGTTACTTTGTTGAATGTTATTAAGGATGCCACCAATCTCTCTGAGTAACAAAGCCCCGCTTAAGCTATTGCTGTGAGTTTGTTCCTCAGGATACCAATGTCCACTCCATTAACACCCATCCCAGCTCCTATTCCCCCCAATATAGTGCTGAATACATCCCTCGTCTTTCGGGTTACTCCTCAGAAATAAGCGTCCTGCATGAACCTCATTCTGTGTCCGCACATCTCTGGGAGTAAGTCACTGGTACAATGACCGCATTTGATTCAGTGTATGCTCGGGACATATAAGGTACTAGGTTTTTATCAACCACTGTGAGATGTTGAAGCTCCATGTGGTGAAGGCATGCTGTACCCTGGTAGCCAGCGTTTGTTTCCTTTATTTAACGGAGCATGCTCCTGTGTGTGGTCACTGGCATTACCTGTGCAGGGTTTCAACCTCTCAGGTGAGACATCAACCAGACGTATCTCCCCCATGTCCAGTTCTGGTGTCCCACATGTCCAGTAACCAAGAGCTTCTCTACAGGACTGCTAACATTGAGACACCACCCCTACAAGGAAGTTTTCACCCCATTGATGTGTCATCTGGCACCCTCTAGTCTGGCCAACCGACACCTTATTATGCATAAGTGCCAGCCTCCAGGGTACCTGCACCATATTAATTCCGTTACGTGAATACATGTCAGACATTAAAAACCTTTTCTTCTTCTTTCAATTCCTCCCTCCAACAAAAAAAACATATTTTTACATTTCATGTTCTGAGGGATTGGACCGGTTATATTCCTTCCCCAACCTCCATCCCATTACACATGTATTACTAGCACGTTTGCATTCATCAGGAGAGACTCCGGCAAAAATGTTTCACAAGTCTTGTTGATAGGCACAGTCTTTCAGATTCAGCATTAGAAATGAATTGTCCATAAGAAAAAACAAGTATTAATCTGAATCTTTTCGTTTGTCCCTTGTCTCCTGATGTTTATCAGAACAAATTTGCAGTGTGGTATGGCACAAACTGCCAACCAGATGAATATCCGTCATCCATGTTCCAGAGACCTCTCCAATCTCGCTTCACCAGGACTCTGGAAGTGAAAAACAAAAGCAGAATCAAATTCTTATCCATAATATCTGCTCGCATACTATATATACTTATAGTTCCTTCCTTGGAACCCAGAAATCTAATATTCCTGGCCTCTAAAACTCTGAGCAAACTATCAAAACAACCATGACTTCTTTAGGATGAACCCACTCTAAAATGGATCCTCATGGTATGATCAAAAATTTGAAAAAAACAAACGTGAATGTTACTTCTCAAAAAAAATCTAATTTTAAACACTAAAAAAAATGCATTTATCTTAATATCTATGCACTAACACCCCTTTTCAGGTGTACAAAGCCTAAACATTTTGGAACTCTTTCCACCTGAAGGAACAGAAAAACAAAGAAAAAAACGAACTCCAGCAGCTAGAATGGCTTCCTACCAACTCTTGTCTTAAACAAAATGTATCCAGCTGGAGGACATATCCCATGACCATCTATTCAGCTGCTAATTGAGGGCATAGCCAATTACCCCCCTTTTACATGATATCATTCAAAACAATTAAACTTTTGCATATCCATAGAAAAGACTCACCACGCTTACAGCCCTTCTGGTTTCTGTGGCGTTATCAGCTGCCTTATATCTGAGCACCTCTGTCCTGTAGGTTCTATGTGGCTTTTAGGATTACCACACGCTTTCTGGGGTGCCAAATGAAGTACATGCTGCAATATACAAGCTACTATTAACGTGTCTATTCCCATAGTTAGCTAGTTTATAAAACCCTGCTAGGCACAATGATATAAAGTTAGTTATGAAAACACACACACTGCTGCTAGTGAAAAACACTATCTTATTTATTTCCCAAGAAAATAGGAATATACTAACATCAGAATTAGGAAAAACTAACATAAAGGTATTAAAAGAAATTACAATGTTACAAAGCTTACAGAACACAATACAAGAATATACCTATCATCCTCTCAATGGACTCATCGGCTGGTCTCAAGATGTTGAAAGAGCTCTGGGCCACATGGCTTAGACCCAAGCCAGCATTCAGAGCAAGGTCTCAAGATGGCAGAGACCCCAGGTTCATGCAAAGACCAGCATCGGAAGAGAGAGCTCTTTCGTTGCAACGGCCCTTTTTACAAACACACACCATTCAAACCCCCTCCCATTGCCAGCCCAACTCAGTTTTCGACGAATCAGAGTGTTCCTGGGGCATATTATATTACTGACCGTCCTGCCATAATTGGCCTTTGGGGGCAGTATTTGTCCATGAATTGCCACTGTCCGACCTGGGTCAAATCTTCATAGACATCTTGGCAGCAGTGGCTCTCTTTGAAGCTTGTAATCACACATATCACAGCAGGTGGGCTTGAGCCAAGCCATTGTTATTCTGATATGCTACAAAGCTTTGATGTGTAACTGGTTCCAACTTAGGCCACCTGGCTGTATCAACCAGGAAGTAAACCTCCAGCAGGTGGTGATCTGTGATTTTTATCATGACTGTGACATGGCGGACACGTCGGACACTTTTAACACTATTTTGGGACCATTGTCATTTATACAGCGAACAGTGCTATAAAAATGCATTGATTACTGTGTAAATGACACTGGTAGGGAAGGGGTTAACCACTAGGGGGCGATGAAGGGGTTAAGTGTGTCCTAGGAAGTGATTCTAACTGTGGGGGGAGGGGCTACCTAGGACATGACAGCGATCACTGCTCCCGATCACAGGGAGCAGTAGATCTCTGTCATAACACAAGGCAGAATGAGGAAATGCCTTGTTTACATAGGCATCTCCCCGTTCTACCTCTCCACACCACAATCGCGGGCTGCCGGAAAACATAGAGTTCCCGGGACCCACGGCACGCTCCCACGCTCCGCCTGAAAGGTGGCAAATTTAAAGGGACATACCTGTACGCCCATTTGCCTGCCTGTGCCATTCTGCCAGTGTACATCTGTTGTGCGGCGGTCAGCAAGCGGTTAAAGAATAGCTACTTCTGGTACAATCGCAACTATTACCATCAAAAAACAGGAGTTGCCATGGGAGCGAAATTTGCACCCAGTGTGGCATGCCTATTTATGGCCCAGTGGGAAGATGAAACTGTGTTCATGAATACACCAACAGAACTTGTCATTTTCAAGAGGTATATTGATGACATTTTCATTTTATGGAAGGGGGAAAAGAATCATCTGGTATATTTCTTGGAAAACCTGCTGCGATTTGGGCTATTCTATCAACATTTAACTTCAGAACTAAATGCATTCCATCACAGATTGTGTGTACGATACTTTTTTAAGCTTTGCACTAGAATTATTGCAGCCATTTCCGTTTGCTCATCATGAGCTACAGGAAAATGGCCGCGGTTGTAGTCTTGGGAACATCTAATTGAAAATGGCCGCTAGATTGTTTTTAATGGTAGGACTTCAAGAAAATGGCAGCTTGTCAACACATTATAATAAACCTATTTAAGGACACTTCCAGTGCTCATATGTAATCCCTGATGAAGTCACGTGATCGGGCACCGGAAGTGACATTAGGCTGCAAGCTTGTTTTTCATTTTTGTTTCATCTTGTTTTAAACTGCTTCATGTGAGTACTTTATTGTTTGCTGTCAAAAATAAATACTAGTTCTATATACTTCACTATTGGGGATCCGCTGTTTTCCTTCTTTCTCCATCTGCTGATGTGCTGTCCTGAGAGGAATTCTACTGCTAATTATCCAGAGAAAGAAAACACATACATATAAACCAGGCTCCATACAGATTTTAACTGATAAGGATGTACTTAGAGGGATAGCTTTCAGAACCCTAGAATTTGGATCACCTCTGGCTATTCTTACACTGTTACCTTATAGCGGTAAGGTAAGGAGCCACTGCACTTTTAGGTGAAATTGCACTGAAGATAAGGCCTCATTCTCACGAGGCGGATCCGCTTCCACGGAGTCCGCCTTGGTCCGCTGGCTCAGCGGGAGATCTCTCCATTGATCTCCACTGAGCCGGCGGATGACAGGTCCCTCTCTGCTCACTGAGTGGGGAGGGGCTTGTCAAGCGCTGCTGGTTTCTATGGAGAGATCAGACGAAAACGGACAGCATGTCCATTTCCATCAGACCTCATCCGATCTGCCAGCGACGGATCTGAACGTAGAGGCATCCGTCTGCTTTTAGCGGATTGGATGAGGTCGGATGTCAGCGGACATGTCACCACTGACATCCATCGCTCCATAGACTAGCATGGAGCGCCCGTTCAGGTCCGCCGTCAAAATTGACGGTCCGACCATGTGAAAGCATAGTTGCCAACAGTCCCGATTTTCCCGGGACAAGCCCGATTTTGGGACCCTCGTCCTGATTGGAGGCTGTCCCGAATCGGGATTTTCCATAAGGAAAATCGGGAATGTTGTTTTTTTTATTTTTGGAGCAGCTGGCTCCAGCAAAATGGCAGCCGGCGCCGCCGCTCGATCTTCCCCCTAGTGTTGAGTAAGTGGAGAGAGGAAGGGGGCTCAATCCGTGCAGCCAATGAATCGGCTTCTTTAGCTGCACGGCCCCTCCCCTCTCCACTGAAGCAGAAGACACGGCGCCACCGGCGCCGTGTCTTGCCGAAAAGTTCTCCTGCTCGTACTGCGCAAGCGCTGTGCCTTGCTGAGGGGAACTTTCTCGGCAGAACACCGGCCGCTCCTGCACTAATAGAGGGGGGTCTGCACTAATAGAGGGGGGCTGCACTGAGGGGGGGTCTGCACTACAAGAGGGGGGCTGCACTGAGGGGGGTCTGCACTGAGGGGGTTATACAGACTCTGCCGGGGGCACCTGATGCAAGGACAGACTCTGCCGGGGGCACCTGATGCAAGGACAGACTCTGCCGGGGGCACCTGATGCAAGGACAGACTCTGCTGGTGGCAGGCAACGTGTCTTGCCAAAAAGTTCCCCAGCTCGTACTGCGCAAGCGCTGCGCCTTGCTGAGGGGAACTTTCTCGGCAGAACACCGGCCGCTCCTGCACTAAGCAGGGGGGCTGTACTGAGGGGGGCTGCATTGAGGGGGGGTCTGCACTAATAGAGGGGGGTCTGCACTAATAGAGGGGGACTGCACTAATTGAGGGGGGCTGCACTGAGGGGGGTCTGCACTAATAGAGGGGGGTCTGCACTAATAGAGGGGGGGCTGCATTGAGGGGGGTCTGCACTAATTGAGGGGGGTCTGCACTAATAGAGGGGGGCTGCACTGAGGGGGGTCTGCACTAATAGAGGGGGGTCTGCACTGATGGAGGGGGTCTGCACTGATGGAGGGGATCTGCACTGATGGGGGGGGTCTGCACTGATGGAGGGGGTCTGCACTGAGGTGGTCTGCACTGATGGAGGGGGGTCTGCACTGAGGGGGTCTATGCAGACTCTGCCGGGGGCACCTGATGCAAGGACAGACTCTGCCGGGGGCACCTGATGCAAGGACAGACACTGCCGGGGGCACCTGATGCAAGGACAGACTCTGCCGGGGGCACCTGATGCAAAGACAGACACTGCCGGGGGCACCTGATGCAAGGACAGACTCTGCTGGTGGCAGGCAACGTGTCTTGCCGAAAAGTTCCCCAGCTCGTACTGCGCAAGCACTGCGCCTTGCTGAGGGGAACTTTCTTGGCAGAACACCGGCCGCTCCTGCACTAAGCGGGGGGGCTGCACTGAGGGGGGGCTGCATTGAGGGGGGGTCTGCACTAATAGAGGGGGGTCTGCACTAATAGAGGGGGGCTGCACTAATTGAGGGGGGCTGCACTGAGGGGGGTCTGCACTAATAGAGGGGGGTCTGCACTAATAGAGGGGGGGCTGCACTGAGGGGGGTCTGCACTAATTGAGGGGGGTCTGCACTAATTGAGGGGGGCTGCACTAATAGAGGGGGGCTGCACTGAGGGAGGTCTGCACTAATAGAGGGTGGTCTGCACTGATGGAGGGGGTCTGCACTGATGGAGGGGATCTGCACTGATGGACGGGGTCTGCACTGATGGAGGGGGTCTGCACTGAGGGGGTCTGCACTGATGGAGGGGGGTCTGCACTGAGGGGGTCTATGCAGACTCTGCCGGGGGCACCTGATGCAAGGACAGACTCTGCCGGGGGCACCTGATGCAAGGACAGACTCTGCCGGGGGGCACCTGATGCAAGGACAGACTCTGCTGGTGGCAGGCGACGTGGCAGGTGACACGCTCAGGGATCCCACTGATTCGGCATTATGGTGAGTTGAATGATTTAATTTTATATTACAATGTAATAATAGAAATAATGCACTTCAATCATCCTGACACCATAACAACCATGGTGCCGGGATGATTGAAGCATTAACACCAGGTGTTTAGAGTATCTTTATCTGCTGATTGTTAAACTTTGTAGAATACACATATTTCTATTGTGTAGGATCTGGGGCTGCTGTCCCGTCATTCCCCTCTCCCCCTTTCCTTCTCCCCCTTTCCCTCTAACCACACCCTCTTGAGCCACGCCCATTTAAGCCACACCCACTATTTCACGTAAGCCACACCCCTTTTGTCACCACGGCGCGCTTTGCGTGCCGCACTTAATTAATTAATTAATTAATAATTCAAGCTAGTTTAAAGCTTGTAGATGCCAGACAACATAATAGGCCCCTGAGACTACCAGATTGGGGCTCCCTCCATATAGTTCCTTTAAAGACTGTACAGGAGGAAACTTCCACGCAGGAGAGGCTGAACCTGGCTGGGGCGAATGCTGTAAGAGGTATTGCGTCATCCAATCTTGTCAGGTGAGGATAAAAAATAGAATGATGTGGGGTGTCTCTCTCTCAAATTTAGGGCTAACCAATCCTGTCAGGTTATGGGGGCGAAGTCACAACCAGTGTGTGCTGCCATGAAGATGCGTCAGGAAAGTCCACTTATCCCTATGGACCTGTGGGTGTAAACAGACTTGTGTCCATTTACATCTGCCCACCTCCGATCTGATCCACTAAAAACAAACGGAAGGGGATACATTCTCTTTCATGTAGATGGATTGGATTGGAGGTAGTCGGGTTTAAATAGATAGCGGAGCCTGTTTACACCCAGCCGCTCATAGAGCAGAGCGGGTTTGGTCCTTGTCTGCTCTGCATAATCTGAGTGAACACAAACCTATCATCTGCCCACTCTGCCCTGGTCAGCAGGGAATTTGTGAGTGGATCCCCTGCTGATCGGAATGGAGTCTGCCCCATGTGAAAGGGGCCTTACTTGTCCGTGACTCTGGGTCCCATCTTGGCTAAAGTGCTCGTGATGTTATGTTTCTATGTAGTAGCATCTATTGAGTTTCCTTTCTTGCCATGACTTTTCCTCTTTCAGCACTACTTTCTACACTTATATACCCTAGCAGTACGTGACTTAACCTCCGGCTAAAGCACCCATGCACACAGTTAACCCCAATAATTCCAGGCATTAACACATTATAAAAGAAATGAAGAGAACATTTGGCACCTGTCAATATGCAGGTTAGGTTCAGACTTACGCTTGCCAAACAAGTGTTTGGCAAGTAAAACAGAAATTCATACAGTATGTATTTAACCCTTTTACAACGAGCATACGCACATGTGGCTTCACTGAAATGGTTCTTTTTCCATGGGGACACATATGAGGCCGAGCTTTTACCAACAGGTTTGGGTCTTTTTCAAATCATCAGAAGCCGGGAGGACCAGCTCTTGATCATTTGAGCAATGCGATAGCCTTTGATTGACCATCACAGTGATCAGTACTATTTCTCCTCTTAAAAATGCAGAAAAAGATGGATTGGAGGGGATTTATCAAAACAGGAGCAAACAGAATCTGGAGCTGTTGTGCATGGTAGTCAATAAGCTTCTATCTTAAGCTTGTTCAGTTAGGCTTCAAAAATAAAAGCTATAAGCTGTTTGGCTGCCATGCACAGCTGTTCCAGATTCTGCCTGCTCTAGTTTTGATACATTTCCCTCAATGCATCTTTTTCTCCTTGTTAGAGGTATATGCAAAAAAAAAAAAAAAAAAAGGAAATAAAAAGAAAGATAAAATAAGGGGCCCATGCTTGCAGTTGCCCAAAATGGACACCTCTTGAGCAGCTCCGCACTGGACCAGAACACAAGCAGCTACACCAATTGATCACACTGGGCTTCTTACCTGCTGTGTGCCCAGTGGAGATCACCAACATCCCTTGATTACTTTTGAGCAGTCATGGTGCATCCTGCCCTGTGGAAAAAGGCTAAACTGGGACAATCTACACTGCGGGAGGCCCTGGGTAGAGCCACTCACAAGATGGTGCAAGCGGCTGCCCCAGCAGCAGAGTACACATGAGATGAAGGATATACCTTGGATTCAGTGGGGGAATGAGAGCCATCTCTCACAGCCTGTTCCAGTGGACATCACCATTCTTACGGCTCAGTCTGAATCCACCTTGAACAGAGCTTACTGAAGAAATTTGCGATATTGGTGAGAGGCAATCTTCATTGGAGAACCGCTGCAATGATATTACAACAGTGATAGATGGCCACGTGGAGGAGACTGAAAAGCCTCCAGTTTTTTTCTCATCTCCTACTTGCTACCATTGCCAGATGCAGAGAATTGAAGTCTTCTGTGCAGTTTTTTCAAGCGCACCGTACTTGCTACAGGTGAGGGTTCTCATTTAAACTCAAGTTTCTCTATGAGGGTAAGTTGTACTCCTTTTCTAATGTTCCTGAAGACAAATGAGGATGGAAGTCCCTGCAAATCATCTCACGCGATGTAGGATTGTCTCAACTGGAGGGAATTTCTTCTTTACCACAGCAACAACCTTGCACTCCCCATCCATACCACTCATGGAAGAACAGTGTCGCCCGTAGTCTGAATTCCCCCCAAATCTCCCATGCAAAAAGAATTCCCAAGCCCAGTCTGAGTATACCTTAAGAACTGTTGGTCAAGATGTCTTACCTTGGAGCTTGTTGTTTTGCTTTCAACTTTTTGTCCAGGTGACTTATTTTTCTATTATGAAGTCCCTGTTTAAAGCGGAGTTCCACCCAAAAATGGAACTTCGCTTTAAGGGAAGGTGACCCCCTGACATGCCACATTTGGCATGTCATTTGTTTGGGGGGAGATCAGAAACCCTCTAAAAAGAGGGTTCCAGCTCCCACTTCCTCCTGGGGTTCCGCGGAGCCAGAAGTCAGTTCACCTCTCTCACCTCCTTCTCGGCAATCATCTGGGACACGTCACAGGTCCCAGATGATTGCCCGGCCAGTCACAGCGTGCCACGCGGCTCACGCATGTGCAGTGCGTGCCCGGCTGTGAAGCCACAGCCAGGTGCCCACAGTGACAATGCCGGCACCGCAGAGAGGAGGGGGAGACGAGCAGGGCTTCTTTCCCCCACATTGCTGGACCCTGGGACAGGTAAGTGTCCGATTTATTAAAAGTCAGCAACTGCAGTATTTGTACCTGCTGACTTTTTTTTTTAAGCGGAACTCTTGCTTTAACCACTTCAGCCCCGGAAGGATTTACCCCCTTCCTGACCAGAGCACTTTTTACAATTTGGCATTGCGTCGCTTTAACTGCTAATTGCGCGGTCATGCAATGCTGTACCCAAACAAAATTTGTGTCCTTTTCTTCCCACAAATAGAGCTTTCTTTTGATGGTATTTGATCACCTCTGCAGTTTTTATTTTTTGCGATATAAACGGAAAAAGACCGAAAAATTTTGAAAAAAAATTATATTTTTGTTATAAAAAAATCCAATAAACTCAATTTTAGTCATACATTTAGGCCAAAATGTATTCGGCCACATGTCTTTGGTAAAAAAAATGTCAATAAGCGTATATTTATTGGTTTGCGCAAAAGTTATAGCATCTACAAACTAGGGTACATTTTCTGGAATTTACACAGCTTTTAGTTTATGACTGCCTATGTCATTTCTTGAGGTGCTAAAATGGCAGGGCAGTACAAAACCCCCCCAAATGACCCCATTTTGGAAAGTAGACACTCCAAGGAAATTGCTAAGGGGCATGTTGAGCCCATTAAATGTTAATTTTTTTGTCCCAAGTGATTGAATAATGATAAAAAAAAAAAAAAAATTACTAAAAGTTGTCACTAAATGATATATTGCTCAACAATTTCCATGGGTATATGTGGAATTACACCCCAAAATACATTCTGCTGCTTCTCCTGAGTATGGGGATACCACATGTGTGGGACTTTTTGGGAGCCTAGCCATGTACGGGGCCCCGAAACCAAGCACCGCCTTCAGGATTTCTAAGGGCGTACATTTTTGATTTCACTCCTCACTACCTATCAGTTTTGAAGGCCATGAAATGCCAAGATGGCACAAAACCCCCCAAAATGACCCCATTTTGGAACGTAGACGCCCCAAGCTATTTGCTGAGAGGCATGTTGAGTCCATGGAATATTTTATATTTTGCCACAAGTTGCAGGAAAATGACAAACTTTTTTTTTTGCACAAAGTTGTCACTAAATGATATATTGCTCACACAGGCCATGGGCATATGTGGAATTGAGTATATAAAGGAAAAATGGGGATATAGCGCTACCCTGAAGGTGACGCAGTATATACGTTTATGTTGAAATAAATAGATAATTGATGCACAGCCCAGTGCATCTATACACACTCTTAAATGCAAATCTATATAAAATGAACAGGTGTTTAAATAGGTGATATGTATAAGTGCGTGAAATTGGTATAGGCGTACAATGAACTATATCACAAGATTTAACAGTGCATACACCCTAAGTAACAAACCACAGTGTAAATAAATGCATAAGTGTCCAAAAGATATATGTATATAGTCCAATTCCCTCTTGTGCTGGTGAGGTTATTTGTGAAACAAATGCTATAACTTAAACCAAAAAATACGTGTATATATATATATATATATATATATATATATATATATATATATATATACAAATGTATGATAGGGAATCTATTTAGATCATATAAAGTATATTTTAAAGTCCAGACCGGGATTTCAAGGGTGTCTCTACCCAGCATGTGTAATCCAGAGACAGACAAATAGGGAAAAAAACTGTGACTTCTGTGCTCATAGAATCTGGTGACTTCAGGTGCTCCCCCAGTGTTTCCCTACTCACCAGAAGTAGTCACCCCAACAGGGGTAGTAGGCATAGAGTGGGTGCCTTTAGATGGATGATCCCCTTAGATGTCCCAACTGGTACTCCGCACCTCCGTTAGTTCGCACCAGCAGTCCGGTTCAGGTCCCCTGGCAGACGCTCCCGACCTGGGCACCTCCGTTTCCTTATCCGCACCGTTCAGTCCTCTCCTCAACTCCGCCACTCTCCTCTACTAGAACGTTTGGTTTACGTTATAGCATTTGTTTCACAAATAACCTCACCAGGACAAGAGGGAATTGGACTATATACATATATCTTTTGGACACTTATGCATTTATTTACACTGTTTTTTGTTACTTAGGGTGTATGCACCGTTAAATTTTGTGATATAGTTCATTGTACGCCTATACCAATTTTACACACACTTATACATATCACCTATTTAAATACCTGTTCATTTTATATAGATTTGCACTTAAGAGTGTGTATAGATGCACTGGGCTGTGCATCAATTATCTATTTATTTCAACATAAACTTATATACTGCGTCACCTTCAGGGTAGCGCCATATCCCCATCTTTCCTTTATATACTCAAATAGGTCCCATTGGGACCTAATTAGGGGGAGGCTGCAACCCGTTAATCTCCTAAGCGTGGATCTCTAATATACCATATATGGAATTGCACCCCAAAATACATTCTGCTGATTCTCCTAAGTACGGGGATACCACATGTGTGGGACTTTTTGGGAGCCTAGCCGCGTACGGGGCCCCGAAAACCAAGCACCGCCTTCAGGATTTCTAAGGGCGTAAAGTTTTGATTTCACTCCTCACTACCTATCACAGTTTTAAAGGCCATAAAATGCCCAGATGGCACAACCCCCCCCCCCAAATGACCCCATTTTGAAAAATAGACACCCCAAACTATTTGCTGAGAGGCATGGTGAGTATTTTGCATCTCTCATTTGTTTTTGAAAATGAAGAAAGACAAGAAAAATTTTTTTTTTCTTTTTTCAATTTTCAAAACTTTGTGACAAAAAGTGAGGTCTGCAAAATACTCACTATACCTTTCAGCAAATAGCTTGGGGTGTCTACTTTCCAAAATGGGGTCATTTGGGGGGGGGGTTTGTGCCACCTGGGCATTCCATGGCCTCCGAAACTGATAGGCAGCGAAGAGTGAAATCAAAAATTTATGCCCTTAGAAAGCCTGAAGGCGGTGCTTGGTTTTCGGGGTCCCATAAGCAGCTAGGCTCCCAAAAAGTCTCACACATGTGGTATCCCCGTACTCAGGAAAAGCAACAGAATGTATTTTGGGGTGTAATTTCACATATTTCCATGGCATGTTTGAGCAATATATCATTTAGTGACAACTTTGTGCAAAAAAAAAAAAAAAATTGTCTTTTTCCCGCAACTTGTGTCACAATATAAAATATTCCATGGACTCGACATGCCTCTCAGCAAATAGCTTGGGGTGTCTACTTTCCAAAATTGGGTCATTTGGGGGGTTTTGAACTGTCCTGGCATTCTATGCACAACATTTAGAAGCTTATGTCACACATCACCCACTCTTCTAACCACTTGAAGACAAAGCCCTTTCTGACACTTTTTGTTTACATGAAAAAAATATTTTTTTTGTAAGAAAATTACTTTGAACCCCCAAACATTATATATTTTTTAAAGCAAATACCCTACAGATTAAAATGGTGGGTGTTTCATTTTTTTCTCACACAGTATTTGCGCAGCGATTTTTCAAACGCATTTTTTTGGGAAAAAACACACTTTTTAAAAATGTAATGCACTAAAACACACTATATTGCCCAAATGTTTGATGTAATAAAAAAGATGATCTTAGGCCGAGTACATGGATACCAAACACGACATGCTTTAAAATTGCGCACAAACGTGCAGTGGCGACAAACTAAATACATTTTTAAAAGCCTTTACAGGTTACCAGGTTTTTGGCTTTTTTATCTTATTTTTAAACTGTTCCTTTCATTTTTTTTTTAAATAATTTTTTTGTTATCTCAGGGAATGTAAATATCCCCTATGATAGCAATAGGTAGTGACAGGTACTCTTTTTTGAAAAAATTGGGGTCTATTAGACCCTAGATCTCTCCTCTGCCCTCAAAGCATCTGACCACACCAAGATCAGTGTGATAAAATGCTTTCCTAATTTCCCAATGGCGCTGTTTACATCTGGCAAAATCTAAGTCATGAAATGCTCGTAGCTTCCGGTTTCTTATGCCATAGAGATGTTTGGAGCCATTCTGGTCTCTGATCAGCTCTATGGTCAGCTGGCTGAATCGCCGGCTGCATTCTCAGGTTCCCTGTTGGGACAGTGGGGGGGGGGGCATTCCCTCCCACTGCTTGTAAAAGCAGTCTAGGGGCTAATTAGCCACTAGGATTGCTTTTACATGAAAGCCGACCCCTAGCTGAAAAGAATGATACCAAGATGATACCTAAACCTGCAGGCATCATTTTGGTATAAAAGAAAAAAAGAATTGCGCTAGGTGCTTAGCAAAAAAAATTATGATAAGTAAAAAAACCGTGAAGGAGGTCCTGCAGCTAAGCACTATAACCCCAATGCAAGGGCACATAGAAAAAGAGTCAAAAAGGACAGTGCAGCACTGGATCAATTACAAAGTGGATAAATATGTGGTTAAATATGTGCAAACTATATATGAAATATATGACCAAAAAAATATAAAATTTAAATTAACCTACAATGATAAAGAACAACCAGTGATAATGGCTAGTGAGAGACCATACCATACAAGATGTGCAAGTGATAAAACACAAGTAACGTGAAAGCATAAATATTTGAAGCAAAGTTCATAAATGTGATGAGTGAAAAAATCAAGTCCAAAGATAAACCAATGCAGAGTTCGGGGGTTGAATGATCCGCCGCTAGTACAGCCCACCACCAGATGATAAGTAATGGAGGCTTACCAGAGAGCCTGCGACCGCCCTTACTCAGGGGGGTCAAAACAGGCTTAGTAGTGGAAGATGGACTTTTAGGGATGTCCCACGATAAACTCCATGGGTTGTCCTGCCAGTCTCCTTCTTGGGCAGCTGATCAGCAGTAGCAGGGGCACCAGTGCGAGGGGAATGCTCCCAGGGGCGCTTCCAATGCTCTAACGTGTGCCTGTATATCTTCCCCCAAAAGTACCATCCATTGAAGGGTAGATAGACACCCTGTATATACACACATAAATCTGTGCGTGTCCTAATTGGCGCCATTGCACACCACCGTCCACAAGCACCGCAAAACAGTGATGCCACGAAGTGACGTCACTGTTTTGCGGTGCTCGTGGACCACATACCAGTACGTTGCTGGTCCTTGTTGGGCATATATTGTAAACTTTTTTTTCATGCAGCCTGTGGGCTGAACGAAAAAAAGAGATTGATCGGTGGGCATGCCCACCATTAGAATACCTCCCTTCATCCACCCACTTCTAATGATGGGCATACATGCACCGTTTATATATGCCAAAGCATGGGGGCATCCGCCCCAAAAGGTAGGGGCAAATCGCTCCTCCGCCCCTGCTGCCCCCATGCTTCGGCATATATGCTCTTTTTTTAACTGTGGTGGTGAAATCACCTCCTACAGCACTGGAGTCACGGCTTTATGTATCATAAATAAATCCGCGCTGCAACTGAATGGCGTACCTGCTAAGCAAATGATGGTTAACAATAAAACAAAGTAACATTACAGTATAACAGTAATGCCCCATACACACGGTCAGACTTTGTTCGGACATTCCGACAACAAAATCCTCGGATTTTTTCCGACGGATGTTGGCTCAAACTTGTTTTGCCTACACACGATCGCACAAAGTTGTCGGAATTTCCGATCGCCAAGAACGCGGTGACGTCAAGCACGTACGACGAGACTAGAAAAGGCCGGTTCAGAACCAAGCGCGGCACCCTTTGGGCTCCTTTTGCTAATCTCGTGTTAGTAAAAGTTTGGTGAGAGACGATTCGCGCTTTTTCAGACTCATGGCCTTCAGATCGTTTTCTGCCGTTCAGTTTGTGCTTGTGGGTTTGTATCTGCTCTTCAGTGCGTGCAGTCAGTTCGTATTGGAGTTTTCTGTGCGATCTTGTCCGCTCGTTGCTGTTTTTCAGGTCACTCTTAACAGGCCTTGCTGTTCTTCAGTGCGTTCTGTTACTTCGTTCTGAGCAGCCGACCGTTTTCTAGCCATGTTGCGTATGCGTACTCCTCGTAGAGTTCGTGCTGTGCGGGGGCTTGGTGTTGGGGTCCTGACCTTGACACAAGTCCAGTCCATGAACAGGGTGGGGAGGAGTTCATGGACCAAGAATTGGTTGCTTCAGCGTGACCAGTTCTGTCATATGCCTTTGCTCCGTGAGATCCGTGAGAATAATCCTGATGATTTCAGGAACTTTCTCAGGATGACGGACCCCGTGTTTCACCGTTTGTTGGCTTCGCTGACCCCCTATATCAGCAGGCAGGATACCTGCATGAGGCAAGCCATCACTCCGGAGCAGAGGTTGGTCGCTACCTTGCGGTATTTGGCCACAGGGAGAAGCCTGCAGGACCTCAAGTTCTCGACAGGCATCTCCCCCCAGGCTCTGGGGATCATTATCCCAGAGACCTGTTCTGCCATCATCCAGGTCCTACAGAAGGAGTATATGAAGGTAAGATTTTTATCCTTTTATATCACATTTTATTGTATTGAATGTTTGATAATATATTGTATTTCTTTCCTCATTCCCTAATTACCATGATTGTAATATGCTGTGAATGTCCCCTTTGTCCTCATGCATGCTGGATTTTTATGTAATTATTATTTTAGGTCCTTCATACATATTTGCCCTTCAATAACCTCCCCAGCAAGGTGTCTCCTGCCCTATATTCACCTCATGTAGTTACTTAACAATGTATTTTATCAGCTCCATAGTAGTGCTTTACCCCAAACACCCCCTAAAATGTTTGGAAATGTTATTTTTGATTTAAATTCAGGCAGAGGGCCAGAGGCTTTTTTTTGTGGTGTCCCCAAATTTTTTGTAACCCTCCCTCCCCCAACTGCTAAGTCAGCTGATCCCAATTCTCTATCCTCAATCATCTATCTGCTGACTTTGCCAAACCCATACACACTATACCCATCTCTTTAGTGCTCAGATTTATGGATGAATTCCCCAAAGCATGTAGTGCAAGGGCCTGCCTGTATACTTTCCAATGGTACTGTTTAAAGTTCTTGTATCCTATTATGATCTTGATAGGTAATAGCAGAATGTTCAAATGTCCTCAAATGTGTACAGTGTGTACTTATATCTTTGTATTATGACACTTCTTACCTGTCCAGTGGGCTGCCAATAGTGTAACTAAGGAGGGGCTGTTCCAAGTAATACCCTGTATTTAGGCATTTATCTCTCAATGAAGTGAAGAGGGTTACCTGTCCAAGAGTTCCCCCCCTATAATGTTAGAAATGGCCCATGAGAGGGGGGGGGGGGAATATGATAGGTGTACCTTATACTTTGTTGTTGTTAAATTCCCCTTAATAAATGCTATCTGGAGGTTGACCCATAATGTTTGTGTCTAATTTGCTTGCCAGGTTTCTGTGAAAAAATAGTAATGTTTATTGTTTTTTCCTCAACAGTTTCCTTCCACGCCACAGGAATGGCAGACTGTGGCCTCCCACTTTGCCCAGCGGTGGGACTTTCCTAACTGCGGAGGGGCAATTGATGGGAAACACGTCCACATCGTCCCACCACCCAACTCGGGGTCGTACTATTATAATTACAAGGGGTTTAATAGTATAGTGATGTTGGCGGTGGTGTCGGCTAATTACGACTTCTTGTATGTGGACGTGGGGAAGAATGGCCGGATGTCCGATGGTGGAGTGATCGCCCAGATGGAGTTCTACAGGCGTCTCCAGAATGGCAGCTTGGACTTGCCACCTCCAGAGGACAATGTTGAAGGTCTCCCATTTGTGTTCGTTGCTGATGAAGCATTTGCGCTGGGGGCCACCTGATGCGGCCATTCCCGATGAGGACCCTCACCCCGGAACAGAGGGTTTTTAATTACCGGCTGGCCAGAGCCCGAAGAGTGGTGGAGAACACATTTGGAATCCTGGCCAGCCGGTTCCGATTATTTATGACACCCATCCATATGGCGGAGTATAAACTGAACCATATAATACTTGCCTGCTGTGTTCTCCATAATTTTCTACGAAAACATTCAGCCAACTATGCTGGGCCTGAGGCCGGAATCCCAAATACATCAACAATGACGGCACTTGAAAGCGGCCGTCCTGGCTTGCCCTCCCTGAATGCCCGTGATGTCCGGTTACGATACCTGGAGTTCTTTGCGGGTAGGGGGGCTATCAATATGCCAGACAATATGTGACACCTTTTTCAAATAAAAAACACCCAAAAGAAATTCTTGGTGGACATTTACTGCTTGTGTTTGTTTTAGCTGACCCTGACAGAAATGTGTTGAGTGCAGAAAATGTCGTGATTGGGTAACCTTATAAAAAACAGTGTTGGCTGGTACTTCCTAAATGCAAAAACACATTTCACTACAAGTGCACTTGCAACTGCACTGAACCTGCACTTGTAGTGCAAAGAGGATTTGCCCTTAGGAAATAACCCCCATTTGTGCATAAAACAACAATTACATCACCCCAAAAGTGTTGTAGTGTTGAGACAATAATCCACACATTCTTGAGTAAGGCACTTTTTTATACCTGCACAATCACATGCGCATTTACCAAAGGTTTTTAAAACAAACCAACATGTTTGTTGTATAACAATGTTTGTAGTAGCATTATGAAAAATCAAAATATCCATTTCAGATAAAACAGGCCTGTGTAAAACCAACAAGAAAGCCAAAAAACTTGAACTTACAAAGTTCACATTAGGTAAAACCTGAAGGCTATATCAGACATCAGTATTTAGGAACTGGGTTTGATATAGCGTTCAGATGGGGGGGAAATCACCCCTGGAAAAGCCAAATTTGGAAGATGCACACCAATTTACAAATGTCAACATGTGCTATCTGCCATCATGGGGGATCAAGGGACGTGTTTGGGGGGAGCAAGCCCTTCCTCAACGCTACTTTATAATTGAGGAAGGGGTTGCCCCCCCAAAACGCGTCCATTGATCTCCCGTGATGGCAGATAGCACATGTTGGCACACTGTGTGCATCCTCCAAATTTGGCTTTTCTAAACATTGAAAAAAGTTTGGTACGATAAAACAGGTGATTTTGTGGGGTTTAAATTCGCCCCAAAACATCAATGATGTTATTATTTTTTTTAATAACATCACTGATTTGTTGATGTATGTTTTGCAATTGGAGATTACACCCCATGATCTCCCCGATGAGTATCTGGGCACTTTCAGATGTAAAGCGTTCTGGATCCCTCACATCACGATCACCTAAAAAGAGATAAAGAACAAAAAAAAAGGTCTCAAAAATCTGCCACCATCCATCTCTTTTACCTGAGTCTGTGGTCGCAGACACTCACCTGTTGTGGTGCCAATCTCCACCACGTCTTCTTCTTCCTCCTGCTCAGCTTCTTGGGTTGGTATTTCCCCTTCTTCCAGAGAGGGGGGGTCTCTGGTCTCCTGGGATGAGGGGTGTCCGAGTCTTTTCTCCCCTATGTAAAACAAAAATGGTATACTTAGCACACAGATATTTGATGGCAGAACTATAGAAATAGGAAACATTGCTCGGAAGTGGGGTACAATTGTCTATTTTAGCCGAGTTCCAAGATGTATATTTTTTATTGCCCTTTGTCAAGCTGCAATATTTTACCTGTTTGGTACAAGCTTCACAGATGGAGACCCCCCTATAGTATACACTGGAGCACCTGTGTGGCCCCCTAATAAAAATGGTGTTCTTGTGTCCCACACTAGTGCTCCAGTGTCCAGATGTGAAAACATCTGCTCAGTGTCCTCTCCTTACACACAATCTAGTTTGCATTTCATTCTAGTAACAAACCCATCTACACAAACAAATATTTGGCATCCAAGTAGGCCCCCAAAAATGTGTGAAAATGCATATGGCCTAAACAATGGTGTTCTAGAGGCCGAAAGAAAAATGTTTGATACGAACGAATAATGTGCCCATGAACATTAAAGTTGACCTTTGGAAACGTTACAACTAATCAAAGCATATGGAACAGAACGAACGTAATAAAGACAGAAAGAATAGGAACACAGCACAACTACTTACTTTTTTGCAGCACTCTCCGGATCTTTCGGTACTGCTCTGGCTCTCTCAACTTCAGGTCCGACCACCGCTTCCTGAGCTGATCTTTAGACCTTCGTACCCCGAAATTCCGCTCTAGACTCCTGACCACTTTCGCCATGATTTTGGCCTTTCGGATATTGGGGTAAGGCCCATATTTTCCGTCATAGTCGGACTTCCTCATGATGTCGACCATCTCCAACATCTCCCCAAACGACATATTTGTGGCCTTAAAACGTCTCCTTCTGGATCGGAACGTGCCTGGATCCGCCCTTTCCTCCTCCTCCTCCTCGTTGCTACAATTATCACGCACCTGCTGTATGTCCGCCATCATGCTCTTCCCCCACTGCGCCGAACGAAAAGGGGCGGGGAATACACTAGAAAGAACGTCAGGGGCGGGCGGAGTTACACGCATGCGCAGTGTATATAAAGCGTAACACGCGTGCGTATTACGTTTGATCTGTGAGCGGAGGAAGGAGCATTGAACGCGGCGATCGTAAGAACGAAGGTAAGAGACAAACTTGGGCCTATACTGCTTCTATAGATTGAGGCCTATATTGTAACAAGATTAGGAGAGTTTGGTGTGACATTAGGCTTTGTCTTGTGTTGTATCTTGCAGTGAATATGGATATGGTACTGAAAGATCAGGACTTCATTTCAGTCTTCATAGAGATGCTAAGGGAGCTGCCCTGTCTGTGGGAGATTAAACACCCCCATTACAAGAACCAAGCAAAGAGGAAGGCAGCACTGGAGCAATTGTGTGAAATTGTGAAGCAGGTGATCCCCACGGCAGACATCACTTTTTTAAAGATTTTCATTGGTGGCCTGAGGAGCACATATCTGAGGGAGCGCAATAAAGTCCCTGATTCGCAGAGATCCGGAGCAGCAGATGACATCTATGTCCCCAGGATGTTGTACTACGACAGGCTGCACTTTCTGGCAGGCCAGACTGAACCCAGGTCATCACTCTCCAGTCTTCCTTCCACGCTTCCTTCCCCCCCGGCTGAGGCTTCTGACGCCCAACCTGGGCCTTCCAGGCCACATGTGGAGGAGCCCAGATTGAGCCAGGTATAGCATTCCTCTAAATATTTCTGCTTGTACAATCAATGATGTTAACTAGATGTTAGTTGGGAGTACTAATTTAGGATTGTGATTGATGATGCAAAAACTAAAACCATGTCCCTTTCTCATACACAGGGAAGTCTCAGCCAGGAGGTGGCCGGGCCGAGCCGGCTGGCTGATCTGCAGGTCCCTCCACCCCCCCTGGAAAGAGAAAGTGGCAGTAGGAGGAGTGGCCTAGAGGAGGCTGCTATCAGATTTTTTTGTAGGGCTACAGAGGTCCTGGGAGCACCCCACACCAGGCAGGAGAACATTGCTGCATTCATAGCCTATAAAATGCAGAGGATGGAGGAGGGCCAAAAAGCCATGTGTGAGGCCCTCATATCAGAGGCTCTGGCGAAAGGTATGAGGGGCCAAATTACACCTCACACACAGCTTTGGGATGGTCCTCCTCCTCCTCCTGCAGGTCCTACTCCTCCTCCAGGTCCTACTCCTCCTCCTGCCACATCTCCAACTGCACAGCCACAGCCCGGAAGGAAGTGTGAAAGGAAGACCAGACAGTGAGGACCCTGGATCCAGTCTGGTCGGCCAAAAGATGCAGCCTCTTGTGGTACCACAGCCTGGGGACACTGATGTCATCTGCTGCTATCCGGATCTCTGTGAATCCCGGACCAGACTGCCCTCCCTTACATATGGACTCCTCAGGCCACCAATTTTGATGTTGAAGAATTGATGTCTGCCGTGGGGGTCCCAGGCTTCACTAATTTCTCCTGTTGATCCAGTGTTGCCTTCCCCTTTGTTTGGTTCTGAGCCCTTAATAAAGGATTTTTGTTTTTAATTATACTCTCCTATGTGTTTTACTTCAAAAATGATGGTTTGTTTGTGAGGATTCAGGTACATTTCTAATATACAATGTGAAATGAACAAGGGACACCAACAACAAAAAATCTCATGGAGATTAAATAATAAAAGATATCAATGGTGTTGGGGTAACTTGCCACACAAAACACACACAAAAATATTCTGGAGTAAAAATAAAAATAACATTGAACAAAGATCAGCCTTGGAAAAAATCCAAACATTAAAGAAAAAAAAAGGCTTAAAAACAAAAAAAAAAAAAACATAAAAAATATAAAACTGTCAGATGTGACAACTAATAACAATATATTGAGGGAATCCCACTAAAAAAACACAAATAAAACTTTGTGAGAAGTGTGTGTGAATATGAGCAGCAAAACTACTTAATTCTTGTCACATTATAAAGAAGAAGAGAGTGCGCTGTATTAAACCATTTTTTACATTGCAGCGTGACGAAAGTGCTGTATCCATTGCGAGCGCTAAGTTTACCAGAACGAGCTGTCCCGTGTCGGAATTTCTTCTGAGCATGCGTGGCACTTTGTGCGTCGGAACAGGCCACACACGGTCGGAATTGACGCGATCGGATTTTGTTGTCGGAAAAATTTTATCTCCTGCTGTCCAACTTTGTGTGTCGGAAAATCCGATGGAAAATGTCCGATGGCGCCCACACACGGTCGGAATTTCCGACAACACGCTCCGATCGGACAATGTCCATCGGAAAATCCGACCGTGTGTACGGGGCATAAGACTTACCATACCTACAAAGCAAATACAAAAAAAACATAGTAAAAAATAAAACATTTTTTAACGCAACCTGTGCCTAAAATATATATGCCGAAGCATGGGGGCATCCATCCGCAAAAGGTAGGAGCAAAACGCTCCTCTGCCCCTGCTGCCCCCATGCTTCGGCATATATGCTGAAGTATACGGGATACAATGAGAATTGAGTATGTATGAAATTATGCCAACATCCTTAATCAAAATAGAACAAAAAAAGCTGTGCACTAAACGTGCACCGGGGTCGCTCCTTGGGATTTTACTGGCAAAATATGTAAAGTATAGAGAGTAAATTATGTAAAATGCACATAAGTGCCAATTTTATTTAATTGTAGAAAAAATATAAATACAAATACAATTATACAATATACATATTCATTTAAAATATACACATCAAAATGTACAAGGTAGATATATCAACCCAGTGCTTACAACCCGTAGCCTAAGTAGTTTAAGGTCAAACGGATGAATTTACAGCACGTAACCCAACATGTTTCGAAAGTTGGTATGTGTTATTCCTTCATCAAGGGATTTACAGTTGGATGATTCAATCTTTTTCTGTAATGTAAGTTTCAGAATAATGAGATAGTATCATAATATATGAGACTACTAACAAATATTGATTGTAGCAAAAATATTATAAAGTATCCACACTGGTTATACTTACATCAATCAGATTCATATAGATCAAATATGACAGAACAAAAACAGGAACCAGAAACGGAACAGGCTGGCTAAGAGGTCCACAGAAATATTGGATGGGCAGCTCTAGGTGCGGGACTGAACTCTGCAGCCCATTCACAAGAGGCGCCTGATTAGAGTCTGCATAATCAAAATAGTAAGAGGAAAAGGAATACGTGGATTAATCCCATATGCAGCTAAAAAAGGCTACCAAACTGCAATATAGGGACATAGGGATGATAACATCCCATTGATTCAATACAAATAGTAGTTAAATTACCTTTCAATTTTCAAATTTTCACTTGAGATGCAGACCTCTGGGTGGCAACTGACAGACGCCCAGTAGGTATCCACGTCTCAAATAGCACAGCTGATTTGGCTTCAGCCAATCAGTGTTTGCCCCAGTGAAGTATGTAACTGTGGTGGTGAAATCACCTCCGACAGCGCTGGAGTCACGGCTTTATGTATCGTGGGAGCAAACGCTGTTGCTGTCAAGATAGATAAATCCGCTCTGCAGCTGAATGGCGTACCTGAAAACAAAAAAATGGTTAACAATAAAACATAGTATACAGTAAAGTATAAAAAAATTGCATACCTATAAAGCAAACATGATAAAACATAATAACAGTAAAAAAGAGCAGAACAATAGAGAGAGAATAGAGAGAGAACAATAAAACAACAACTATTTTTGTTTTTTTTATTTTATATATTTATTTTTTTTTACACTTATTTTGTAACTGTAACTTTTGTAACTGTAACCGTTTCCAGGTTCGGGTCTCTCAAAATGCGATGGCATCTTGGGAGACCCTTTGAAAGTGTGCCTAGTCTGTGCAGTGCTGTACCCTACGCTAATACTCAACTAGTGTATGGTAGCGTTCAAAACATTCACCAATGCAAAGACCTAGGATTGTCAGGACAGGAGGGACAATAATAGTCACACCTATATCCGCGCTTGCTGCAGACACAACATCTTTTTTGGGGGGCTCGTTGGGTAGGGGTACTCGGGAGGACATAAAGAAAATGCCTCTCATGCAGCCGGCTTACTGCATTTGGTTGGGGAAGGTGAGGTGGAGCACCATCTGGAAACAGAAGGGCTCTGACTATCTCTTCCTGGAATTTAAGGAAGGATCCAGTCCGTCCTGAAGCTCTGTATAGCACATAAGTGTTCAGCAAAGCCAATTGAAATAAATAAACAGACACTTTCTTGTACCAGCGTCTGGCCTTATGGGCAACTAGGTACGGCGCCAACAACTGGTCGTTGAGGTCCACCCCTCCCATATTTTGGTTATATTCGTGGACACAGAGGGGTTTTTCCACAACACCAGTTGCCGTAGTAATTTGGACCGTCGTATCTGCATGAAGGGAGGTAAGAACGAAAACATTCTTATTATCCCTCCACTTCATAGCGAGCAAATTATTACACTTGAAGCAGGCTCTCTCCCCCAGCCTAAGACGGGAATCTACAAGCCGCTGCGGAAAGCCCCGGCGATTAGGTCACACGGTGCCACATGCTCCAATCTGATGATCAAAAAGGTGACTAAAAAGTGGCACGCTTGTGTAATAATTGTCCGCGTACAAGTGGTACCCCTTTCCAAATAAGGGTGACACCAAGTCCCACACAATCTTGCCAGCACTTCCTATGTAGTCAGGGCAGTTTGTCGGCTCTACGTGACTATCTTTTCCCTCGTAAACCATAAATCTACATGTATAGCTTGTGGCCCTGTCACAGAGCTTATACATCTTGACCCCGTATCTGGCACGCTTGCTGGGAAGGTACTGTTTGAATGACAAGCGACCAGAAAACTTAATCAGGGACTCATCAACGCAGACAACTTGATGGGGAGTAAACAAGTCTGCAAAACGTTGGTTGAAGTGGTTTACGAATTTTGTAGAGCCGATCGTATCCAGGGTCTCCACAGAGTTCATTGTCATTGAAGTGCATGAACCGCAAGATCTGCTCGTATCGTGCCCTGGTCATGGAGGCAGAGAACAAGGGCATATGGTGAATTGGGTCAGTGGACCAATATGACCGCAACTTACTCTTTTTGGTTATGCCCATGTTGAGGGAAAGGACCAGAAAGAGCTTAAATTCGGAGACCGTAATTGGTCTCCAATCTCTGGCAAGGGAGGACTGGGGAATAGTGGCGATGTGTTGACCAGCGTACAAATTGCTTTGGTCCACAATAGATCTATAGAGATCTTCGGTGAAAAACAGCGAATAAAAATCAAGTGACGTAAAATCAACTGTTTCCACATGAATGCTGGGTTGGCCAGTGAATGGGGGAAGTAGGGGTGCTGCAGAAGTGGTGGGTTCCCAAATAGGATTGGCGAATGCAGCAGGAAGGGCACTATGGGCACGACGGGCCTGTGTTTGTCTTCTTGTTGGCAGCGGGACACTACTTGTGCTTGCCACCTCACCAGCTTGAACTGCACTTATGGGACTCGCCACGTCACCACGTGATACTGCAGTGCTGGATGTACGACCAGGGTGTACTAGGCCGCTGGTGCTTGCCATTTCACCAGAAGGAATAGCAGCGCTAGTACTGCTCTGTTCCATACGAGGGACCTGCGGTTCTTGCACATCAACGACAGAAGAAGTTCGGGGTCTGGTACGCCTGACCTTGGCAGGGACCACAACTCCGTCGTCAGAGCTATCTGTCATGGAGCCGCTGTCGTCTACAGGATCGTATTCTGAGCCTGAATCTGACAGATGAGTGACTTCCTCTTCACTACCTGTCATGCTCAGAAACGTGTAGGCCTCTTCACTAGTTTACCTTCGATTTGCCATTTTGGGCTCTAAATTTAGTGGTACACTAGTGAGACTCACAGGTAAAAAAGCTCCTGACTGTTAGCGACTGTATCAAAACGCTACCAAAAAAACTGTTAGCGATCGCAGGGATCAGGCCTGACTCTGCGAACGCTGTAGTTGTGTGTTTAGTGTTTTGTAGGTGACAGTGATCGATCGATACTGCACTTGGGTGGGCTGGGCAGGGCTGGACCGAGGGGCAAAATGCAGGTGCTAGCAGGTATCTGGGCTGATCCCGCTAACACTGCGTTTTTGGGAACCCTAAACTGCTGGGGATGCTAGTATAGATCTGATCAGATCAGATATTGATCCGTTCAGATACTATACCACTAAGGGAGGTGTATACTGCGTGCGTGGGTGTTAGCAGTTTTGGTGCTAACCTGACGCTGCCTGGGGCAACGCAAACCTTATCTGACCCTAAAACTTAACTTATATCACCGCCGGGCGATCAGGGGGTTAAACCTTTATTAGGTAATAAATGGCGGGTGCCCTGAAACTATAAAAAACAGACTAACTAACCAGCGTCACCCGAAACAGTTATACAATGATCACTGGTGAAAGGGTTAACTAGGGGGCAATCAGGGGGTTAAAACCTTTATTAGGTAGTATATGGGGGTCCCTGACGCTATAAAACGCTGACGGCGAACCTAAATATTTACCTCCCTAACTAGCGTCACCTGTGACACTAATACAGCGATCAGAAAAACGATCGCTTAGTGACACTGGCGACGGGGGGTGATCAAGGGGTTAAAACTTTATTGGGGGGGTTAGGGGGGTATCCTAGACCTAAAGGGGGCTACCACTAACTGCCCTACCACTTATAACTGTCACAAACTGACACCAATGCAATAATCAGAAAAAAAAAAACTGCTATTGGTGTCACTGTGACAGGGGGTACAGGGAGGTGATTGGGGGTGAAAAGTGTGCCTAGAGTGTTCTACTGTTATTGTAGTGTTGTTGCAACTCACATTGATGTCTTCTCTCCTCGACGCCGGAACGAAAAGACCGACTCGAGGAGAGATGACATCACTTCCTCTGCCGCTGTTTACATTACAGAGGCAGAGGAAGATTGTCATTCGTTGGGTGCGATCGCGAGGGGGTGGCCACGAATGAGTGGCCTCCCCCTCACCTCGGATCTCTCCCCTAAGGAAGCCGACCACTTCGGGCACCGGGGGGGGGAGCGCGATGCGCCTCCCGCCCGCGGGAGGCTGATCACGTAGCAGGTACGTGATTTTGCCTGCCCGTGCCATTCTGCCGCAGTATATCTGCGTTAGGCGGTCAGCAAGTGGTTAAACTGAGGTTACTACACATATTCATGCTATAGAAAAAGCTTATACTGTCCTTACAGTGGGTTACTGTATTTTTTTATTTTTTATTTTTTACTACGGCACCATTTTGTAATTTTATTTACTGTGCTGTGAAAAAGTATTTGCCCCCTTCCTGTTTTTTTTTGCATATTTGTTCCACTTAACCACTTCAATACCAGGCACTTAGACACCTTCCTCCAGGCCAATTTTCAGCTTTCAGTGCTGTCACAATTCAAATGACAATTCCGCGGTCATACAACACTGTACCCAAACTTTTTATCATTTTGTTCCCACAAACAGAGCTTTCTTTTGGTGGTATTTGATCACCTCTGTGGTTTTTATTTTTTGAACAACGAAAATTTTGAAAAAAAAAAAGTTTTTTTGTTTCTGTCAAAAATTTTTTGTAAATAAGTACATTTTCTTCTTCAATGATGGGCACTGATATGGCTGCACTGATGGGCACTGATAAGGTGGCACTGATTGGCACCGATGAGGTGACACCAATGATATGGCACTGATGAGGTGGCACAGACGGGCACTGATGATGGGCATTGATAGGCGGCACTGATGGGCACTGATAGGTGGCACTGATGGGCACTGATAGGTGGCACTGGTAAGCAGCACTAATGGGCACTCATAGGTGGCACTGATGGGCACTCGTAGGTGGCATTGATGGGTACTTATGGGTGGCACTGATGGTTATGGGTGGCACTGATGACACTGATTGGTGGCACTGATGACACTAATGGGTGGCATTGCTGGGCATCACTGATAAATAATGGTGCCAGTCAGTGCCCATGATTAGACACGTCTGATCATGTGGTAAGGCTCTTTATCAAGATCGGTGGCTGTTATCCTGCTGGACGTCATATGACGCCCAGTCAGGATAACTGAACCACCGCCCGGCCGTCAATCTGCTATAGGCCGGGCAGGAAGTGGTTAAATGATGCAGATCATTAAACTAATTTTAATATTAAACAAAGATAACCCGCATAAATATAAATGCAGTTTTTAAATGATGATTTCATTAAAATAATAATAAGGGCAGAAATAGTCAGCAAATAGCACCACATCCCATAATATATGAATAATATATGAAGACAACAAAAAAAGGAGGGCAGGTGGTTTAGAAGGTGCTCAGATTGTATAATAGATGGAGTAAGGAGACATGTATGATATATCCATAAAAATGTTAATTTTATTGAATATTTACTTTAAAAACATATGTCGTTATAAGCATGACACCATCATAAAAAGATAATACATGTATCTCAATGTTTAAACCCATCAAGGGCATACAATCGAGAAAATCACTTGGTTCAATAACAATCTACCACTCAACATGTTTCGCTCAATACAAGCTTCTTCAGGAGTTTTGGCATGGATTGTAATAGGCTCTAAATAATAATAGAAAAAACACACGAGACTTAATAACAAAGTGTATAAGGGTAAGTATAAACACTGGATCATACATGCACTGGAAAAAATAACAGTCCGTATAATACAAAATATACACAAAGGAGCAATGATAAAGCATTGATATTCACAATCTTACCAGGCTGTCCTACGTTGAAGATATGTTATGATAGATAGAAATTGCTTGCTGCAATAGTGTCACCAATGCAGAGGCTCTCATATCATGTGTTTCCGTCTTAGTATGGCCACAGAGGGATATAAAGTTTTATATATCCTTAATTGAGGAAAATAATAAAAATTGGAATGATGGATATTTAGGCAGGGCATCCAAACTGACCTAAGTTTGTTCATGAAATAGATTTTTACCTTTAATAGAATCAATAATCCATTGCTAGAGGTGGAAACCCCTCCCAGCAAAAGAAAAGGGCAATAGCAGGTCAGTGAACTATAAGGGAACCATGGCCAAAGCTTGGGGAATCATACTTGGAGAAGATCCTCATAAGCTGGTTCTAAATAATAAGAGTAGGAGAAACAAAGCTAATTAAGAAAGCTCATAGGTACAGTTTCTGTCACAATCAGACATGACTGCACATAGAACACTTACTTGTAAGGTAGAGAGGCATGGAATTTGGGAGCGGTATACAACCTCCCTCAGATGGACAGCCTGTGACAGAGGGTTGCGGTGTGTAGCCGCCTTTATAAACCCTCCATCCTGGCGGCGTCTGACATCACCACTGGGATACGGACGTGTATTAAGACTGCCCGAAAGATGGCTGGGTGGGGAACGCAGCAGCATCATTGTTCGACACTAGCTACGTCAAAGGTTGATTGTGCCCATGCGCAGAGTGATATTATGCAATTCAAGCCACAGAGGCCGAAAGCACCTTCTTGAAAAAGGGGGGATAACGAGTGAGGCAGATACAATGAGCCAAAAAGTATCAAGGTGAAAATTAAACAAAAAAGATAAAGATAGTATATAGTAAATGCCAAACTTCACATCGATTTAAGATAGGCGCAATATTGAATATATATGAGAGATAATACTACCATCCTAAGCTGCAATCGGGACTGACATCTCTAGGGCTCCCAATAGAAGGGCGATTGATTGTTCGCCCCTCAGATTGGGTGCCCCTGGCGTCCGTATGGACCAAAATAAGATAGACAGGAATATCAATGAATGAGAGGCCAAGTTGAATTGTATTAACTGCAATTATAAGTAAATACTTTGTTGATAAAGAGGCAGCCTGTGAAGACATAATATCCAATCAATGGGGAAGAAACTGTTTTATACATATAGAATAAGGGTATGTTTAGACAATATATAAATAAAGATATGGAAATGTAATTGCCATATATATGAACTCAAAATGAAAAAGGAAAAAGGAAAAAGAAAAATTAAACAAGAGAAAAAAGCAAAAAGAAAGGAAAAATGTTGAGAATGTAAATATTTGCATATATTTACAGGAAAGGTTTAAAGCTGAATGCGTCATTCATGCCCGGATATTTTAAAGCTGACAATTCATGTATCCAATGTGCCTCCTTTTGAAGGAGTAATTTATCATAGTCTCCTCCCCTGTCCCCAGGGGGGATATATTCAAGGGCCAAAAAAGTGCATGCAGCTACTGTCAAAGTTGTGATGTAAACCGATATGACGACTGATAGGAGTTTCCATTCTTTTTTTGTGTATCAAACAAACATGGTCCCTTATCCGGCAGAAGAAAGGTCGCTTGGTCTTGCCAATGTAAAACATTTGACATTCGCATTGCATGATGTATACAATGCCTATTGATTGGCATGTTACTGAGAAGTTGGGTCTAAAGAGGCGGCCATTCGGAAGCAATGAGCTCCGTGCTGCAAGTATGAACCTACAAAAATTGCAACGATGGCAAGGTCTACTGCCCTTATTGGATTCATTGGCAATCCTTGTATCACTGTCATAATGACTATGTACCAGGGTATCCCTAAGGGATCAAGATCGCCTAAAGGTAATTTCCGGATATGATTTTAAATGACTATGATAAATTACTCCTTCAAAAGGAGGCACATTGGATACATGAATTGTCAGCTTTAAAATATCCGGGCATGAATGACGCATACAGCTTTAAACCTTTCCTGTAAATATATGCAAATATTTACATTCTAAACATTTTTCCTTTCTTTTTATAATTGCAGTTAATACAGTTCAACTTGGCCTCTCATTCATTGATATTCCTGTCTATCTTATTTTGGTCCACATGGACGCCAGGGGCACCCAATCTGAGGGGGGAACAATCAATCGCCCTTCTATTGGGAGCCCTAGAGATGTCAGTCCCGATTGCAGCTTAGGATGGTAGTATTATCTGTCACATATATTCAATATTGTGCCTATCTTAAACCAATGTGAAGTTTGACATTTACTATATACGATCTTTATCTTTTTGTTTAATGTTCACCTTGATACTGGTCTTTTTGGCTCATTGTATCTGCCTCACTCGTTATCCCCCCTTTTTCAAGATGGCGCTTTCGGCTTCTATGGCTTGAATTGCAGTATAGCGCTCTGCGCATGCGCACAATTGACCTCTGACGCAGCTAGCGTCTAATGATGACACTACTACGTTACCAATCCAGTCGCCCCTCTTCCAAGATGGCGCTTTCGGCCTCTGTGGCTTGAATTGCATTATATCGCTCCGCGCATGCGCACAATCGACCTTTGACATAGCTAGCGTCGAATAATGACGCTGCTGCATTCCCCATCCAGCCATCTTTCGGGCAGTCTTAATGCACGTCCGCATCCCGGTGGTGATGTCAGACGCCGCCGGGATGGAGGGTTTATAAAGGCACCTATGAGCTTTCTTAATTAGCTTTGTTTCTCCTACTCTTATTATTTAGAACCAGCTTATGAGGATCTTCTCCAAGTATGATTCCCCAAGCTTTGGCCATGGCTCCTTTATAGTTCACTGACCTGCTATTGCCCTTTTCTTTTGCTGGGAGGGGTTTCCACCTCTAGCAATGGATCATTGATTCTATTAAAGGTAAAAATCTATTTCATGAACAAACTTAGGTCAGTTTGGATGCACCTGCCTAAATATCCATCATTCCGATTTTTATTATATTCCTCTATTAAGGATATATAAAACTTTATATCCCACTGTGGCCATACTAAGACAGAAACACATGATATGAGAGCCTCTGCATTGCTGACACTATTGCAGCAAGGAGGCACGTTGGATACATGAATTGTTAGCTTTGAAATATCCGGGCATGAATGACACATTCAGCTTTAAACCTTTCCTGTAAATATATGCAAATATTTACATTCGCAACATTTTTCCTTTCTTTTTGCCTTTTTACCTTGTTTTCTTTTTTCTTTTTCCTTTTTCCTTTTTCATTTTGAGTTCATATATATATGGCAATTACATTTCCATGTCTTTATTTATATATTGTCTAAACATACCCTTATTCTATATGTATAAAACTGTTTCTTCCTCATTGATTGGATATTATGTCTTCACAGGCTGCCTCTTTAATAACAAAGTAATTACTTATAATTGCAGTTAATACAATTCAACTTGGCCTCTCATTCATTGATATTGCTGTCTATCTTATTTTGGTCCACATGGACGCCAGGGGCACCCAATCTGAGGGGCGAACAATCAATCACCCTTCTATTGGGAGCCCTAGAGATGTCAGTCCTGAGTGAATCTTAGGATGGTAGTATTATCTCTCACATATATTCAATATTGCGCCTATCTTAAATCAATGTGAAGTTTGGCATTTACTATATACTATCTGTGACAGACCTAGCCGGGAGAGAGACTTTTGGAGGGGACTGAATGCTAGCCTCTTGCCGATCGATCGTGGGCCCTGGCATTTGGGGGAACGGTGCTCTTTGTGAGCTGTGTGCCTGAGGACCCTTGAGGTGGTATTACTGTGGATTCGGGTCCTGGTCCCCCAGGACACACAGACTCTGGGGACCCTGGATTTGCCATATTAGGAATAGTGGCTGATTCATAATGCTTGGACAAATACTGTTAGGAGATGCTGATGTAAATTCCAGCCACCTGTCTGTCTGTTGCCTGCTAGAATGTGTATTGTAAATAAGTCTCTAGTATGGGATCTAAGAGTCATTAGGTCCCCATTGTTGTTTGTGTTAATTAACTCTGCTATTGTGATAATGTTGATTGCGTTTTCTGAGCTACAAGACGGCCAGTCTGGCCTATAGCTCATGTCTGAGTCATCTAGGCTGTCTAAAGGGATTAGTTAATTAGCTCATGTTAATTAGTTTAATTAGGTTACAGCTGTATTGTTAGATTAATATGAGCAGGAGGTCTGCACCTCCTCTTTCCTGTATAAAAGAGACTGTATTCCTGTCAATAAAGAGAGATTCCTGTTTAAACTTACATACAGCCTGCCTGGTGTTTGTTCTGAGCTATCACAATTGGGTTAGAATGGCACATAGCTGTAGTTCTAATCCCGGAGCATCGGATGACCGAACAATCAGATGTTGCGATCTGCAGTCTGATTCTATAGCAGCAGAGGAGTGTCGGGAGAGTGGAACCGATCGAGCAAGGGGGTCGTTACACTATCTTTATATTTTTGTTTAATGTTCACCTTGATACTGGTCTTTTTGGCTCATTGTATCTGCCTCACTCATTATCCCCCCTTTTTCAAGATGGCGCTTTCGGCTTCTATGGCTTGAATTGCAGTATATCGCTCTGCGCATGCGCATGCGCACAATTGACCTCTGACGCAGCTAGCGTCTAATGATGACGCTACTACGTTACCAATCCAGTCACCCCTCTTCCAAGATGGCGCTTTCGGCCTCTGTGGCTTGAATTGCATTATATCGCTCCGAGCATGCGCACAATCGACCTTTGACATAGCTAGCGTGGAACAATGACGCTGCTGCGATCCCCATCCAGCCATCTTTCGTGCAGTCTTAATGCATGTCCGTATCCCGGTGGTGATGTCAGACGCCGCCGGAATGGAGGGTTTATAAAGGCGGCTACACACCGCAACCCTCTGTCACAGGCTGTCCATCTGAGGGAGGTTGTATACCGCTCCCAAATTCCATGCCTCTCTACCTTACAAGTAAGTGTTCTATGTGCAGGCATGTCTGATTGTGACAGAAACTGCACCTATGAGCTTTCTTAATTAGCTTTGTTTTTCCTACTCTTATTATTTAGAACCAGCTTATGAGGATCTTCTCCAAGTATGATTACCCAAGCTTTGGCCATTGCTCCTTTATAGTTCACTGACCTGCTATTGCCCTTTTCTTTTGCTGGGAGGGGTTTCCACCTCTAGAAATGGATCATTGATTCTATTAAAGGTAAAAATCTATTTCATGAACAAACTTAGGTCAGTTTGGATGCCCTGCCTAAATATCCATCATTCCAATTTTTATTATTTTCCTCTATTAAGGATATATAAAACTTTATATCCCTCTGTGGCCATACTAAGACGGAAACACATGATATGAGAGCCTCTGCATTGGTGACACTATTGCAGCAAGCAATTTCTATCTATCATAACATATCTTCAACGTACGACAGCCTGGTAAGATTGTGAATATCAATGCTTTATCATTGCTCCTTTGTGTATATTTTGTATTATACGGACTGTTATTTTTTCCAGTGCATGTATGATCCAGTGTTTATACTTACCCTTATACACTTTGTTATTATGTCTCATGTATGTTTTGTCTATTATTATTTAGAGCTTACTACAATCCATGCCAAAACTCCTGAAGAAGCTCGTATTGAGCGAAACATGTTGAGTGGTAGATTGTTATTGAACCAAGTAGTTTTCTCGATTGTATGCCCTGGATGGGTTTACACATTGAGATACATGTATTATCTTTTTATGATGGTGTCATGCTTATAACGACATATGTTTTTAAAGTAAATTTTCAATAAAATTTACATTTTTTATTGATATATCATACATGTCTCCTTACTCCATCTATTATACAGTCTGAGCACCTTAAAAATCCCTGTGGTGTTTCTAAACCCCCTGCCCTCCTCTTTTTGATGATTTCATTTATTAAGGGGAAAAAAGCTGTTCAAACCTGCCTGGCCCTAACCCTTTCGCTGCCAGGCCCTGTGCTCCAGTTTGTACACTCAGGTGGCCAGACCATTTTTGCAATTTTTCCTTTGCTTTTTTAATTTTCACTTATAGCTTTCAGAATTTATGAAAGACCCCCCAAACCATATATTTTCTGAAAGCACATGATCAGTAGAATAAAAAGGTGCTACACATTTTTTAGACCCCGTGGTATTTGTCCAAATGTTCATCAAACCAATATATTTGCAAAAAATACATTAAAACCATTATTAGCAGATAAAAAACAACACATTTTACAAAAATTCCTACTAAATATAAAAGCGTAACCTGTATTAAGTTAATAAATAACAAATATTTGTAACTTTTAAATTGCGCCTTTTTGCGGAATGGGGAAAATTGAACAGAGGCAAAAGTGTAAATATCCAAATTTCTCAAAAAATCTGAAGGTTTTCATTTTTCTCTTACAGCTTTAAGAATTTGTGAAAGACCCCCAAAACCATATATTTTCTGAAAGCATATGACCTCTAGAATAAAAAGAAGGTACTACAGATTTTTTAGACCCCGCGGTATTTGCGCAAATGTTTATCAAATCAATATATTCGCAAAAAATACACGAAAACCATTATTAGCAGATAAAAACACAGCTAATTTAACAAAATTCCTGCTAAATCCGTACTAAGTATAAAAGCTTATCCTGTATGGAGTTAATAAATAAGAAAGATTTGTAAATTTTAAATTGCGCCTTTTTGCAAAATGGTGAAAATCGAATGCATGCAAAAATGTAAATATACAAATTTCTCTAAAAATATGAAGGTTTTAATTTTTCCCTTACAGTATTCAGAATTTGTGAAAGACCCACCCCCACCATATATTTTCTGAAAGCATATGACCAGTAGAATAAAAAGAAGGTACTATTGATTTTTAAGCCCCCGCGATATTTGCGAAAATGTTTATTATCATTATTAGTGGATTCATACATGGCAAAATGTACAAAATTCCTGCTAAATTCGTAGAGAATATAAAAGTTAAAACTGTGTTGAGTTAATAACAAATATTTGTATATTTTAAATTGCACCTTTTTGTGAAATGGTGAAAACTGAAGGTACCCAAAACTGTAAATAACAATTTACTCAAATAATCCGGAGGTTACAATATTTTTCTTACAGCTTTCAGAAATTGAAAAGACCCCTCACACTGGATATTTTCTAAAAGCACATGACCTGTAGAATAAAAAAAGTGCTACTGATTTTGTGGACCCCACAATAATTGTGCAAATGTTCATCATATCGCTATTTTCACAAAAAATACACTAAAATCATTAATATTGCACATAAACACAACATAACTTACAAAATTCCTGCTAAATAGCAACTAAAGCATGCACATGTGGCATACTAAAGTGTACACCCATGGCGGGCAATATTTACCCGCACTGGGATGCACAGGTGTTCCGTGCATCCCCGTACAGGCAGTCCCATTTATGTCAATTGGGATGCAATGGCTGCACAGGCATAGCTGCTGTTCCCAATCTGACCTCCATGTGGATGTGGGTACATGACCCCGAACACAGACAGTGTGAGCTCAGGGACATGCATGCGGACCTACATGGATGTAAAATTGGGAGCAACGGCTCTGTCCGTGCAGGTGCTCCATCCCAAATGACATCAATGGGACTGCCTGCACAGAGATGCTCGGAACACCTGTGCATCCCTGTAAAGGTACGCTGTGTATGCCCTGTGTGAACAAGGCCTTAGGCCCCTTTCACACAAGCACACCAATTGGGTCTGCCTGTCCGTTTTTCAGGTGGGCCCAATCGGACCACCCATTGTTGTCTATGGAGAGACTGATGTAAATGGACATGTGTCCGTTTACACCCACCTGCATCTGATCAAGTCCGTTAAAAACAGACGGATGGGGATTCCTTTTCCCATCCATCTAGCAGATCGGATCGGATGGCATCCGATGGAAATGGACAGGCGGTCAGTTTCCACCCGATTGTCCCATAGAGAATAGCGAGCTGTGTCCGTGTCTGCTCTGCATCAGTGGAACGGACACAGACCTGTCATCCGCCTTCTCAGCGGGGATCAGCAGACAGATCCCCTGCTGAGCAGACGGATCTGCTTGACAGAGTCCGTTCCATGTGAAAGGGGTCTTAGAGTGGCCAATCCATTAGGGGCGCCACCCCCCTGCAGGGCGCCAGACTCATACAGACTGATTGTATGAGTTTTTTTTTTTCAAGCCACATGATTAGAGCCTGAAGCTCTAATTGGCTTGAAAAAGGTTGGGCTTGGGGGGTTGCAGAGCATTGCACCCCGAACCCACCCACTTGTGATAATAGCGAATTAATATCGTCTTGCTATCGTCTTCTGGCTTCTCCTCCTCGCCAAACAGGAGGGATTGGGTTGGCCAGGAGGAGAAGCTGAGGTATCTGTGGAGGGGTGAGTGCGGGGGGGGGCGTGGAAGGGTGAGTGCAGGTGGACCTGGGGGGTCTTACTATGTTTGTGTTTTTTTGTTTGTTTTTTTTTTTTTTAGACTTTACATTTTTTTTGTACAGTCATTTTTCAGTGTTTTTTTTTTTTTGGGGGGGGGGGGGGGGCAGGTTTGTCATATCAGGTTTGTCATATCTCTTTTTTTGAGACAGAGAAAGGGACTGAAGATAGTCCCTTTCTCTGTTGCACTTCACTTGAATGAATGAGGAATCTGTATAGAGATTCCATTCATTCATAAAATGACAGTCTGATACATTGTAACACTCACGGTTACAATGATTAGCTGTCAGTGAATATAGGAGTGATCGCTGCCTATATTCACTGTGCTACAGGGGGGAGCTTAGTAAACACATGTTTTCTAAGCCCCCCACTGCGCTTCCCAGCCTGACAGATCAGGAGATCAGTGCAGAGAGAAGCTGCAGGCGAGGGAGGGGAAGGGGAGATGCCACTCAGAGCGGCCATGGATCGGGGGTGTGGGGGCAGTTGGAGGGGTGATCAGACTGGCGGGAGGGCACATCTGGATCCCCCCAAGCCCCATCCAGCACCTGAAGCCGGCGGGAGTGGAAGAGGAGGGAATGAAGCTAATGATGGTGGCTGCGGGGAGTGGATTTGCAGGGGGGGTCGGATTGGGTGGAGGGGGTAATCCGTGCTGGGGGGAAGAAGAGGGGTGAAGGGGATAGGAGAGGAGAGTGGGGGGGCAGTTTTAGATTGAAGTAAGCGGTGGGGGTGGAGGGGCAGGGGACAGGGAAGAGGAGGCATGAGCGTCCACATTAGGGGTTAATAACTCAGCGGGTTGTACTCTGCTGATCAGAGTTATAGAATTGTTCAGCAGAGTCTGCTGAACAATTCTGATATAAGCTTATGGTCATTGAAGTGACCATAAGCTTATAGGAGAGGGAGAAATTAGGTCCGTACACTGTACGGACTTGGCAGTGAAAGGGTTAAAGTAGAAGTAAACCCATCCTTAAAACAGTTTCATTTCTGGCACGTGCCGTAAATGTAACACTCCCATTGGTTGCGCTCTCAGCCAAACTGTCAAACCATCCAATCGCTGGTGTCATAACTGATCACATGTGCAGCATCATGGCAGTTGTAACAGAGGCAAAGATGGCAACTTTCTTGGCTGAAAACAATAGGAAGGTTTACTTACACTTTAAAAATAAATCCCCCCCCCCCCTGTTCCTTGGTAAATCATAAATAAACTTTGATTAAGCACATTGTTTGGAAAGCTGAGTTAAAGTTCACTTGCCACACCCAGGCCTGATTACTGCCAGACCAGTTAAATCAAAAAATCACTTAAATAGAAGCTGTCTGACAAAGTTCAGCACGCTAAAAGATCTCAAAAACAATACATCATGCCACAATCCTAAAGAAACTCAAGAACAAATGAGAAACAAAGTAATTGACATGTATCATGTTGTCATATAGTAAAGGGTTTCAATGGAGGCTCCGTGGAGAGGAGGTGGAGAGGAGCGAGGCTCCATGTGGCCGCATCGCTGGACCATGAGACAGTTGAGTGTCTGTTTATTAAAACTCAGGAGCTACACATTTTTTTGCTGCTGACTTTTAATAAACGAAAAAAAAAAGTTTGGAACTCCGCTTTAATGCATAGAATGCTTTAAGGTGAAAAACCTAAAGGGTTTACAACCCCTTTAAGACTTCGGAACAGCCAACAGAGGTACAGACAGGGTAGATAACAGGATACTTGGAATATTCATGCAACATTCAGACACCTTCAGAGGACCCAGTTCCTCCTGTCACAATTTGGTCAAAAAGACCTTCCCTATACATCTTAAGGTCAAACAATCTGATTGGTCAGTTTTAATAGCCCCTTTGATCTACTTCTGTTTTTCTGGGTGACAGATAATGCCTTTTGGTCGTGGACAGCTGTAGTCATAAAAATCTAATCAAAATTGTCTAACTTGTATTCTTTTACTACTAATTAGATGAACAGGTTACCATTTGAAGAATGTTATTTACCATAAACAATAAATACTTACGACCCCTTTTGATGTTCAGTTATCATAATTAAATACTTGCATTCGTTGTTAATGGCCTAAATGCATTCTTACCAAATTGCATTAATAAACCCCCATGGACCTTTACTGTTCCTGTCAAGTCTGATCAGACAAATTTACATTTTTACAATTCCCTGTAGGTAACTGCTTCGGCCCTTTTGATATGTAAATACACCACTTGTCTGCCAGTTGTGTTAAGCCCCATGCACACCTATGTACACATTAAAAAAACTGTGTGTGTGTGTTTATATATTTGTAGTCAGAGTCTGGATACTGAAAGAAACGCTTTACCCCAACTAGGGCGACCTGAGGTGTGCCATGGTCGCGTGTAAGAGTATGCTTAAAAGAGGGCAAAAAACACACAAACTAGGTAAAGTAAAGTGAAGCTTAATGGACAACATAAGAAACAATTAGTCCAGCAAAGTTGCAAAGCTCGTTTAACTTCCACATGGGGATCAGGAGTGTATCGACTGTAACAGGACCATTACCAGTGACCCATGTATTTAATTATATGGGATGGGACCCCTTGCTTGGATGCTGCGGACGCTGCTCCGATCCTAAAGGAATGACCCAAAAAAAACAGTTTCTGATTTAACTCCAACTTAGCAATTAAAATTCTGACGTGAACTGTCTGGAAGCAAGAGGCTGCGTAGGGAAAGGGGGTAAATTGCTTTTGAGAGGAGCTGCTGCAAACATGGAGGAGAGCTAGTCCAAGACATCAACTGGACACCACAAAGCGTTGGTTTTGTAATAATTGATCATGAAACCCTGACCTGTCTGCCGGTTTTTGTTGTTGGGAAGTTGAAGTGAAAAAAAATCAGGTAACCTGGTGAGACTACCTTTGAGGAGTACAGGTGCATTATGGCCGGCTTGGGACAACTCCCTGGGTCTGAGGAAACCGAAGTAACTTAGGAAAACAGCCGCCTTGAGGACACCAAAGATCTGGCTGGAGATAGGCATACGTGTCAACTGTGCCTGTCCCTGACCTTTCTGGATACCTTTCAAAATGGCTTTGATGGGATGAGCTGCAAAAATGGACGGTCTGTCAGGATTGTGAAGCGACAAGAAGTGCTAAATACCTGAAAGGTACAACTTGATGGTATTGAATGAAAGGGACAACTTGCCATGACAATAGGTCGCGTAAGCCATCATGTACTTGACATCCCCAACCCAATTGCAGGGATAGAGGGACGCAAAACTACAAAAACACCTAAACGCCGTATTGTACACCCTGAGAGTTTTCCTTGACAGCAACGCATTCACCAAGTTGGTAGCCTGCACCCTGAGTGCATCTAATCCAACGTCAGCAGGGAGAGAGGTGGAAATGGCTTGCCCACCAGATCTGCTTCTGGATGCTGTAGGAGGAAACACCGGAAATCAAAATGAGATAAGGCATCAGCAGCCACATTATTGACACCACTTATAAACTCGCCCTGAAAATGAAAATTGTACACGAGGCCCAACAACGTCAACCTGTGCATAAAGGACATTATCAGGAGAGACCCAGATCTTCCTTTATTGATAATCTCGGCTGTAGCAGAGTTATCAACAAAGAAAAAACCCAGACCAAGTGGGTCCCCAAGTGACAGCAGCAGCCTCTATTGGATACATTTCAAAGTGCAGAAGTCTGAACAAACCTGGAAAGTTGAAAACTTTGGGGGCCAACCACTGACATCCAAAAATAGCTGAAAAACCCACTGAGGCTGCGGCATCCGAAAAAATTCTGTGGGACATGGCCGTAGGTAGATGAATAAACATGGAGATACCGTTCCAATTGCACAAGAACTGATCCCACATGAGCAGATTCGCACGAGTATCGGCTTGTAATCTCACAGCTGAATCAGTGTCCTGGTACAAGGGTAGAAGAATAACCGAAAAAACTCTCTGTTGCGCTCGGGTATCTAGACCCTCAATGTGTGGTAAGGCCAGAATGCTTCAGTGGTATCTGCCGTCTTGCAGCCCTCTTCAGAATATTGGGTATTCATGGGCTACAAAAAGAAAAGAAGGAACATTAGCTGCAGGTGCGCAGTAACAGACATCAGAAAGAAACCGGGACCGGACATCAGGTGGATAAGGCAATGGCTGACGCGTTTCGGGGGAGAACCCCTTTCTTCAGAGCCTATGTAGGTGGTGACTGCTCGCAAGTAGGAGCTCCTCTATATATGTGTATGCGTATGACTATGCATCCCAATCGCCACCAGCACCAGCCCACAACGGCCACTCCCACTTACACAGGAAGCACAGCCCTCCAAAATGTGAAAGCCCTCCCTGGTGTCTCTATGTCGCTACAATAACACCATGGCGATATTCCCCACACATCCATGAAAAGAATATATATACTAATCAATCAATAAATAAATCAATAATATTTCAATGAATGCGGTTAGTAAACCATATCATAGTGTACAAGAATGGACTTCTTATGCAGGCAAGCGGAGGTAATTTAACAGGAGCAATGTTTTGGCCATATCATATGTGCAAATGTAAATAGATGGAGGTGGCCAGGCAATAATACCATCTGTGCCACCCCCGCAGTTGCCGCATATTGGGGGATGTTGTGGGGACAGCACATACCAGGAGAAGCATCGGGGGACCTTCAACTGCCATCAGTCGCCGGTGGAACGCACGCTGCCTTGATGACCAGGAAGTGCGGGTACGTTTGCGCTCCACCAGCGAGTTCCAGCTAGCCTGGACGTCACGTCCGCCCGCGCATGCGCAGTAGACACGGCCCGGAAGTGCGGGTGGATATGCGTTCCACACGCTACCTCCGACCACTAAGGCCTAAGCGCTCGCTGAGAGCGGTGATGTATGGATGCGCACGCATCCCCACTAGGCAGGCACATCCAGGATAATGAATATAGGAGGCTAGTCCCCCCTGGACGAACTCAGTCTGATGTGTTAAATAGACTGGAATACGGAAGGGAACCAAAGGGGAAGGGGGAAAGAAAAAAGGGAGGGGAGGAGGGAGGGGAGGGCCAGAGAGGGGAGGCTGATGCTGGAAGCCAACAAGGACGCACAGAAAACACAAACACATTAAACAGAGAAAGTCAACCTCATGGAGATGGTCGTTAGAAAGTCCCCAGTATAATATGGGTGATACAATTAAATACAAATTACATAAATAAAATCATTATAATCAATATAAAAAATATATATAAAATATATATAAAAAATATATATAAATACTGTAGATATATTAAAATAAATATATCTATATCTATATATTGCATTCCATCATATAGTGAATCTTAATACAGACCTCATCTAGAGAATCTACATATGTGTATATGTATACATACACACACACGCCCTCTCAAAGAATTATTATTATATGTACATGAGGGGAAATGATCTAACCTTACTTAATCCAAAATTGGAAATATAAAATAGAATAGAATTAAAAATAATAAAGAATAAAAAGTGAAAACAGGAACACAATGATTATTATTAATAGTTAATATCATAGAAATTCATTATCAATAGGGAGGTGAACACAACACATGTGCACAAATAAGTACACTCATGTCGACCCATTCTCGTTTTCATATAAAGGAATGTATACAAACTAGACGTATGTCTATATACCAATGAGGCTATAGCGGAAATAAAATAGGTGTTAGATTCCTAGCATGGGACTTTCTAACGCCATGTACCCGCTGATTTCTGGTAAGTCGCAAGGGATATAAACTGTACCCAATGTTGAAGACACATATACTGTTGCAAATACACATAAAAACACATGGATGAATCATAAAAAAACCAAAAAAAAACCCTATACTGAATATACTAAACGACTAACTATGTCCTAAAAGAGGGGGACCCCAGCAAAACAGGTGGGGACCTACCCAATCTAAGGATAGATTTTCTATACCTCCCATGGCCATAGATGGTATGTGTGATGAAAATAGCTCTATATAGGGGGGGGGACCCAACATCACGAACAATATGAGTGACATTGAATTAATCAATGTACTTAGATATCGTGAGGGACCAAGATAAAACTCCCAAGGGTGAAGTGGCAGACTAGCAGGAATAGCACATATCATAGGACACTATGTAATTCAATTTCTTCATTCAGGCCTTTCGGGGCCAAAGTCCCTAAGGTGAAAATCCAATAAGCCTCTCTGGTACACAGTAACTGGTACTTTTTACCACTGTCAAGATCATTGGGCATAGCTTCTAGGCCGAAGAGCCTAAGGCCATCTATACTACTGTCGTGAGCCTCTAGAAAGTGCCTTGGTATAGAATATTTATCTTTCTTAGTCAGGATGTTGCTTCTATGTTCGTTCATTCTAGTTCTCATAGGTCTATAGGTCTGGCCGATGTACAGAAGGCCGCATGGACAAAGGAGACCATAAACCACATAGGCGGTGCCGCAGTTAATTAATTGTTTTATCTTGTGGATCTTGCCATCTGCTCCTACTATGTCTTTTTTTCTGTGACACATATAGGTACAATTTCCGCAGTTTGAGCTCCCACATCTATAACTGCCTTTTTGGTCAAAAATTGTTGTCCAAGGGCTATTGAGTCCTCTATTTTTGCTCTTTTTCACCCTACTTGGGGGAATTAGGCTCCTCAGATCTTTGGGTCTTCTGAAAACCAGATTAGGGTGTGAAGGAAGGCTTGTCTTCAGAACTGGATCCGATTCTAAAATCCTCCAATTCTTCTTGAAGATTTTATGGATTAAGGGAGCCTTATTGTTGAACCTCGTACAGAAACGTACTTGTAGTTGTGGTTGTTGTGATGCATCTTCGTGAGGTCTCAACCTTCTTACGCCTTCACCACCAACATTATCATACAACTCAAAATATTTCTTGAAGGCTTCCTCAATGTGTTCATCCTTATACCCCTTTTCCTTAAATTTGGTCTTTAAAACAAGGCTTTGTTCCTCATAATCCTGTTTCAGGGTGCACGTCCGCCTAAGTCTGCAAAACTGGCCATATGGGACATTGCGGATCCATCTGGGATGGTGATGACTGCGGGCATGGAGGTAAGAATTGCCAGCACTTGGCTTAAAATGGGTTTTAGAATAGATACTTCCAAGCTCGTCTACTCGCAATTCAAGATCTAAAAAGATCAGGGACTGATCGTTCACCACATGTACGAAATACCAAAAGGGTTCTCTGCACAATGTGCTAGAAACCCATCTAACTCTTCATCAGTGCCGCTCCAGATAATAAGAACATCATCGATGTATCGAGCGTATAATACCAAGTTCCTTCCAAAAGGGTTATTGGCCCAGATGTAATTAAGCTTCCAATAGCCCATAAATAGGTTCACGTAACTGGGAGCGAACCTGGCACCCATAGCAGTACCCTTCACCTGCCTATAAAAGCTATCCATGAACATAAAATAGTTATGAGTCAACGTGAACTCAATGCACTCATAAAGGAAATGTGCTTGTGCAGGGTTGAAGAGATGTGCTTCCGCCAGGTAATACTCAATGGCTCTTAAGCCAAATTTATGTTGGATGGATGTATACAAGGATGCTGCATCCAAAGACAACCATCTATAACCTTTCTCCCATGTATAGGTACTCAGTATCTCCAGGGCATGGCTGGAATCCTTGATGAATGATGGCAAATTTGTTACCAACCCCTGGAGAAAATGATCAATATAACTACCAAGGTTACTAGTCAGGCTGTCCATTCCCGCAATGATTGGTCTACCAGGAGGCTTCTCCATATCCTTGTGTATCTTGGGGATATGGTAGAAGTATGGGACCACTGGATGTTTTGAATACAGGAATAGGTGCTCACTCTTGGTAATAACTTGATTGGCTAGTGCTCTATCGAGAAGCTCTTTGAGCTCCATGTTGTAGTTGGCCGTTGGGTCCCAGATGAGCCTTTCGTATGTATCGAGGTCGCTGATCAATCTAGATGCTTCTTCTAAATATTGGTCTCTATCTTGTATAACCAAACCTCCACCCTTGTCTGCTTTTCTAAATATAATATCGGAATTATTTCTCAGGCTATTGAGAGGGCCATCCAAACAGGCTTCGTGGCCTTTATTGTATTTCCGAGTTTTTCCACCACAAATCTTCCTAAACTCCTCCATTACTACATCATAGAAGGTGGGTATAAAATTACCCTTATTCCAATGCGGATAAAAGCTCGATCTTGGTCTAAAGTTGGTGTTGATGATCTCTCCCTCAAGGATCGAAGGAGGAGTCTCATACGTGCACTCATGGCTTCCCTCTATATAGAGTTCTTCCAAGATCTCAAGTATTCCTTCGTCTAGGGACTCCATAGAGGGGGACAAAATAGTCGTCTCAGGGTGATCATCAATTGTTCCATTAAGTTCCTTAAGCCTAATGACGCTTAACAGTGAGGTTCCGTATAAATTTATTGAGGTCGAACAGATTTGGGGGGCTCTCTGGAGCATAATTTAGTCCTCTTCTAAGTAATCCGAGTTCTAGTTCTGAAAGTTCACATTTGGACAGATTGAATATTTTGATCGTGGAATGACTCTCTAGTTCCTTGAATTCCTTTTTGGAAGTAGTTTTCCCCCCTCCTCTACACCCTCTCCTCGTGGTCTTAGTTGTCTCCGAGTGTTTAGGGGTCATGGTAGTCGGGAAGCACTGCTTTTCTTTGCTGCAGGTACCATCTTTCCCGCAGCTCCTTCCGCCAAAAAAGGAACCTCATCGTTGGATTTAGGTACCTCAATATTGGTAGCATTTTCTCCTTTTCTCGAAGGATCATGGGGTCTTGATCTTTTGGGGGATTCCTGTGTGTTCTTTGCTGGTGCATCTATATGTGGATGCATCCCCATAGTTCCCTCATATATAATGGTATCTTTAGTTGAGGGGAAATTAACTATGTCCTTGGTGTCATGTCTGGAGCAGTCTCCCATTCTCTTTTCTTCTTGATTATTGATGGGATTGGAAGTAGGGTCTATGGAAAGTACTATTGTAGTACAGAGGGGAGGAAAATCATCATTTACCCACCCACTAGAGGAACCACTGTTGGACTGATCATGATGTATTTTATCTCTATTGGGATGCCTAATGGTGTTGGAAGGATTATTGCAGCTATAGGCGTAGTGTTTGTTTTTATTGTTGTGTATGTACTTATTCTTATTTTTATTTTTATTCTTATTCTGGTAGTGATTATTCTTGTTGATCCATTCTTGTACACTATGATATGGTTTACTAACCGCATTCATTGAAATATTATTGATTTATTTATTGATTGATTAGTATATATATTCTTTTCATGGATGTGTGGGGAATATCGCCATGGTGTTATTGTAGCGACATAGTGACACCAGGGAGGGCTTTCACATCTTGGAGGGCTGTGCTTCCTGTGTAAGTGGGAGTGGCCGTTGTGGGCTGGTGCTGGTCATACGCATACACATATATAGAGGAGCTCCTACTTGCGAGCAGTCACCACCTGCTTAGGCTCTGAAGAAAGGGGTTCTCCCCCGAAACGCGTCAGCCATTGCCTTATCCACCTGATGTCCGATCCCGGTTTCTTTCTGATGTCTGTTACTGCGCACCTGCAGCTAATGTTCATGCTTGTCATTCATGCTCGTTTGTGAGTATTCATTTGCTGTTTTACCTTTTTTTAATAAACGCTATCAGTGGTAATGCACTAGGTCGGTGCGCCCTCTTTTCCTTCTTTTCTTTTTACAAGGGTAGAAGAGCCAACAACCTAGAAACAAATGACCTGCCCTGAGGAATAATCCTCATGGCAAAGTTAAGCATGCCTAACAGTGACTGCAAATCCTTCTTGGAGCAAACAGGGGACCTGACCAGATTGTGAATAGTCGCTCGAATCCTATCCAGCTTTTCCTGAGACAAACTGGCTAAGGAAATACCTAGAGAGGTAATTACAGTGGAAGACCCTTCTACCTTGTGGGCAGCTAAGGGGAGAATTAAATCCAAAAACAGTTCCGTGAGTGCTTCGAGATCCTTGGGAGACTGCGCAGGGCTCTCTAAAAGCAAACAATCGTCCAAGTAATGAATGACCTTATGACACCCTTTGCTATTGGACAATATTCAATTGAGAGCTGAGGCAAAAATGTTAAAGAGCCAGGGACTGCTCTTGGACCCAAATGTCAATTTAGTGGCAAAATAATACCGCTCACGCCATTTGAACATATGCCATTGCCAGAGAAATGGTTTAATGGAAGGAGTTTAAAGGCATCCGAAATGTCCGCTTTGGATAACCATGTGCCCCTACCTGTCTGTAAAATGTATTGAATGGCCAAGTCCACTGACGAATATTGTATAAAAGTATAGGGGAGTTGGAACTTTAAATGAAGCACAATTAAGTGCCTCCATCCCGGTAATGAATAAACATAGAGGAAGATTGGGACTTTAGATGAAGTGATTGGATAGTGGAGGTAAATAACACCATGTTTAATTTTCACCATGAAATATTTATTTGTCAACAGAGATATACAAACAATAAAGAGTATCAGTTGACATATAAGAAGTGTGCACATGGCATGAGCATGGTAAAAAAAGTACACATAAAGCAGCACATAATATTTGCGGTAGATTGAATAGCATAGCACAGTAATGTCAACGACAACATGCCTGGCACCGATAAGTGCATCCACACAGTAAAAATGTATCCACTAAATAAGAAAAGTTATTATATTAGAGTACATGAGATGGTTCAGTCAGTATGATTCGGTATAAGATGCATCAAAAAACAACAAAGCTCGACGCGTTTCGTGGATACTTCTCCATTCATCAGGAGCTGATGCAGCCAAATTTCCTATGGAGTATATGTATGAATTAATGAATCATACTGTTGTTGTAGAAAGAGTAAAAAAATATATTGGCCTTTAGTGTGTATAGATAGTTAATCAACCACACTCACCAATTCAGACAGCGAGTGCAATGCATCGTGGTGGGCGCTACGGATGAGCTTCATTTTCGAGTCGAACCCATGTTCGACTCGAACATCGTCTGTTCGCCGAATTGCAAACGATGTGGGCCGTTCGCACCAAATTCGTGTGGCGCGTCACGGCCTATAATTCACTGCGGCATCGCAGTGCATTGCTGGCTGATGATTGGCCAAGCATGCACTATGACCCGCATGCTTGGCCAATCACAGCGCCGTCTGTAGAGAGAGCTGTAATTGGCCAAAGCCAGGGTGGCTTTGGCCAATTATGGCTCAGGGGGTTTAGTACATGCCCCACACTATATAAGGCCGCCTGCACGGCGGACCTGTGTAGTGTGTTCCGGCGTTGAGAGACAGAGACAGAGACAGAGAGACAGTGTCATTTGATTTAAGTTAGATAGATTAGGCAGGACAGTCAGTCAGTTAGCTGCACTTACAGTGTATTGTGTATATATATGTATCCCAGGTGTTGTATGTATGTATGTATGTATGTATGTATATTATATATATATATATATATATATATATATATATATATATATATATATACACTGTATTCAGTTTAGCTCGATCCTTTCCTGTTATTATCTTCCTACTGACAGGCAGGCAGGTGTTGTTACAGTACAGCTACCTGAAGAAAATTGCTGGTGTTCTTCTGATCCTATTAGTACCACAGTCAGGCAGCTACACTATTTACAGTTAGTGTAGTGTGTCCTCCTCACAGTGTTCAGCTAAAGCTACAAGTTAGTGTAGTGCACAGTGTTCAGCTAAAGCTACAAGTTAGTGTAGTGCAACCTCTGCACAGTGTTCAGCTAAAGCTACAAGTTAGTGTAGTGCATCCTCCTCACAGTGTACAGCTAAAGCTACAAGTTAGTGTAGTGCGACCTCTGCACAGTGTTCAGCTAAAGCTACAAGTTAGTGTAGTGTGTCCTCTGAACAGTGTTCAGCTAAAGCTACAAGTTAGTGTAGTGCACAGTGTTCAGCTAAAGCTACAAGCTAGTGTAGTGCGACCTCTGCACAGTGTTCAGCTAAAGCTACAAGTTAGTGTGGTGCGTCCTCCTCACAGTGTTAAGCTAAAGCTACAAGTTAGTGTAGTGCGACCTCTGCACAGTGTTCAGCTACAGCTACAAGTTAGTGTAGTGTGTCCTCTGAACAATGTTCAGCTAAAGCTACAAGTTAGTGTAGTGCACAGTGTTCAGCTAAAGCTACAAGTTAGTGTAGTGCGACCTCTGCACAGTGTTCAGCTAAAGCTACCTGTAGAAGGTTGGTGGTGTTTTCCTGATCCTATCACTACCACAGGCAGCTACATTATTTACACGTTAGTGCAGTGCGACCTCTGCACAGTGTTCAGCTAAAGCTACCTGTAGAAGGATGGTGGTGTTTTCCTGATCCTATCACTACCGCAGGCAGCTACATTATTTACACGTTAGTGTAGTGCGACCTCTGCACAGTGTTCAGCTAAAGCTACCTGTAGAAGGTTGGTCATGTTTTCCTGATCCTATCACTACCGCAGGCAGCTAAATTATTTACATGTTAGTGTAGTGCGACTTCTGCACAGTGTTCAGCTAAAGCTACCTGTAGAAGGTTAGTGGTGTTTTCCTGATCCTATCACTACCGCAGGCAGCTACATTATTTACACGTTAGTGTAGTGCATCCTCAAAACAGTGTTCAGCTAAAGCTACCGGAAAAGGTTGGTGGTGTTTTCCTGATCCTATCACTACCGCAGGCAGCTACATTATTTTAACGTTGGTGTAGTGTGTCCTCTGCACAGTGTTCAGCTAAAGCTACAAGTTAGTGTAGTGCGACCTCTGCACAGTGTTCAGCTAAAGCTACCTGTAGAAGGTTGGGGGTGTTTTCCCGATCCTATCACTACCACAGGCAGCTACATTATTTACACGTTAGTGCAGTGCGACCTCTGCACAGTGTTCAGCTAAAGCTACCAGAAAAGGTTGGTGGTGTTTTCCTGATCCTATCACTACCGCAGGCAGCTACATTATTTTAACGTTGGTGTAGTGTGTCCTCTGCACAGTGTTCAGCTAAAGCTACAAGTTAGTGTAGTGCGACCTCTGCACAGTGTTCAGCTAAAGCTACCTGTAGAAGATTGGTGGTATTCTCATACTACAGGCAGGCAGTTGATTTTGCTAGCTGCAGTATCAATATATATATATATATATATAAATATATATATATATATATATAAATATATATATATATATATATATAAATATATATATATATATATATATATATAGATATATATCTATATATAGATATATATCTATATCTATATATAGATATATATCTATATATATATATCTATCTCTCTCTCTCTCTCTCTCTATATATATATATATATATATATATATATATATATATATCTATCTATCTATCCCAGCTTAGTTCAGCTACATCTCACTGCAGGCCATTAGTATGTCTGGAAGGCAAACAAGGAGAGGCAGACAGTCACAAGCCAATAAAAGAGGGCAAGCAGGCTCTGTGTCTAGAGGCAAAAGTGCTGGTCGTAGAGACGGTGCATCCTCATCAGCATGTGGCCGTGGGACACGCTTGGCCTTTTTTTCAGCAGCTGGCCGTGTTGAGCCGCAACATGCGGAAGACTTGGTCGAGTGGATGACCAAGCCGTCCTCATCTTCCTCATCCTCTCTCACCCATGCTCAGGTACTTTGGCAAAGCAGCTGCCAACGCGGCCTCTTCCCTCGGCTCAATGGCATCGGTGACTCCTTCCCTAGCCCCACCATGTCCTCCTGAGGAGTCCCTAGAACTGTTTGACCACAGTGTTGGGTACATGCTTCAGGAGGATGCCCAGCGTTTAGAAGGCTCTGATGATGATACTGAGCTAGATGAAGGCAGTAACGTGAGCACGGACAGAGGGTGTGCCCAAGAAGGACAGAAATCTGGCAGTCATGCTCCCCCTGCTGCAGCATACTGCCAGGTTTGCTCCAGTGATGAGGAGGGAGGGGATGATGAGGTCACTGACTCAACGTGTGTGCCTGATAGGAGAGAGGAGGAGGAGGAGGCACATCACCAACGAGGCAGGATGTCCTCCAGGGGCCAGCCTAAGGGCAGCACACTGACTGCATAACACCGCAACGCTCCGCATGTGCAGGGCACTGCTGTCTCTGCGCATTATTCCAAAAGTTCTTTGGTGTGGGCCTTTTTTGAGACGAGTGCATCAGATCGTACCGCTGCTTTTTGCAACATATGTCTCAAGCGTGTCTCGCGTGGCCAAAACATCTCCCGCTTGGGCACCACATGCTTGACCAGACATATGTTGACCTGCCATGCAGTTCGTTGGCAAGCGTAGCTAAAAGACCCACACCAAAGAACAAAGAGGGCCTCTCCTTGCTCCTCATCAGCTGAGATCTCCAACCCCACTATACCTTAGTCTTCTCTGAGACCTGCACTGAGAGGAATGAAGGTGTAGAATTAGGTGTGTCACAGCCAAGTACTTGGGGGCAATCTGCTTTCGGTACACTGACGTCAGATTGTACCAGGCAAATTTCCCTGCCCCAGCTGCTGCACCGCCGAAAGAAGTTCGCTCCCAGCCATCCACATGCCCAGCAGTTGAATGCTAGCTTGGCAAAATTGCTAGCACTTCAACTGCTACCTTTTCAGTTGGTAGACTCTGCCCCCTTCCGTGAGTTTGTGGAATGTGCAGTTCCTCAGTGGCAGGTACCCAAACGCCACTTTTTCTCACGGAAGGCGATTCTGGCTCTCTACCGGCATGTGGAAGGCAATGTCCATGCCTCGCTGGACAGGGCGGTCAGCGGTAAGGTGCATATTACCGCTGACTCATGGTCCAGCAGGCATGGACAGGGACGTTACCTAAGTTTCACGGTGCATTGGGTGACTCTGCTGGCAGCTGGGAAGGATGCAGGACAAGGTGCAGTAATTTTGGAGGTTGTTCCTCCACCACGCTTCCAAAATGCCACTATTAATGATTGTGACACACCTCTCTCCTCCACCCCCTCCTCTTCTTCTTCCTCCATGGCCTCTTCCTTTGCTTTGTCCTCGGAACCAGCGGTGCTCCGTAGGCGTTTAAGGGCCTACGCAAGTACGCAGGCCAAAAGATGCCATGCGGTGCTTGAGCTGGTGTGCTTGGGGGACAGGAGCCACACTGGGGCAGAGGTTCTGTCAGCTCTGCAGGGGCAGGTTCAGAGGTGGTTGATGCCATGCCAACTTAAGGCAGGAATGGTGGTTTGCGACAATGGCACCAACCTCCTCTCCGCCCTCCGACAGGGACAAATGACCCATGTGCCCTGTTTGGCTCATGTCCTTAACTTGGTAGTGCAGCGGTTCTTGGGCAGGTACCCGGGCTTACAGCATGTCCTGAGGCAGACCAGGAAAGTCTGTGTGCATTTCCGCCGGTCATATAATGCCAGTGCTCGGCTGGCAGACCTCCAAAAGGAATTTAACCTGCCCAAGAACCGCCTAATCTGTGACATGCCCACCAGGTGGAACTCAACTTTGGCTATGCTGCAGCGGCTACACACGCAGCAGAGGCCCATCAATGAGTACCTGTGCGACTATGGCACCAGGACAGGGTCAGGGGAGCTTGTTTTTTTTTCCCCACGCCAGTGGGCCATGATCAGGGATGCATGCACTGTCCTGTCACCATTTGAGGAGGCCACGAGGATGGTGAGCAGTGACAGTGCATGCATTAGTGACACTGTCCCCCTTGTCCACCTGTTGGAGTACACGCTGCGTGGAATAATGGACAGGGCACTTGAGGCAGAACAGAGGCAGGAAGAGGAGGACTTCCTTATCTCTCAAGGCCCCCTTTATCCAGACAGTGTTCCTGCGTGCCCGCCGATCACACAGGAAGAGGACGAGGAGGAGGAGGAGGAGGATTGTGTCAGTATGGAGGTGGAGCCTGGCACTCAGCATCAGCTGCAGTCTTTAAGGGATCATTTACAGTCCCAACAAACACATGGACTTGTACGTGGCTGGGAGGAGGTGGCTGCGGATCATGTCATCCTTAGTAACCCAGAGGACTCCGGACTGAATGCCTCAGCAAACCTACGCTGCATGGCCTCCCTGATCCTGCAAAGTCTGCGGAAGGATGCTTGTATTCGTGGTATCAAGGAGAAGGAACAATACTGGCTGGCAACCCTCCTTGATCCACGTTACATGGGTAAGGTTGCGGACCTTATCTTGCCGTCGCAGAGGGAGCAGAGGATGAAACATCTTCGGAAGGCCTTGCAGAAAGGTCTGTGCAACACGTTCCCAGAGACTGGGAGGTTACAAACTCCTGTTTCTGGACAACGTGTTGCTGAGGCTTCGGTCAGTCAAAGAAGGAGCGGTGGAGAAGGTGTCCGGCCGTCTGACCGATGCGTTCAGACAATTTTTTAGTCCGCAGCCCCAAGGTATGATCGGTTCCAGCAACCATCGCCAGCGTCTGTTTTACATGGTGCAGGAATACCTAGGGGCAAGATCTGACTTGGACACCTTTCCCACCGAAAATCCTCTGGGTTACTGGGTCTTGAGGATGGATCACTGGCCAGAGCTTGCACAGTATGCATTTGAGCTACTGGCCTGTCCTGCATCCATCGTTCTTTCGGAACGCACATTCAGTGCTGCTGGAGGCTTTGTAACCGATCACAGGGTGCGTCTGTCCACCGACTCGGTCGATCGACTGACCTTCATAAAAATGAATCAGTCTTGGATCACCACCAGCTACCAAGCACCTGATGCTGATGTAACCGAATACATTTTTTTGAAATGTCAGATCCCCTCAAAGACTGCCTATGCTGATGCTGAGTGACTATCCTGTTATGCTGAGTAATTATCCTCTTCCTCAATGATCATGCTGATAGCTTGTAAGAACATTTTTGGTTCTAGGTGCCGCCAGTCTCGCCACCAGTGCCTAAGGTCCAATTTTTCAGCCCCTGTTTAACAGGGGCGTGTAATTACAATTTTTGATGCAATTCTTTGTTCCTGCGCTCCAACTAGAGTATCTGTGAGGGGTTGCAGTGTTGTGGCACCAGCACCAGTGCCTAAGGCCCAATTTTTCAGTCCCTGTTCAACAGGGACATGTAATTTGAATTCTTGATCTAATATTTCACAGCAGGGCCCGTTTTTGCGCCAGAGTATCTGTGAGAACTTACAGTGTTGTGGCACCAGCACCACCACCACCACCAAAGGCTCAATTTTCTGCCCCTGTTTAACAGGGGCATGTAATTACAATTCTTGATCTAATATTTCACAGCAGGGCCCTGTGAGGGCTTACAGTGTTGTGGCCACAACAACACCTAAGGCCCAAATTTCTGCTGAGTATATAGGGCAGGCCCCTACTTTCAAACATCCAACTTACAAACGACTCCTACTTGCAAACAGAAGGAGACAACAGGAAGTGAGATGAAATCTACCCCTAGGAAGGGAAATTCTCTCCCGTAAGAGTTAATATGGGAAAAACTTTTCTCCTTTCCACTGATGCTTTATCACCAATCCTTGTTTCACAAAAAAACCCAGATTTTCAAAAAACATTTGTCATTGGGACAAAAAGTGAGGTGAAATCTTCTGAAAAGGAGCACAGACAGCAAAACAAATGTCACAGGGGTGATAACCCTTCCCTAGGTTTTCCAAAAAGCTTAAAATAGATTTTTTGGCTGGAGCTAAACACGTTAAAAATGTACCAGTTCAAAATTACAGATTCTACTTAACAACAAACCTACAGTCCCTGTCTTGTTTGCACCGTCTATATACTGCTGTTCAGAGTATGTAGGGCCTGGTGGCCCCACACCTTTCCTTTTTTAATTAGGGTGCGGGGTTCCCCTTAATATCCATACAAGACCCAAAGGGCCTGGTAATGGACTTGGGGTTACCCATGCCATTTGTCTCACTGATTTTCATCCATATTGCCAGGACCCGACATTACATTAAAGCCGCAAGCAGTTTTAAATGACTTTTTTTCCTTTAAAAATGACATTTTGTGCAGGGACTGTTCTAAGCACGGGAAACACGCGCCACTTTACAGGCATACTATAGACACCCCCCAGGTACGATATTTAAAGGAATATTTAATTTTTTTTTTCCTTTTACTTTAAGCATCACTAAAATCACTACTCCCGAAAAAACGGACGTTTTTAAAAGTTTTTTTTGCATTGATACATGTCCCCTGGGGCAGGACCCGGGTCCCCAAACCCTTTTTAGGACAATACCATGCAAATTAGCCTTTAAAATGAGCACTTTTGATTTCGAACGTTCGAGTCCCATAGACGTCAAGGGGGTTCTAACGTTCGTGCGAATTTTCGGTCCGTTCACAGGTTCTGGTGTGAACCGAACCGGGGGGTGTTCGGCTCATCCCTAGTGGGTGCACGGTGGGCCAGGAACACAGCCTCTCCCCGGGAGCTGAGGCGACATGATGCATGGATGCGACATTGGGTAGAGTAAGGAATTGCATGATGTGGTGTGAGTATCCGCAAACAAGGATAGAGTATAATTGTCGGAACAAACATATCTGGGGACAAAACATTAAATATGTGTATAGTTTATGATTAATAATATTGTGTGGATCATGGTAATTAACCACTTAAGGACCGCCTAACGCCGATTTACGTCGGCAAAGCGGCACGGGCAGGCAAAATCACGTACATGTACGTGATTTGCCTTCCGCGGGTGGGGGGTCCGATCGCGGTCCCGTTCTGTTCCCCGGCGATCCGAGATGAGGGGGAGGCCATCCGTTCGTGGCCCCCCCCTCGCGATCGCCGCCGGCCAATGGGAACATTCCTTTGCTGCTGTATGCTAAACAGCAGCAAAGGAAATGATGTCATCTCCCCTCGGCTCGGTAGTTTCCGTTCCAGCGCCGAGGGGAGAAGACATCAATGTAAGTGCACAACACACACACACACAGTAGAACATGCCAGGCACACAAAACACCCCGATCCCCCCCCCGATCGCCCCCCGATCCCCCCCCAATCACCCCCCCCCTGTCACAAACTGACACCAGCAGGTTTTTTTTTTTTGTTTTTTTTTCTGATTACTGCATTGGTGTCAGTTTGTGACAGTTACAGTGTTGGGACAGTTAGTATTACCCCCCTGTAGGTCTAGGATACCCCCCTAACCCCCCCTAATAAAGTTTTAACCCCTTGATCACCCCCTGTCACCAGTGTCACTAAGCGATCATTTTTCTGATCGCTGTATTAGTGTCGCTGGTGACGCTAGTTAGTGAGGTAAATATTTAGGTTCGCCGTCAGCGTTTTATAGCGTCAGGGACCCCCATATACTACCGAATAAATGTTTTAACCCCTTGATTACCCCCTAGTTAACCCTTTCACCACTGATCACCGTATAAACGTTACGGTTGACGCTGGTTAGTTCGTTTATTTTTTATAGTGTCAGGGCACCCGCCGTTTATTACCGAATAAAGGTTTAGCCCCCTGATCGCCCGGCGGTGATATGCGTCGCCCCAGGCAGCGTCAGATTAGCGCCAGTACCGCTAACACCCACGCACGCAGCATACACCTCCCTTAGTGGTATAGTATCTGAACGGATCAATATCTGATCCGATCAGATCTATACTAGCGTCCCCAGCAGTTTAGGGTTCCCAAAAACGCAGTGTTAGCGGGATCAGCCCAGATACCTGCTAGCACCTGCGTTTTGCCCCTCCGCCCGGCCCAGCCCAGCCCACCCAAGTGCAGTATCGATCGATCACTGACACTTACAAAACACTAAACGCATAACTGCAGCGTTCGCAGAGTCAGGCCTGATCCCTGCGATCGCTAACAGTTTTTTTGGTAGCGTTTTGGTGAACTGGCAAGCACCAGCGGCCTAGTACACCCCGGTCGTAGTCAAACCAGCGCTGCAGTAACACTTGGTGACGTGGCGAGTCCCATAAGTGCAGTTCAAGCTGGTGAGGTGACAAGCACAAGTAGTGTCCCGCTGCCACCAAAAAGACAAACACAGGCCCGTCATGCCCATAATGCCCTTCCTGCTGCATTCGCCAATCCTAATTGGGAACCCACCGCTTCTGCAGCGCCCGTACTTCCCCCATTCACATCCCCAACCAAATGCAGTCGGCTGCATGAGAGGCATTTTCTTTATGTCCTCCCGAGTACCCCTACCCAACGAACCCCCAAAAAAGATGTTGTGTCTGCAGCAAGCGCGAATATAGGCGTGACACCCGCTATTATTGTCCCTCCTGTCCTGACAATCCTGGTCTTTGCATTGGTGAATGTTTTGAACGCTACCATTCATTAGTTGAGTATTAGCGTAGGGTACAGCATTGCACAGACTAGGCACACTTTCACAGGGTCTCCCAAGATGCCATCGCATTTTGTGAGACCCGAACCTGGAACCGGTTACCGTTATAAAAGTTAGTTACAAAAAAAGTGTAAAAAAAAAAAATATATATATAAAATAAAAAAAAATAGTTGTCGTTTTATTGTTCTCTCTCTCTCTATTCTCTCTCTATTGTTCTGCTCTTTTTTACTGTATTCTATTCTGCAATGTTTTATTGTTATTATGTTTTATCATGTTTGCTTTTCAGGTATGCAATTTTTTATACTTTACCGTTTACTGTGCTTTATTGTTAACCATTTTTTTGTCTTCAGGTACGCCATTCACGACTTTGAGTGGTTATACCAGAATGATGCCTGCAGATTTAGGTATCATCTTGGTATCATTCTTTTCAGCCAGCGGTCGGCTTTCATGTAAAAGCAATCCTAGCGGCTAATTAGCCTCTAGACTGCTTTTACAAGCCGTGGGAGGGAATGCCCCCCCCCACCACCGTCTTCCGTGTTTTTCTCTGGCTCTCCTGTCTCAACAGGGAACCTGAGAATGCAGCCGGTGATTCAGCCAGCTGACCATAGAGCTGATCAGAGACCAGAGTGGCTCCAAACATCTCTATGGCCTAAGAAACCGGAAGCTACGAGCATTTTATGACTTAGATTTCGCCGGATGTAAATAGCGCCATTGGGAAATTGGGGAAGCATTTTATCACACCGATCTTGGTGTGGTCAGATGCTTTGAGGGCAGAGGAGAGATCTAGGGTCTAATAGACCCCAATTTTTTCAAAAAAGAGTACCTGTCACTACCTATTGCTATCACAGGGGATATTTACATTCCCCGAGATAACAATAAAAATGATTAAAAAAAAAAAATATGAAAGGAACAGTTTAAAAATAAGATAAAAAAAGCAGAAAAATAATAAAGAAAAAAAAAAAAAAGCACCCCTGTCGCCCCCTGCTCTCGCGCTAAGGCGAACGCAATCGGAGGTCTGTCGTCAAATGTAAACAGCAATTGCACCATGCATGTGAGGTATCACCGCGAAGGTCAGATCGAGGGCAGTAATTTTTGCAGTAGACCTCCTCTGTAGATCTAAAGTGGTAACCTGTAAAGGCTTTAAAAGGCTTTTAAAAATGTATTTATTTTGTTGCCACTGCACGTTTGTGCGCAATTTTAAAGCATGTCATGTTTGGTATCCATGTACTCGGCCTAAGATCATCTTTTTTATTTCATCAAACATTTGGGCAATATAGTGTGTTTTAGTGCATTAAAATTTAAAAAAGTGTGTTTTTTCCCCAAAAAATGCGTTTGAAAAATCGCTGCGCAAATACTGTGTGAAAAAAAAAAATGAAACACCCACCATTTTAATCTGTAGGGCATTTGCTTTAAAAAAATATATAATGTTTGGGGGTTCAAAGTAATTTTTTTGCAAAAAAAAAAATAACTTTTTCATGTAAACAATAAGTGTCAGAAAGGGCTTTGTCTTCAAGTGGTTAGAAGAGTGGGTGATGTGTGACATAAGCTTCTAAATGTTGTGCATAAAATGCCAGGACAGTTCAAAACCCCCCCAAATGACCCCATTTTGGAAAGTAGACACCCCAAGCTATTTGCTGAGAGGCATGTCGAGTCCATGGAATATTTTATATTGCGACACAAGTTGCGGGAAAGAGACACATTTTTTTTTTTTTTGCACAAAGTTGTCACTAAATGATATATTGCTCAAACATGCCATGGAAATATGTGAAATTACACCCCAAAATACATTCTGCTGCTTCTCCTGAGTACGGGGATACCACATGTGTGAGACTTTTTGGGAGCCTAGCCACGTACGGGACCCCGAAAACCAAGCACCGCCTTCAGGCTTTCTAAGGGCGTGAATTTTTGATTTCACTCTTCACTGCCTATCACAGTTTCGGAGGCCATGGAAAGCCCAGGTGGCACAAAACCCCCCCAAATGACCCCATTTTGGAAAGTAGACACCCCAAGCTATTTGCTGAGAGGTATAGTGAGTATTTTGCAGACCTCACTTTTTGTCACAAAGTTTTGAAAATTGAAAAAAGAAAAAAAAAAAATGTTTTTTCTTGTCTTTCTTCATTTTCAAAAACAAATGAGAGCTGCAAAATACTCACCATGCCTCTCAGCAAATAGCTTGGGGTGTCTACTTTCCAAAATGGGGTCATTTGGGGGGGTTTTGTGCCACCTGGGCATTCCATGGCCTCCGAAACTGTGATAGGCAGTGAAGAGTGAAATCAAAAATTTTCACCCTTAGAAATCCTGAAGGCGGTGATTGGATTTTGGGGCCCCGTACGCGGCTAGGCTCCCAAAAAGTCCCACACATGTGGTATCCCCATACTCAGGAGAAGCAGCTAAATGTATTTTGGGGTGCAATTCCACATATGCCCATGGCCTGTGTGAGCAATATATCATTTAGTGACAACTTTATGCAAAAAAAAAAAAAAAAAAAAAGTGTCACTTTCCCACAACTTGTGTCAAAATATAAAATATTCCATGGACTCAATATGCCTCTCAGCAAATAGCTTGGGGTGTCTACTTTCCAAAATGGGGTCATTTTGGGGGGTTTTGTGCCACCTGGGCATTCCATGGCCTCCGAAACTGTGATAGGTAGTGAGGAGTAAAATCAAAAATTTACACCCTTAGAAATCCTGAAGGCGGTGATTGGTTTTCGGGGCCCCGTACGCGGCTAGGCTCCCAAAAAGTCCCACACATGTGGTATCCCCATACTCAGGAGAAGCAGCTGAATGTATTTTGGGGTGCAATTCCACATAGGCCCATGGCCTGTGTGAGCAATATATCATTTAGTGACAACTTTTTGTAAATATTTTTTTTTTTTTGTCATTATTCAATCACTTGGGACAAAAAAAATAAATATTCAGTGGGTTCAACATGCCTCTCAGCAATTTCCTTGGGGTGTCTACTTTCCAAAATGGGGTCACTTGGGGGGGGTTTTGTACTGCCCTGCCATTTTAGCACCTGAAGAAATGACATAGGCAGTCATAAACTAAAAGCTGTGTAAATTACAGAAAATGTACCCTAGTTTGTAGACGCTATAACTTTTGCGTAAACCAATAAATATACGCTTATTGACATTTTTTTTACCAAAGACATGTGGCCGAATACATTTTGGCCTAAATGTATGACTAAAATTTAGTTTATTGGATTTTTTTTATAACAAAAAGTAGAAAATATCATTTTTTTTCAAAATTTTCGGTCTTTTTCCGTTTATAGCGCAAAAAATAAAAACCGCAGAGGTGATCAAATACCATCAAAAGAAAGCTCTATTTGTGGGAAGAAAAGGACGCAAATTTCGTTTGGGTACAGCATTGCATGACCGCGCAATTAGCAGTTAAAGCGACGCAGTGCCAAATTGGAAAAAGACCTCTGGTCCTTAGGCAGCATAATGGTCCGGGGCTCAAGTGGTTAATAATGAACCAAGTGAGTTCCATAAAGAGTATTGAATGAGTAAAGATAGTGCCAAAAAGTATTGAAGAGTTTATGTCTAAAAATATTGGGATTACATGGGAAGTACAGGGGTATGAATAAAAATATAACCAAAAAATTAGAGAGGGAAATGAAAGTGAGGGGAGAGTGAGGAGGCAGCATGGGGCAAAAAACATAAAAAAACTAAACAACCAGAGTCGTCAAACAAAAAAAGAATAAAAAAGAAAAAAGTCTCACCCAAAAATCGCATCCAAGCACCACCAGCCAAACATCATGCTGGTGTCCATTAACCCCAAAAGGAGACCAGCTGAGTACACAGCTAGGCTCCAAGTGTAAGGTATTTATACATGCCGCCAACACCACGTAAGTGAAAGCGGAGGAGAGGCCATACCTGAGCTGATCACATGCTCAAATTATCGGCGCGAAAAAACCCTCCATGGAGACACCAGAGATCTAAACGCTAAACGTCAGCGTGATGACGCCAAAACTGACGTCACACGCATGGCGTAGGGAACATGGCGCCGATGCGCAAAGGGGTGCCCGCCCGAACCTCCCGATCACCAAGTGAAAGGGGAGGAGGGGAGGACCCACTGGTGCATCGCAGCTCCCGTGGTGAAGAGGGAAGCCAGCACCTCCCGAGCGCCCAACCAACCACATAAAGCATATCACTGATCAAGTGGAGAGTATGCAGGGAACACCTACAAATACATGCCCATGTGGGGCATCAGATCGGTGCCAGGAATACTGCCTAGTAAAAGTGCCATGTACATAACTAACTTAATACGAGTACATAAAAGTAATGTATATATGGAAAGTATTGACAGTATATGAACCTTAGCATAAGGTACCCTATAAATGAGGGCAAACCTTGCACAGGGAAGGTAGGGGAGCACTACCAATTCCATTTATCCAATTGCTTCCATCCCGGTAATTGTATAAAAGTATAGGGGAGTTGGGACTTTAAATGAAGCACAATTAAGTGCCTCCATCCCAGTAATGAATAAACATAGAGGGAGATTGGGACTTTAGATGAAGTGATTGGATAGTGGAGGTAAATAACACCATGTTTAATTTTCACCATGGAATATTTATTTGTCAACAGAGATATAGAAACAATAAAGAGTATCAGTTGATATACATATAAGAAGCGTGTACATGGCATGAGCATGGTAAAAAAGTACACATAAAGCAGCACATAATATTTGTGGTAGATTGAATAGCATAGCACAGTAATGTCAACGACAACATGCCTGGCACCGATAAGTGCATCCACACAGTAAAAATGTATCCACTAAATAAGAAAAGTTATTATATTATACATGAGATGGTTCAGTCAGTATAATTCGGTATAAGATGTAACTGGGGCATCAAAAAACAACAAAGCTCGACATGTTTCGTGGATACTTCTCCACTCATCAGGAGCTGATGCAGCCAAATTTCCTATGGAGTATATGTATGAATTAATGAATCATACTGTTGTTGTAGAGAGAGTAAAAATATTTTGACCTTTAGTGTGTATAGATAGTTAACCAACCACACTCACCAATTCAGACAGCATGTGCATTGCGTCGTGGTGGGCGCACAGTGGACCAGGAACACAGCCTCTCCACGGGAGCTGAGGCGACATGATGCACGGATGCGACATCGGGTAGAGTAATGCCCCGTACACATGGTCGGATTTTCTGATGGACAATGTCCGATCGGAGCGTGTTGTCTGAAATTCCGACCGTGTGTGGGCTCCATCGGACATTTTCCATCGGATTTTCTGACACACAAAGTTGGAGAGCAGGAGATAAAATTTTCCGACAACAAAATCCGATCGCGTCAATTCCGACCGTGTGTGGCCTGTTCCAACGCACAAAGTGCCACGCATGCTCAGAAGAAATTCCGACACGGGACAGCTCGTTCTGGTAAACTTAGCGTTCGCAATGGATACAGCACTTTCGTCACGCTGCAATGTTCAAAATGGTTTAATACAGCGCACTCTCTTCTTCTTTATAATGTGACAAGAATTAAGTCGTTTTGCTGCTCATATTCACACACACTTCTCACAAACTTTTATTTGTGTTTTTTTTAGTGGGATTCCATGAATATATTGTTATTAGTTGTCACATCTGACAGTTTTATATTTTTTTTATTTTTTATTTTTTGGATTTTCAGCCTTTTTTTTTCTTTAATGTTTGGATTTTTGCCAAGGCTGATCTTTGTTCAATGTTATTTTTATTTTTACTCCCGAATATTTTTGTGTGTGTTTTGTGTGTCAAGTTACCCCAACACTATTGATATCTTTTATTATTTAATCTCAAGGAGATTGTTTGGTGTTGGTGTCCCTTGTTCATTTCACATTGTATATTTGAAATGTACCTGAATCCTCACAAACCAACTGTCCTTTTTGAAGTAAAACACATAGGAGAGTATAATTCAAAACAAAAATTCTTTATTAAGGGATCAGAACCAAACAAAGAGGAAGGCAACACTGGATCAACAGGAGAAATTAGCAAAGCCTGGGACCCCCACGGCAGACATCAATTCTTCAACATCAAAATTGGTGGCCTGAGGAGTCCATATGTAAGGGAGGCCAGTCTGGTCCAGAATTCGCAGAGATACGGATAGCAGCAGATGACATCTGTGTCCCCAGGCTGTGGTACCACAAGAGGCTGCATTTTTTGGCAGACCAGACTGAACCCAGGGCAATCACTGTCTGGTCTTCCTTCCACGCTTCCTTCCGGGCTGTGGCTGTGCAGTTGGAGATGTGGCAGGAGGAGGAGTAGGACCTGGAGGAGGAGGAGGACTGGGGGGACCTGGAGGAGGACTGGGAGGACCTGGAGGAGAGGGAGGAGGAGGAGGAGGAGGACCTGCAGGAGGAGGAGGAGGACCATCCCCAAGATGTGTGTGAGATGTAATTTGGCCCCTCATACCTTTCTCCAGAGCCTCCGATATGAGGGCCTCACACAAGACTTTTTGGCCCTCCTCCATCCTCTGCATTTTATAGGCTATGAAGGCAGCAATGTTCTCCTCCATGGTGTGGGGTGCTCCCAGGACCTCTGTAGCCCTCCAAAAGAATGCTATAGCAGCCTCCTCTAGTATACTCCTCCTACTGCCACTTTCTCTTTTCAGGGGGGGTGGAGGGACCTTGATATCAGCCAGCCGGCTCGGCCCGGCCACCTCCTGGCTGAGACTTCCCTGTGTATGAAAAAGGGACATGGTTGTAATGTTTTGCATCATCAATCACAATCCTAAATTAGTACTCCCAACTAACATCTAGTTAACATCATTGATTGGACAAGTAGAAATATTCAGAGGAATGCTATACCTGGCTCAATCTGGGCTCCTCCACATGTGACCTGGAAGGCCCAGGTTGGGCGTCAGAAGCCTCAGCCGGGGGGGAAGGAAGCGTGGAAGGAAGACTGGAGAGGGATGGCCTGGGTTCAGTCTGGCCTGCCAGAAAGTGCAGCCTGTCGTAGTACAACATCCTGGGGACATAGATGTCATCTGCTGCTCCGGATCTCTGTGAATCCAGGACTTTCTTGCGCTCCCTCAGATATGTGCTCCTCAGGCCACCAATGAAAATCTTTAAATAAGTCATGTCTGCCGTGGGGATCACCTGCTTCACAATTTCACACAATTGCTCCAGTGCTGCCTTCCTCTTTGCTTGGTTCTTGAAATGGGGGTGGGTAATCTCCCACAGACAGGGCAGCTCACTTAGCATCTCTACGAATACTGACATGAAGTCATTGTCTTTCATTAAGATATCCATGTTCACTGCAAGACACAACATAAGACAAAGCCTAATGTCAGACAAAACTCTCCTAATCTTGTTACAATATAGGCCTCAATCTAGAAGCAGTATAGGCACAAGTTTGTCTCTTACCTTCGTTCTTACGATCGGCGCGTCCAATGCTCCTTCCTCCGCTCACAGATCGTACGTAATACGCACGCGTGTTACGCTTTATACACACTGCGCATGCGTGTAACTCCGCCCGCCCCTGACGTTCTTTCTAGTCTATTCCCCGCCCCTTTTCGTTCGGCGCAGTGGGTGAAGAGCACAAGGCGGAGTTACAGCAGGTGCGTGCTAATTCTAGCAACGAGGAGGAGGAGGAGGAGGAAAGGCCGGATCCAGGCACGTCCCGATCCAGAAGGAGACGTTTTAAGGCCACAAATATGTCGTTTGGGGAGATGTTGGAGATGGTCGACATCATGAAGAAGTCCGACTATGACGGAAAATATGGGCCTTACCCCAACCCGAACATCCGAAAGGCCAAGATCATGGCGAAAGTTGTCAGGAGTCTTGAGAGGAATTTCGGGGTACGAAGATCGAAAGATCAGCTCAGGAAGCGGTGGTCGGACCTGAAGTTGAGAGAGCCAGAGCAGTACCGAAAGATCCGGAGAGTGCTGCAAAAAAGTAAGTAGTTGTGCTGTGTTCCTATTCTTTCTGTCTTTATTCCGTTCGTTCTGCTCCATATGCTTTTATTAATTGTAACGTTTAAAAGGGCAACTTTAATGTTCATGTGCCCATTATTCGTTCGTATCAAACATTTTTCTTTCGGCCTCTAGAACACCATTGTTTAGGCCATATGCATTTTCACACATTTTTTGGGGCCTACTTGGATGCCAAATATTTGTTTGTGTAGATGGGTTTGTTACTAGAATGAAATGCCAACTAGATTGTGTGTAAGGAGAGGACACTGAGCAGCTGTTTTCACATCTGGACACTGGAGCACTAGTGTGGGACACAAGAACACCATTTTTATTAGGGGGGGCACACAGGTGCTCCAGTGTATACTATAGGGGGGGCTACATCTGTGAAGCGTGTACCAAACAGGTAAAGTATTGCAGGTTGACAAAGGACACTAAAAAATATACATCTTGGAACTCGGCTAAAATAGACAATTGTACCCCACTTCCAAGCAATGTTTCCTATTTCTAGTTCTGCCATCAAATATCTGTGTGCTAAGTATACCATTTTTGTTTTACATAGGGGAGAAAAGACTCGGAGGACACCCCTCATCCCAGGAGAACACAGACCCCCCACCTCTGGAAGAAGGGGAAATACCGCAAACACAAGATGCTGAGCAGGAGGAAGAAGAAGACGTGGTGGAGATTGGCACCACAACAGGTGAGTGTCTGCGACCACAGGCTCAGGTAAAAGAGATGGATGGTGGCAGATTTTTGAGACCTTTTTTTTTGTTCTTTATCTCTTTTTAGGTGATCGTGATGTGAGGGATAGAGAACCCTTTACTTCTGAAAGTGCCCAGATCCTGATCGGGGAGATCATGGGGTGTAATGCCGAACTGCAAAACATCAAGCAAAAAGTCAATGATGTTATTAAAAAAAATAATAACATCATTGATGTTTTGGGGCGAATTTAAACCCCACAAAATCACCTGTTTTATTATTGTGGTCCAATCTTCCAAAAATGTTTTCAATGTTTAGAAAAGCCAAATTTGGAGGATGCACACAGTGTGCCAACATGTGCTATCTGCCATCACGGGAGATCAATGGACGCGTTTTGGGGGTGCAACCCCTTCCTCAATTATAAAGTCGCGTTGAGGAAGGGCTTGCTCCCCCAAAACACGTCCCTTGATCCCCCCTGATGGCAGATAGCACATGTTGACATTCGTAAATTGGTGTGCATCTTCCAAATTTGGCTTTTCCAGGGGTGATTTCCCCCCATCTGGACGCTATATCAAACCCAGTTCCTAAATACTGATGTCTGATATAGCCTTCAGGTTTTACCTAATGTGAACTTTGTAAGTTCAAGTTTTTTGGCTTTCTTGTTGGTTTTACACAGGCCTGTTTTATCTGAAATGGATATTTCGATTTTTGATAATGCTACTGCAAAAATTGTTATACAACAAACATGTTGGTTTGTTTTAAAAACCTTTCGTAAATGCACATGTGATTGTGCAGGTATAAAAAAGTGCCTTACTCAAGAATGTGTGGATTATTGTCTCAACACTACAACACTTTTGGGGTCATGTGATTGCTGTTTTATGCAAAAATGGGGGTTATTTCCTAAGGGCAAATACACTTTGCACTACAAGTGCAGGTTCAGTGCAGTTGCAAGTGCACTTGTAGTGAAATGTGTTTTTGCATTTTGGAAGTACCAGCCAACACTGTTTTTTATAAGGTTACCCAATCACGACATTTTCTGCACTCAACACATTTCTGTCAGGGTCAGCTAAAACAAACACAAGCAGTAAATGTCCACAAAGAATTTATTTTGGTTGTTTTTTATTTGAAAAAGGTTTCACAGATTGTCTGGCATATTGATAGCCCCCCTACCCGCAAAGAACTCCAGGTAGCGTAACCGGACATCACGGGCACTCAGGGAGGGCAAGCCAGGATGGCCACTTTCAAGCACCGTCAGTGTTGATGGATTTGGGATTCCGGCCTCAGGCCCAACTGAGCCAGCATAGTTGGCTGAATGTTTTCTTAAAAAATTATGGAGAACACAGCAGGCAAGTATTATATGGTTCAGTTTATACTCCGCCATATGGATGGGTGTCAGAAATAATCGGAACCGGCTGGGCAGGATTCCAAATGTGTTCTCTACCACTCTTCGGGCTCTGGCCAGCCGGTAATTAAAAACCCTCTGTTCCGGGGTGAGGGTCCTCATCGGGAATGGCCGCATCAGGTGGTCCCCCAGCGCAAATGCTTCATCAGCAACGAACACAAATGGGAGACCTTCAACATTGTCCTCTGGAGGTGGCAAGTCCAAGCTGCCATTCTGGAGACGCCTGTAGAACTCCGTCTGGGCGATCACTCCACCATCGGACATCCGGCCATTCTTCCCCACGTCCACATACAAGAACTCGTAATTAGCCGACACCACCGCCAACATCACTATACTATTAATCCCCTTGTAATTATAATAGTACGACCCCGAGTTGGGTGGTGGGACGATGTGGACGTGTTTCCCATCAATTGCCTCTCCGCAGTTAGGAAAGTCCCACCGCTGGGCAAAGTGGGAGGCCACAGTCTGCCATTCCTGTGGAGTTGAAGGAAACTGTTGAGGAAAAAACAATAAACATTACTATTTTTTCACAGAAACATGGCAAGCAGATTAGACACAAACATTATGGGGCAACCTCCAGATAGCATTTATTAAGGGGAATTTAACAACAACAAAGTATAAGGTACACCTATCATATTCCCCCTCCCCCCCTCATGGGCCATTTCTAACATTATAGGGGGGGGGGAACTCTTGGACAGGTAACCCTCTTCACTTCATTGAGAGATGAATGCCTAAATAATGGGTATTACTTGGAACAGCCCCTCCTTAGTTACACTATTGGCAGACCACTGGACAGGTAAGAAGTGTCATAATACAAAGATATAAATACACACTGTACACATTTGAGCACATTTGAACATTCTGCTATTACCTATCAAGATAATAATAGGATACAAAAACTTTAAACAGTACCATTGGAAAGTATACAGGCAGGCCCTTGCACTACATGCTTTGGGGAATTCATCCATACATCTGACCAGTAAAGAGGTGGGTATAGTGTGTATGAGTCAGCAGATAGATGATTGAGGATAGAGAATTGGGATCAGCTGACTTAGCAGTTGGGGGAGGGAGGGTTACAAAAAATTTGGGGACACCACAAAAAAAAACCCTCTGGCACTCTGCCTGAATTTAAATAAAAAATAACATTTCAAAACATTTTAGGGGGTGTTTGGGGTAAAGCACTACTATGGAGCTGATAAAATACATTGTTAAGTGACTACATGAGGTGAATATAGGGCAGGAGACACCATGCTGGAGAGGTTATTGAAGGGCAAATATGTATGAAGGACCTAAAATAATAATTACATAACAATCCAGCATGCATGAGAACAAAGGGGACATTCACAGCATATTACAATCATGGTAATTAGGGAATGAGGAAAGAAATACAAGATATTATCAAACATTAAATACAATAAAATGTGAGATAAAAGGATAAAAATCTTACCTTCATATAGTCCTTCTGCAGGACCTGGATGATGGCAGAACAGGTCTCTGGAATAATGATCCCCAGAGCCTGGGGGGAGATGCCTGTCGAGAACTTCAAGTCCTGCAGACTTCTCCCTGTGGCTAAATACCGCAAGGTAGCGACCAACCTCTGCTCCGCAGTGATGGCTTGCCTCATGCAGGTATCCTGCCTGCTGATATAGGGGGTCAGCGAAGCCAACAGACGGTGAAACACGGGGTCCGTCATCCTGAGAAAGTTCCTGAAATCATCAGGATTATTCTCACGGATCTCACAGAGCAAAGGCATATGACAGAACTTGTCATGCTGAAGCAACCAATTCTTGGTCCATGAACTCCTCCCCCTCCTGTTCATGGACTGGACTTGTGTCAAGGTCAGGACCCCAACACCAAGCCCCCGCACAGCACGAACTCTACGAGGAGTACGCATACGAAAAATGGCTAGAAAACGGTCGGCTGCTCAGAACGAAGTAACAGAACGCACTGAAGAACAGCAAGGCCTGTGAAGAGCGACCTGAAAACCAGTAACGAACGAACAAGAATACAATGACTACCTAAAGTCACGCGGAACTTGCTTGCACGCACTGAAGAGCAGATACAAACCCATAAGCACAAACTAAACGGCAGAAAACGATCTGAAAGCCACGAGTCTGAAAAAGCACGAATCGTCTCTCACCAAACTTTTACTAACACGAAATTAGCAAAAGGAGCCCAAAGGGTGCCGCGCTTGGTTCTGAACCGGCCTTTTCTAGTCTCGTCGTACATGGTGTACGTGACCGCGTGGTTGTCGATCGGAAATTCCGACAACTTTGTGCGACCGTGTGTAGGCAAAACAAGACTCCAAAGGTAAAGTGATGAGGCCCGTATGAAAACCGTCAGAAACACCTTCCATGAGAAAATGCCTAAGAGCTGGGGATGGGTGGTGTGTCAACCAGAACTCTAACCTGGATATGTTGATTCGGCTCAGTCATGATGAACTGGATGACTTAATGGGACAAGCGGACTTGGGGTGCGCTCTGAAGTAGTTGGCACAGATATGGAGGAGTCTGCATTGATTGTAGTTACAGACCAACATAGTTGAAATTATTACACAGCTGAGCCTTGCCTAGATAGTGAATGGGTCTGCCCAGTTTATCTACCTGACCCGACGGCCCTGTGGAGGAACCTGCAGACACCTGCCTGGTGGACCCTGTTGGCATGGGATGTTCCAGGTTAGGACACCAATTGGTGGTGTGAGCAGATGGCTGACAATTACCACAAGTTGGAGACTTCTGACTGGCGAAATGCCTACAGAATAGCTCCGGTCAATATTGCTCTAACATGGGACTAACTGAAATTGCATCCAAGTAGCTGCGACCTTCACCGAAAAGGACCGGTGATAATCATAAAATGTGGAGCTACCATATTTGTGGGCTAGATCCACCACCCTGTGGAGATAAAGGTCCAGCTCCTCTCTTCTGCCAGGACTGACGGCACAAATAAGATCCCTAAAAATACCAGAGGAGAGAACGAATTTGGCTATGCTCAGTTTGCAATTAAGCCTCGGATCCCTCGTTTTGAGGACCACAGAGACTTCCCAGCAAGCATAGGATTTATTCTCGACAATATCTATGAGCAAGGATGCCAGGTTAATGTCCTTCCCCTCTAAAATATCTTTTTTCAGATTAACAGGGATGAAGTGCACAGGAGATACGGATGGTAGTACTGTTAGTGGCGAAAGAACAGCAAGATGTAATGGCACACTGGTATTACCTACAGAGGTTCCGGATGGCACAGGACCTATAGAAGCTTCTGAAACTTCCACTCTGGCCGGACGGGCCTCCATAACATCCATCCTACCTTGTAACTGTTGAACTGAAGTGGAGAGCGTATTTAAAACTGTATGGATCTGAGTCAGTGACGTGAGCAAAGACACATGCTCTGCACTGGTGGATGGCTGTGGCTGGAACGGGATTGGAAAAAGAAGTCTAAACAACTCCGCTTTCCTGGCCGTGGCCACGAACGGAATGCCCCTGCGTTGGAGCTGAGCTATAATTTTTGGTATAGTCCAGTTTCTCAGGGATGGAGTCCTTCCATGCTCTGAACACCTAACTGGAGTAGGAGGCATGAAAGCAAGTTTGTCGCTCTTCGATACGTGTGACATGTTCAAATCTGAAGAAAAAACAATTAGAGATTGTCAGACTAACCACCAACAATACCCTAACATGCTAACTATGTAATAAAATATGTGGTGAAACCGGAACAGCGCAAGAGGGTAAACCTAGTGATCGCAACCCCCTGTGTGTATGTAGTGAGCGAGTCCGAGTAACCTGCAGCGCCAATACAGGCAATTAAAAATGAACACTCAGGGCTTGGTACCTACAGACCGTGGTAGGCAGAAAATTTAGGAATGTAAGTGACGTGCAACGTATGACGTACGATGTACGGGCGAGAAGACTGAAACTCATAAATCCTTAAAATATGAAACCTCAGCCCGCATGGATCTATAGATGTGACAGATCCTGATATGCAATGAACCTAGCTAAATGACCTTGACTGAAAGATACATAGAACACACCTTGATATTCCAGCATGTAAATGTAGAATTCACCTGCAACAAAACCATGAAGTATGCACTGAAACAATGGGGAAGTACAAGCAAGAAATTACACTGACATTGAAGCAATCACCTTAAACATGTCTATTTATGATGGCCTGGTGGAACCAGGCTACAAGTGCCTCACCCACCTGCCATGTGAAACGAAGTACTGATAACATAATCGTGGCAGCCCAAGTGAGGGGCTGAAACATGACCACCAATCTGTGAATAAAAGAACACGGCAGTATGCCTGAGAAAGGCCAGTGAAATTCCTATGACAAAAGACCTCAGGTGCTGGAGTGGCTGACAGCTACCAGGACTGCAACCAAGGACTGGCGTGGAAACACCATGTGCATGAGTGCTAGGTTACTTGGCAACCCCCTAAAAACCATGGTGCAGCAGACCCTGACAGCAACCAGTAAAGGTGCTGCATAAAACACAAGACCTGGTTCCCCAAAGGCCTTGCACCAGCATGCCCCCCCCCCCAACCACCTGGCCCCACACCTACCTTGACCAGAATGCTGTGTACCTTGGAACAAACCTGCGGTAGATATCTGTGACGAAAGCCGACAGACACAAACAAGCACCAGAGGAGACTGGAGAAGAGAGGAGCGTCCCAACTCTGACCGATACCCAGAAATGATGTCACCGATAGGAAGCCTGCACGATCCCAAAATACAGCAATGATTCCCTGTACTCACAAGCAATGCCTGACCTGCCTAAGAGCTGAATCATACAAACCAGACGAATGCTGGACGGAGGGCAGAGCATCCACACCGCCTGCACGAAATACCACATGGAATTTGACCAGGAACCGGAAGTGATGCGTCAACTGCTTACCCAACCCAAAAACACTAGCTGACAAGTGCAGGAAGAAAAAGGGGGGATTATAAGCCCCAGACTCCTCCTACAAACTCAGGCTAGCCAATGGCCAGCCTTCTAATTTTATATATATATATATATATATATATATATATATATATATATATATATATTGTAGCAGAGCATCCCAAAGAGAGCCAGGAAAAGTCCTGTTCGGGGTTTATACGTCCCCCAGGCTCCTCTCGTATACATTCAGGAATCTCTGATCCATGACCCAGTTCGGATCTTGGTCCTCTTCCCCAGGCTAATTTAAGCTCACCTGAGCAGACAGCCTTTGCGCTCTGCCTGGAAAACACAGACAACGCTGGTCTGTGAGAGCAAAAAGATTGGTAAAAAGCTGTTAAGTAGTTTATGTGGAAACTCAGCCTGGTAGTTAGGGCCTGCATAGTGTATAGTTAGAGCCAAGACACGGCTAGGTTTTTGTTTGGCTATTTTGTTGTTTGTTTTTTTCTGAACACTGTATAGCACCTCTATAGACTTGTAAATATCACTATTAAACACTTCACTGTTTGTCACTACTTCACTTGTTTTGGTATCTGTGCCTGAAAGCCTGCTTATCCCAGGAAGCTTTTGTACCTGCTACCTGTCCCCCAGGTTACAATATATATATATATGGTATCCTACATAAATCATAGCCTACATATCAGTCTGGAAAGGGTCACAAAGCCATTTCTAAGGCTTTGACACTCCAGCAAACCATGGTGAGAGCCATTATCCGCAAATGGAGAAAACTTGGAACAGTGGTGAACCATCCCAAGAGTGGTAGGCCTACCAAAATTACTCCAAAAGCACAACGACGGCTCATCCAGGAAGTCATAAAAGAACCCAGAACAACATCTAAAGAACTGCAGGCCTCACTTACCGCAGTTAAAATCAGTGTTCACGATTCAACAATAAGAAAGAGACTGGGCAAAAATGACATCCATGGGAAAGTTCCAAGATGAAAGCCACTGCTGACCAAAAAGTACATAAAGTCTTGTCTCACATTTGCCAAAAAAAAATCTTGATTATGCCCAAGACTTTTGGGCAAATATTCTGTGAACTGATGAGACAAAAGTTTAACTTTTTGGAAGGTGTGTGTCCCGTTACATCTGGCGTAAAACTAGTAGCATTTCATAAAAAGAACATCATACCAACAGTCAAATATGGTGGTGGTAGTGTGATGGTCTGGGGCATCTATGCAGCTTCAGGACCTGGACGACTTGCCATAGTTGATGAAATAATGAATTCTGCGGTCTACCAGAAAATCCTGATGGAGAATGTCCGGTTATCAGTTTGTGATTGGGTTATGTAGCAGGACAATAATCTGCAACACAATCCGGACTTCAATTCGATTGAGATGTTATGGTATGACCTTAAACAGGCCGTTCATGCACGAAACCCCTCCAATGTAGCTGAATTAAAACAATTCTGCAAAGAAGAGTGGGCCAAAATTCCTCCTCAGCGATGTGAAAGACTCATTGCCAGTTATCCTAAATGCTTGATTGCAATTGTTGCCACCAAGGATGACACAACCAGTTATTAGGTTTAGGAGACAATTCATTTTTCACAGGCAGGTTTGGACAGCTTTAAATGAGATCATCATTTACAAACTGCATTTTGTGGGGGGGTGTGGCCAAGAGCAGCATGTGAGTAGTCGCACTTCACAGAACTCCCGCTGAAAATCCTCTACTGATCCTGTTCCCAACCTCAAACGCACCCATTTTGCACCCGCGGATCTTTGGTGCCTTTTCCGTTCCTTGGAGCTATCCTCGGTCTGTTTCAGAGTCATGATGACCCGCAAGAACAAGGAGGATGCTCTGCAGCCTGAAATCCAACATGGTGCCATGACAATCCTCTCTCAGCGTGGACCACGTGGCGCAGAGAAACTAAAGAAAACTGTGAGTAAGACTCCCAGAACTCCCAAAAACCCTGCTAAAGACTCTCCTTGGGATATGAGGTTCTATACCCAAAAACTATCAGGGGCTTCAGAAAGGGAGGTGGAGGCAGATCCAGAATATCCCCCGGAGCTGCCTGATACAGAGCATGGGGTGGCTGATGACGCTCAGGATACAGTATCTCATGCAGGCCGGTCAGCAACACAGTGATACGGAGGATATGGAGGGAGCCCAAGAACAGCCTACACTGGCAGATATCCTAAGGGCAGTCCACAAATGTACCGACTCAGCAGACAACCTGAAAGATCAGTTTGGGGGCCTGAAGGAAGCTGTGGCATTGATTAGGCAAGATTTGCAGAAAGTTCGGGAGCGAACCACAGCGGTTGAAAGCAGGGTTAATGACCTTGAAAATCAATTGCCCCCCCTGATTAGAGAATCTCAGGTTCCTGCATGCCTAGCCAGAGCCCCTGATCAATGTGCTGAGGACATTGAAAACCATCTAAGACGCAACAATGTTCGCATAGTTGATCTGCCAGAAAAAGTGCTTTCATAGAACAAAGGCTGCTATATATATTTGGCAAGGAAGCATTTACCTCCCTCTATGCGGTGGAGAGGGCTCACCAAGTACCTCCCAGGCCTTTATAACCAGGTTCCCCTCCTCGTACCATGTTGGCACACCTGCTCAATTACAGGGATAAGGAGATCATTCTGCGCCTTGCAAGGGGAAAGAAGAACATACAGTTTAATGGAGCTAAAAAATGTATAAAAATACATCACTTAACATCCACCAAATACTAGTTACCTTAATCAATCCCCCCCCCCCCTTTTTATTGCTAAACTCCTGCTGTGACTCCTGACTCTATCCCTTCCTCTACTCTCTTTAATTCTACGTATCTCCCTGACTGCTTAAACTCTCTCCAGATCTTCCATTTACTTTCAAATCGTTCTATTCCCTCCTCTCCACAAAACCTGAGATATTCCATATTGTAAATCTCATCTACCTTTCTACACCAGCTTAGGACTTTCCTTCTCCTCCCATTGCCAGGGTATTAAACTTTTAGCTGCATTCATTAGATGGGGAACCAATGTTCTCAGGTAATGTTTGGCATTCTTACCCCATGAAACAAACACTTCCATGGATCTTCCACAATCTCTATATTAGTGATCTCTTTAATTACCTGCAACACCTCTCTCCAATAGTTTTTAATTTTTGGGCACGTCCACCATATATGGGCCATCGTTCCCACCTCCCCACACTCCCGCCAGCATAGTCATGAGACTTCCTTTTGATATTTATTTGCCTTTTCCGGTGTTATGTACCAGCGTGCTAAGCATTTGTAATTCATTTTGATAGTGTTACTATCTATTGCAGTGGAATGTGTCGTCTTAGAAATTTTCCCAAAATCCTGATCTTTCTCTCCCTTCCCCAGTTCATCTTACCACTCTGTTATGAATGGCGGTAATTCTGGCCCCTCCAATCTCACAAGCACTTTGTAGATCCTTGAAATCCCCCTCTTTGTTCCTTCTGTCATACATAACCGCTCAAACGGTCGTAAGTCCTCCTCAGATCTTACTGGCTAGGGCAGTGATGTAACAAAATGTTTCAGCTGGGAGTACCACCATTCATCTATTACCATTAACTAATTTTTTTGTTTTAACTCCTGTAACATGTACAGTCAGGTCCATAAAAATTGGGACATCGACACAATTCTAATCTTTTTGGCTCTATACACCACCACAATGAATTTGAAATGAAATGAACAAGATGTGCTTTAACTGCAGACTTTCAGCTTTAATTTGTGGGTATTTACAGCCAAATCAGGTGAATTACAAGAATTATAAGAATTGTAAGAATTACAACAGTTTGTATATGTGCCTCCCACTTTTTAAGGGACCAAAAGTAATGGGACAGTTGGTTGCTCAGCTGTTCCATGGCCAGGTGTGTGTTATTCCCTCATTATCCCATTTACAAAGAGCAGATAAAAGGTCCAGAGTTCATTTCAAGTGTGCTATTTGCATTTGGAATCTGTTGCTGTCAACTCTCAATATGCGATACAAAGAGCTGTCACTATCAGTGAAGCAAGCCATCATTAGGCTGAAAAAACAAAACAAACCCATCAGAGAAATAGCAAAAACATTAGGTGTGGTCAAATCAACTGTTTGGGACATCCTTAAAAAGAAAGAATGCATCGGTGAGCTCAGCAACACCAAAAGACCCGAAAGACCATGGAAAACAACTGTGGTGGATGACCGAAGAATTCTTTCCCTGGTGAAGAAAACACCCTTCACAACAGTTGGCCAGATCAAGAACACTCTCCAGGAGGTAGGTGTATGTGTGTCAAAGTCAGCAATCAAGAGAAGATTTCACCAGAGTGAATACAGAGGGTTCACCACAAGATGTAAACCATTGGTGAGCCTCAAAAACAGGAATGCCAGATTAGATTGTTGCCAAACAACATCTAAAAAAGCCTGACGAGATCGGGCGCTTTCAGGGTGATGTGGCTGTAGGGTGATGTGGATAAAGGACCTACAGCAAGAGTAAGAGTAAACGGAAGATGTCGCCAGTGTTTGAAATGTACAACGGAACCCGGCAAGGATGCCCACTCTCGCCTCTTCTATATGTGCTGTCACTGGAACATTTTTTGGCGACCTTGCGCAATAACCGTGGGATAGAAGGGGTTCGAGTAGAGGGAAAAGAACATAAAGTTGCGGCCTACGCCGATGACATCCTCGTGTATGTGACCAAGCCTAGAGAGACCCTGTTAAATATCCTGACAGAAGTAGAAAAGTACGGTGAACTTTCAAATTTCAAAATAAACCCTATAAAAACAGAAATACTGAACCGTGGAGTAGGAAAAAAAGACACCTTGGCCCTCCAAGAAGAATTCCCATTTACGTCGGTAAAGGGTGAGTTACCCTACCTTGGGATTAAATTAACGCCATCCTTTGAAAAAATGTATTCTGCAAACTACATGCCATTATTAAATGAGATCAAGACAGAAGTCCAGAAGACAAATACACAATCAATAACCTGGATTGGAAGAGTCAATACGCTCAAAATGGTAATTCTACCTAAAATATTGTACAAATTTCAAATGTTGCCAATAGGGGTCCCACAGAGTTTTTTTTAAAACTATACAAAAAATATTGACAAAATTTATTTGGCGAAACAAAAAACCAAGATTAAAATTTGCACTAATTTCCAGGAAAAGACAGCACGGGGGGTTAGCAGCACCGGATATTTTTAGGTACTACAAAGCAGTAAATCTATCACGTATGTTTGAGTGGACAAAGGAAAATAGAGAAAAAAAATGGATAGAGATAGAAAACACCTTAAGTAAAACCACGTTGCACAAGAATATTTGGATATCAAATAAGTATAGAACATTAGATTTAAATACACATGAACTGACAAAAAATGCTTTCAGAATCTGGGATACATTACACCGGAAACAAAAGTGGGTATATAATTCACCGCTAATAGCCCTCACTGGTACAAAGTTTTTTTCACCGGGTGAGGATATATTTCGAAGACTTAAAATAAAGAATCCACAAATCAAAGATATCATTAGGAAAGGGAAGATGGAATCTGCACAAGAATTAGAGCTTAAATTTGGTGGAAAATTACGTGAATGGGAATGCATTCAATTAAAGCACTTTGTCACTACATCACCGTATAAGTTTAGAGATGGAGAAGAATTAAATTGTTTGGAAAAACTCTGTGCGACACCAACGCCATTAAAGAGAGGAATCTCAAAAGTCTACGAGTTCCTATCGGACCTTGAGGGCCAAAAAAGACCCTCTTTCATAGAAAAATGGGAAAAAGAATTAGAAATAAATTTGGAAGAGCAACAAATTGAGAAATGATCGCAGGAGGATATAATCAAGCTTGGGATGTCAACACCATCGAGATGAATTATAAATTCCTAGTTAGGTGGTACATGACTCCGGAGAGGCTGCATAGAATTAACCAGGAAAGATCACTATTATGTTGGAGAAACTGTGGAAAAAAAAACACAATGATACACATATGGTGGGACTGTCCAAAAATCAATGCATTTTGGCAAAAAGTAATTACATGTGTAAAGGAGATAATGGGAGAGAAGCTAGAAAATAATAGACTGGCTTGTCTGTTTCATGATACCAACTCCCCTAAAAAGCAATACATGAAAAAGGTAACGTCAAAACTATTAAACGCTGCAAAGGGATTGGTCCCAAAAAAATGGTTAAAGAACGAAAGCCCAGACATAAGAGAATGGTTTAACCAAGTGGAGTACTATCACAAAATGGAATTATTTTGGTACAAAGAGCAAGGACAGTTAGATAAATATGCTTTTGTCTGGAACAATTGGGTAAAATACAAAACATCGGACAGCTATAAGCAGAAGTTGGCAGAAAGTATAACATCATAAGAAGAAAAAACACCGGGGAAAGTAAGGAAGGAAAATATAGCGGTGAGGCAGGTGGGGAGGAGGGGTTAGGGGGAAATTAGAGAGGAAGGGTCGTTGGGGGAGGTGGTACAGATTTAGATTCTTTTAAAGCAGTTTGCATCAATAAAATTGATGGACATTCCTTCTGTTTTTATTTTTTTGTTTTGATCTGTTCTCTTTTTTCCTTTTTTGTTTAAATGTTACCACAATGATGTGAACTTGAGAAGGGACAGGTTTTGAACGTCAAGTTGAAATAAGTCTCTTAAAGGTAGACACTGAAGTGGTAAAATAAATAAATAAATAAATAAATAAATAAAAAAGCCTTCACAGTTCTGGAACAATATCCTATGGACAGATGAGACCAAGATCAACTTGTACCAGAGTAATGGGAAGAGAAGAATATGGAGAAGGAAAGAAACTGCTCATGATCCAAAGCATACCTCCTCATCAGTGAAGCATGGTGGTGGTAATGTCATGGCGTGGGCATGTATGGCTGCCAATGGAACTGGTTCTCTTGTATTTATTGATGATGTGACTGCTGACAAAAGCGGCAGGATGAATTCTGAAGTGTTTCAGGCAATAATATCTGCTCATATTCACCAAAATGCTTCAGAACTCATTGGACGGCACTTCACAGTGCAGATGGACAATGACCCGAAGCATACTGCAAAAGCAACCAAAGAGTTTTTTAAGGGAAAGAAGTGGAATGTTATGCAATGGCCAAGTCAATCACATGACCTGAATCCGATTGAGCATGCATTTCACTTGCTGATAACAAAACTGAAGGGAAAATGTCCCAAGAACAAGCAGGAACTGAAGATAGTTGCAGTAGAGGCCTGGCAGAGCATCACCAGGGAGGAAACCCAGCATCTGGTGATGTCTATGCGTTCCAGACTTCAGGCTGTAATTGACTGCAAAGGATTTGCAACCAAATATTAAAAAGTGAAAGTTTGATGGATGATTGTTAATCTGTCCCATTACTTTTGGTCCCTTAAAAAGTGGGAGGCACATATCCAAACTGTTGTAATTCCTACACCGTTCACCTGATTTGGATGTAAATACCCTCAAATTAAAGCTGAAAGTCTGCAGTTAAAGCACATCTTGTTCATTTCATTTCAAATCCATTGTGGTACCACAAGGCTTATCCTCTGCTACTTTTTCTGCCATATAAACCTGAGTAATAACGTTTTTAATGTATTAAAGTATGCTTGTGGGAGGGGGATTGGCAGCATCTGCATTTTATACGTAATCTTAGGAAAAATTGCCATTTTAAAAATATTAATCCTGCCTAACCAGGAGGGGTGTTCTTGGGTTCCCAGTCGATGCTTGTTACAAGGAAACGCGACGGTTGGAGAGAACACTGTGACGTCACCACGCACCAGCTGACAGTCTGAAAGTTCTGAGCTGTGTGCTACATATATTTCTTTGCTGTGCACAAGAAAATTGTGAGAAATAAATGTTACGATTTACTACACCATGAAGCTCCTCTTCTTTTTCTTTTAACCAACCATTGGAAAAACTATTTGGAGGAATCCTGGAGTTAAGGGAAATTGTTTTAAAACTATCCCACTGCCTATCACCTAAGACGGAGGGGAGCGGCTATCCCATTTAAATCAACTAGGTGGAGTATCACAGCTGATAGCTGCTGCTGCTTACGAGTGAGGGGAAGGTAATATCCTTTCTCGCCATATAAATGGGAACTCTTGTTGGAATATCTGCACGTCCTGTTTCTTTACGTTAATGTTGAGAATCTCTGATTTTGAGGGGTTCATTTTAAAATTTGATATTTCCCCATAGGGCTTTTAGTAGATTTTGTTAGGTTAAGAAGGGTTACTCTAGGTTTGGTAATGTAAAACAGTATATCATCGGCATATGCCGCCAGTTTGTGCTCTTCATCTCCAATCCTGATCCCCCCTATGTCTGGACACTGGCCGCCACCAGAAGTGGCTCCAGCAAGAGAATGAACAACAGGGGGGACATGCATCTCAAAGGGTGTAGACACTGACCCATTGACCTTTACCCTAGTTGTTGGATGGTTGTACAATGCTTCAAGCTAGGATCTCATTGTATCCTGATTTCTCGGCAGAGGTGCAGAAGAGCAGAGCAAGATTTACCACAGTAAAGCAATGCCTCCAAAAACTGCAGGCCTTGTATGCAATGCTATATCCTGCAAAACTCCGTGTTACAGTTGGGAGCCAAACCTACTTCTTTGAACGTGCGACAGATGCCTCCCCCTGGTTTGATGCTAATGAACACATTTTTCGTCCAGTTGGGACTGCGGAAGATGACTGAGAGAACCCCCACATTTGGATTATCAGTGCACCAACCTGGTCGATGCCTTGGAGGGGCTTTCTTTACCCTACCCTTGTCTGTGAGTGTTTGTGGGATCACTTTGTTTGTGCCATAATGCAAGCGGGAAATGAGAAATAGTTATGCCACTCATTTTTCACCTTTACAACTTCTGTTTTTTGTTTCTTGGGATAAGCTGCCTGATGGTGGATGGAGAGACCTGTTGTACTCTGACAATGCTTATACTACTGTTTATTTGGACTTCCATATTTAAATGCCAGTGATGATGTCGGGGGTCTAGGATCCACCAGACTTCCCACAGATGCCCTGTTCTGTAGATCTCTTCTACATTGTCCACTTAGTTGTCTATCTAGTTGAAGTGCAGTTGCGCTTCCTAGCTATGTATGTCATACATCATTTTACCAGAGCACTATACCATATAGTCCTTACCCTACTGAGGAAACTTAAGAGGCAATCACTATTTCTTCAAGAGCATATGATGGAGGCATGTCCCCTAGGAACAGAATCCCTGCCTGGGTGGATGGTTCGACTGATTTCTCTGGGCTTGTCTTGTACAGTCCCACATAATTTATTTTTGCCCTCAAGATGACAGTCTCTGTTATATTGTGGAGCATTAGGGGAATACATGACCCCCTAAAGCTCACTATGGTGTCCACTGCACTTCAGAAACATTTAAAAGCCATTTGTGCCTTACAGGAGACCCACCTTACCAGTGACACTGTATCATACTTGAACTTTGCTTGGGTGGGGAAAGTATACCACTCCACCCACACTAATTACTTCAGGGGTGTAAGTGTGTTAGTTCATCACTCATTGGACTTCCATGAACTGGATCACTCCATAGATACAGAAGGGAGATATATTTTTATTTTTTTTGGTTTGCCGCATATATACTTTGAAATGTATGTCAGCATTTGTGCACATCCCTCCTCCTTTCAATGGTGAAATTTTGCGTGCCTTATTGATGTACCAGCTGGGCTATCCGGATTTGCCACTATTCATCTTGGGGGACTTTAACTGTTACATAGATCCTAATCTAGACAAGCACTCCAGACTGCTGGTTGGAAGCTAAATAGTGGGGACCTTGTGTGGAGAGTGTGAACATTTTTTGCTTTTTGACTGCTGATGATTGCTGGGTTGCATTTCTAGGTTCTTTTTGGGGCTTTTACTTGTAGCTTTTTAACACCTTTTTCTGTCAGTTTTTAAACAGCTATTTTTTTCTTTGCTTCCTTCAGGCTACTAATTAAGGGGAGTGGTTAATTGGTCACGGGTGCTTGAGGCCTATATAACCTTCTGTAGAACTCACTGTGAGCCTGCTCATCTTTGAGCTTGCTGGAACTTAGACCAAGTGGAACTGTACTAAGTGGTGAGTTAAAAAAACAGAGTTAGTGGAACTGGACTAAGTGGTGAGTTAAAAAACCAGAGTTAGTGGAACTGGGCTAAGTGGTGAGTTAAAAAACCAGAGTTAGTGGAACTGGGCTAAGTGGTGAGTTAAAAAACCAGAGTTGAAAACAAGAGGTTGTAACAGGGGTCAAGTACATGAGTGCTGCGAGTGCACGTGGGCTGTATTGAGTATTAGTGTCAGGTAGTACCTGTGTATTGTAAGTACCTGAGTGTTGTCTGAGTAGTGTGTGTGGATCGTTAGTACTTGTGTATTGTGTGTGTGTGTGCACGTTGGTTAGTAAGTGCACGTTGGTCAGTGGGTGCACGTTGGTTTGCGGGTGAATGTTGGTCTGGGAGTACCTGTGTTTCTTTATCGTACATCACGGGACACAGAGTGTCTGTAAAATTCCATTCGCTCACTGATCAGTCAGCTCCGGTCATATTGATTAGAAGACAGATTTATTACAAATGTATCGATACATAGGGGTGAACTCTGTTCACAGCAAGGAGTTCCATGCAGAGTCACACAGAAACACTGTACACGGGTTGTTTTATAGCAGTATTTGGCAAGCTGCCATTGGCTAAGGCACACTGGTGACTCATGGTGCATTGTCAGCTTTATTGTCAAATCCAGCATGCCTTTCACAAGATTTCCTATTATGGTAAACTTTTGCTAGTTCTTTAAATATTGTTGTAGGCATTGGTCAGAACTAAGCAGATTGCATAAACAATAAGTCAGGGCCATTTTAGCTAGAAAAAGAACATATAAGGAACAAGGCAAATGTCGATATCACCTGTAATTCTTTGCATATTTCTTATCATTCCCTCTTCTGATATCTATATTTGCTTCCTCAATTTATTACTTCAGTGCAGGTCCGTTCCACAACTGGGTTTTCAGACCTTACTTCATTGAGAGGAGTACTCGCATCATCATAGATATCTTCTCCTTGGGGAACTGTGTGTACATTATCCTGGTCATGGCTGTCTCAATTAATCTTTGAGAGAGTCCTCGGATACAGGGAATACAACAACATCCACAAATGACTAAGATGGCTAAAACCACGGCAATAGAGATCAAACATGAGGTGGTCCATTTCCCAAACCAACCTTCAAGCCAATTTGTGAATGGATCATTAATACCCGAGTTTTCCGCTAATTAATTAGATAAAGCTATCAATCCTTCGAGGGCTGTAGTCACAGTTCCTCCAGGAGCTGTATTGTAATGCCCCGTACACACGGTCGGATTTTCCGATGGAAAATGTCCGATCGGAGCGTGTTGTCGGAAATTCCGACCGTGTGTGGGCTCCATCGGACATTTTCCATCGGATTTTCCGACACACAAAGTTGGAGAGCAGGAGATAAAATTTTCCGACAACAAAATCCGTTGTCGGAAATTCCGATCGTGTGTACACAAATCCGACGGACAAAGTGCCACGCATGCTCAGAATAAATAAAGAGATGAAAGCTATTGGCCACTGCCCCGTTTATAGTCCCGACGTACGTGTTTTACGTCACCGCGTTCAGAACGATCGGATTTTCCGACAACTTTGTGTGACCGTGTGTATGCAAGACAAGTTTGAGCCAACATCTGTCGGAAAAAATCCTAGGATTTTGTTGTCGGAATGTCTGAACAAAGTCCGACCGTGTGTACGGGGCATTAGGAATAAAGGTGCAACACATACCACCAAACATTTTACAGACCCCTCCTCTTTCTGCTAGGACCATATCTAATGCCATCCTATTCTGCCATGCCGTCAGAGAGGTAGGGGCTAATTGCTCTGCCAATCCATTAACTTTTGTTAGTTATAGTGTATATATAGTTAATCCAGTCAACATTTTTGTTTACTGTCACCCACCAGAGAAGAGACTCAAATCCAGCTGCCACTTGGTTCCTAGCCTTAATCTGGCTCGGCACTCCACGCGGAACCCCAATCTCATCTATGTAGATCTGGGGGTCAAATGACCCTGCAGGAGAGGTGTCCCTTCTGGTTCTCCGGTGACTCTTCTTCCAAGGGGACTCTGACAGTAAGCGCAGAGGCATTTCCAGCTGTACGAGGGCACAATCCCGTCGGGAATTGACTGGGATTCTCGCTCTGAGCCTCTTATCTCCGCATAACCACCAGACGTCCACCCTCTGGGTGTCATGCTCAACCCAGTCGTCACCCTCTCCCTTTACAATTTTGTTAATCCTCTCCTTGCAGTAGTCAACCGGTAAAGACCCCAAATCTGTGCCACTCTCATTCCCCGGAAGTGCAAAACAAGTAAAGTTGCCAGGGTATGCCGTGACAGCAGGGGGTATCTGAGGTCTCTGAACCTGGGGAAACAACAAACTTTACATGTGACAGGGAGTGTTGGTGTCAGGTTTGTATGTTTTTTTTATATAGCTTTAGCATACACCCTAAACCATCTGGATCTATATTGTTATTTAAGGGAAAAGGCACTGTAGCCAGCTGGGGCCTGGCCCCTGCATAGACCAAGCAGTTATCTTTTTTAAGGATGTTAGCAGTATAGATTAACCATTCAAGCCATTCATTCTTATCCTGGTATCCTGTTTCTAATGTTATAGCTTCTTCCACTGTGAGATTGGTGAATCTCACTGTGGGTCCTAATACCTCTACTGTAAGTCTGTCCTCATTATCTAATTCTTTCTTCTTGTTTGTCTCATTCTTTGGTTTGACTTCAAGGAAGAATTTTCCCAAAGGGTCAGGTCCTGATATCCAAGCTCCTACACGGTATAGTGCATTATCCTTGAGATAAATTTATTAAAAACAAGATTAAAATCTACTCACAAAGGTAGGAAGAAAAAATCACACTGTATACAATCACAAGGTGATTAGTCCACTGGTAGCAGTCTCCAGGTCCTAGGAAGAGGACGTATGAACTGCTGGTGGCTAACGCGTTTCGAAGGTGACCCTTCTTCTTTAGAGCCTTAGCTGTGCTAGTCTCTTGCAACTATTTATACATGTGTCTATCTGAAAATTTCATCTTAGATTGATGCTGGAACCCCTCCCCCAATTTGTGGGAGGTTCCAGAAAGGGGGTTAGGCCTCAGCCATATTGTTATATGGTGATAATTAAATGGGTTATTGTATTTGGTTTGGTTTAAGTTTCAGTTCACTTTATTTTATTTTATTATATTTTGTTTCAATTCATTCCAATCTGTCCCACCACACATGCGCATGCACACCAGGAGTGCATGTATCCAGCGATAAGCTGACCTGGGTCTGTTGGTGAAGTACCGTACATCTAATAATCTTCGGTATAGCAGTTGGAGTTTAACAGTTATCATAGAGAACATATGTATTGAATATTATGGATTGTAAAGAGGGAAACCATAGCTCTCACCTTCTCAGAGGACCCCTCTGTGATGACTGCAGCTGCTCCGCCTTCCATCGCCGTCAGCTAGCATCTAGTCTCTTGTCCCGATGTGCTGTCCCGGCGAGTGGAACGCACGTTGCGCCATCACTTCCTAGTTGCAGCCTACTGGGCAGAAGTGCGGTCATTACGTCATTTCCCGTGCGCCCTTTGGTGCACGGGGTTGGCGTCTATTAGTAAACAATAGCCGCCATGTTGTCGAAGACAAAGATAGAGGACAAAGCCAGACAAAAACGTCAAGGTGATATACTAGTGGGATAGCATGAGGAGTGCTTGGCTCGCAGTGGAACCTCTGAGGGGGCTAAAACATAATAAAAAATTGGGGGGGGGGGAGGGAGAGAGCATAGATAAACTGGTATATAAGTAAGCTTCTTACACAGAAGTTTAAAGAAAAAGGTTATGAAGCTAATCACGTAGAAACAGCCTTCAACAAATATTTGGCTCTCTATGATGATTCACCAGGCGAAAACCAAAATAATAAAAAATCTCGATATCAGACCACTTTCGATACCCAACAAGCCTGTTTCTCTACCCAATATACCAATAAGGCATTCGAAATCCAGAATATTATCAAAAAGAACTGGAATATTTTGAAGCATGATCCTGTGCTAGGTAAGGCACTCCCCGATCACCCCAACATTGTTTTTCGAAAACCCCGGGATCTTAGGAGCTTGGTAGCCCCAAGTAGGGTGAAGATATCTACCAACAAGCCAACTAATGGTTGGTCAACAATATTTGATCAAAAAGGGTGCTATAGGTGTAGCGTGAAGAACTGTGGCACATGTTTGTACATGTGGCACAGAAAGAAAACCGTAGTAGGGAGAGACGGGAAGGTCCATAAAATTAAACAATTTATAAATTGTGGAACAGATTATGTGATCTATGGCATCGTTTGCCCATGTGGGCACCTGTATGTTGGCCGCACCCAACGTCCAATGCGAGTCAGAATAGAGGAACATAGATGCAGTATCATCAATTTAAGAGACAAATATCCAGTCCCCCGACACTTTTTAGAGGCCCACGAAGGGGACCCTGCAGGCATGAAAGTCTTTGGAATCGAGTCCATTGGAAGTGAGCTGGATACAGGAAGAAGACACCAGAGGCTATGTAAACGAGAAGCCTTCTGGATCTTCACCCTTGTCAGTCTCGCCCCTGGTGGCCTAAACGAAGACCCTGAAATACATAAAATAGTTTAATAACACCATAGAGTCTTTTTAGCGAGCCAGTCCCATGTCCATTTACAACTTTTAGTCAGATCATTATTTAGTATTTATTATTTACTACCACTTTCTTCTTAATTTGTTTCTATTAACATTTAGGTCATCTCTATAAAAAAAGATTTAGGCAAATTACAAAAATTAGGCTCTGAAGATCGTATTAGTCTAATGCCCTGTATACAAAATAGCCCATAATAAATATGTAAAATATGCAACCCCCCCTTTTTTTTTTTTTTACTACTAGATCCAAGCATACATGGGCTTATGCATGTGTATAATTTCAGTGGCCATATTTTATTCTATTTACCTCTCTCACAAGAATCAGCAATTGTAGTTTTATTTCTACTTTTACCTCTTTCCCTGGAGTACATGTATGTGTGTATATATGCATTTGCCTCTGTATGTTCGCGTGCATGTACTCCAGCTATAGCAACATCTGAAATAATGTGCATAATAATAATGTATGTGGTTTTCAATAACCTGTAGGATTTATCGGTTTGCACACCTTTGCACATTTATATGAACACCTTTACTTATAAGTTTTTATTACTAATTATATTATATATACATTTTTACTAATATGTTTTAATACATGTGTATACTAGTCCTTCTCAACTATAGATTTATTTCTATTGCTAGTCACTATTGACTATATTCATCCAAACACTGAAGTCTGCTCATTTGATTTGCTGTATGTCTGTATTCATCGGCATGCGCATGCACACTTTGTGTGCATATTCATCTTGTGCCTAAAAAGCACGGGATGTAGTTCCAGCGATATAGTGCTAGATATAATCAACTGCCATAAATCACATTAACTAATGGCACATGATTGTACATACATGTGTATGCATGCTCCTGCCATGTACACATAACATTTTTATATACCAGTTTGTCAATGCTCTCTCCCCCCCCCCCTTTTTTCAATATTATATACGCTTTTTAATATTATGTATGTTGTTTATTATTATATTTTAGCCCCCTCAGAGGCTCCACTGCGAGCCAAGCACTCCTCATGCTATCCCTCTAGTATATCGCCTTGATGTTTTTGTCTGGCTTTGTCCTCTATCTTTGTCTTCGACAACATGGCGGCTATTGTTTACTAATAGACGCCAACCTCGTGCGCCAAAGGGCGCTCGGGAAATGACGTCATGGCCGCACTTCCACCCAGTGGACCGTAACTACGAAGTGATGGCGTGGCGTGTGTTCCACTCGCCGAGACAGCGCATCGGGTCAAGAGACTAGATGCTAGCTGTCAGCGATGGAAGGCGGAGCAGCTGCAGTCATCACAGAGGGGTCCTCTGAGAAGGTGAGAAGCTATGGTTTCCCTCTTTACAATCCATAATATTCAATACATATGTTCTCTATGATAACTGGTAAACTCCAACTGCTATACCGAAGATTATTAGATGTACGGTACTTCACCAACAGACCCAGGTCAGCTTATCGCTGGATACATGCACTCCTGGTGTGCATGCGCATATGTGGTGGGACAGAGTGGAATGAATTAAATGAAACAAAATATAATAAAATAAAGTGAACTGAAACTTAAACCAAACCAAATATAATAACCCATTTAATTATCACCATATAACAATATGGCTGAGGCCTACCCCCCTTTCTGGAACCTCCAACAAATTGGGGGAGGGGTTCCAGCATCAATCTAAGATGAGATTTTCAGCTAGACACATGTATAAATAGCTGCAAGAGACTAGCACAGCTAAGGCTCTGAAGAAGAAGGGTCACCTTCGAAACGCGTTAGCCACCAGCAGTTCGTACGTCCTCTTCCTAGGACCTGGAGACTGCTACCAGTGGACTAATCACCTTGTGATTGTATACAGTGTGATTTTTTTCTTCCTACCTTTGTGAGTAGATTTTAATCTTGTTTTTAATAAATTCATCTCAAGGATAATGCACTAGGCTGGTGCGCTCTCTTTTTCTCTTTTATCGTTTACTACTAGGATAATCCCATCCTGGAGAGCAGCAAGGCCGAAATTCACTGTCCTTTCTGAATGCTTGGGAACATCTAGCTTACACACCTGTGCGCAAGAGTATTTGCTTCTGTAGTCCTACACGGTCTAACTTCTGATCTTCTAGTTTGGGGTCCTTCAGGGAAATCAATAATATATTGCAGTTCTTTGGTTCTGTACAGGGAGAGTGGGCTGCTTTTAGTTATGTTTAATCTATTCTTTAAATCTCCTGCTGCTGGGATCTCATATCCCCAATCCTGGTCTGCAGTTGTCCACATGACTGAATCCCAAGTAGTACATCCGATAGTTCCAGCCAGGTAGCACACGTATATGTCTGCCCAGGTCAACTTGCTTGCTTCTACCTTATCTCCACAATCTGTCATCTGGCAGAAATCCACCTGTATAGTACTGGTGGTTCCTTCAACAAAGGTGAGGTTCAATGCTCTTCCTGTCTCTTCCCAATTGATTGGTTCCACTATCCTCCCGTGTCTCCTACCTCCCCGTATAGAGGCCTCTCCTAGAGTCACCAATACTCCCACGAGGAACAAAATCCCTACCATCCTATCTGAAGTGAGGGGGGCCTAAATAGGGCCTTTTCTTCACCAAGGTTGAGACAAGCAGACCTTTTATCTGCCTCCCTTTGTAGTCTTCAGTAGCCTTCAGTCTTTCTGTCCCTTCTCTGCCTATGTTTACCTTTTTACAGTGGGATTGGTGAATCCAGGTAGTCCTTTCAGCAATTCTTACTGCAGTGGGAGTAGTAAGGAGTACTTGATATGGCCCGTCCCACTTGGGGGAGTGCCAATGCTTCTTTCTGATCACCTTGATGAGGACCCAGTCTCCGATTTGTACTTTGTCTTTTCCTATGGGCTCTCCTTCTGGAATGGAACACTCTTATTTTATTTGTTTCTGTTTTAATAACCTTGACATGTATTCTGTTAAGGTTCTCTCCCCTTCCTCTGTGTGGGTTTCATTTGGTAATAAAGGTATTTTATAAGGTCTACCATACATCATTTCAAATGGACTCAGCCTCTCTTTAGTGGGGGTGATGTGAATGCTTAAAATAGCTAGTGGGAGACAGTACATCCAATTTTTCCCTGTCTCTTCCATAGCCTTTTTTAGCTTGCTCTTTAATATCCCATTATGTCTTTCTACGAGCCCTGCTGACTGAGAGTGATATGCACAGTGATTCTTTACTTCTATACCCATCATTTCTGTTAGGTGTTTTATAATCTGATTTACAAAATGTGGACCATTATCACTATAAATCTTCTCTGGTATCCCAAATCGTGGAATGATATCTTTTAGTAAGGCTTTGGATACTGTTAAGGTGTCAGCACGTCCTGTGGGGAATATCTCTACTCATTTGGTCAATGCATCGATGATTACCAAACAATATTTCTTCCTTTCACATTTGTCTAATTCAATAAAATCCATGCAAATGTGTTGGAATGGATATTGCTGTGTGGGGAACTTCCCTTTCCATGGTCTTATGCCTCCCTGAGCATTGTGTCTTGCACATATAATGCATTGAGAACAAAAAATGTATTAGTAGTTTGTGAAGCCATAGGCTGTACATACCTTATTTAACATCTGTCATCCCCCTGTTTGACACATGAGTTACTCCATGTGTCAATACTGCTGCATACCTAAATAAGGATTTTGGCAATACCAGCTTTGATTCAGGTGATGTGTAGATGTACTCTATTATTGTGCAACCTTTTGTTTTTCCAATATTGTTTCTCCCCAGGTGATACATTCTGCTGCATATCAGTAAGGACTGTATGATCTATCTCTATGATTTCCTGTTCTGTCATTATTTGATGTGTTTCTTGTGCCTCTATTTTAGCCACTTCATCTGCCCTTTTATTTCCTTCCGAGATGGGGGTCTGTATGTTTTGTGTGTGCTTGACATTTGCAGATTGCAAGCTCTTTTTGGTAACTGTATTGCATCTAGGAGTTCTAGAATGAAGTCTGTGTGTGAAATTGGCTTACCACTGGGGGTGACCATCCCCCTGTTTTTCCATTCTTGTGCAAAAACATGTACTGTTGAAAATCCATATTGACTGTCACTGTGTATGGTTACAGATTTTCCTTCTGATGGTATGCATGCTCTAGTCAGTGCTACAAGTTCTGCTACTTGTGCTGAATAATGTTTTGGTAATGGCCTAGCTTCCAAGATTTCATCCTGTGTCACTTCTGCATATCCAGTTACACTTGTGCCATCTGGATTTTTCTTACTGGAGCCATCAACAAAAAGTGTCATGTCAGGGTTAGATAACGGTACATCTTTCCAATCACTTCATGGCAGTACCTTTTCAGCGATGGCAGCAGTACAGTCATTTTTATGACCATCAGTAGGAAGTGGTATTAGTGTGGATGGGTTTAATGTAGTACATCTCTGTATCGTTAAGTGAGGTTGTGTCAAAAGTATTGTCATACAGGAAAGGTGTCATGATGGGCTCAAATGTGATATCCTTTATTGTAAAAGGATAACAAATACTGCATGTGGTACTTTGAGTATCAGCGGGTGATATAGCACTATAGATGCTGAGGCCTTAACTGCTTCCGCTGCAGCTACCACTGCCTGTACACAGGGTGGAAGTGCTCTAGTTACACTGTCTAGTTTTGTAGAATAGTAAGCAATCGGCCTCTGACGCCCGCCATGTGACTGTGTAAGTACTGATGTCATGTGACCTTCCCTTGAGTCTACCGTTTGTTCAAAAGGTTTGTCATAGTTTGGTAAGGCTGGTACTGATGAGCTAGAAAGGACTTATTTTAGGTTAGTAAAGGCTGTCTCTGTTTCCTCACTCCATTTTATAGCGTCCTTTGGGGCCATAGGGTTCCCATGTATGGCATGGACCAACGGGGCGTGGTCAGTATTGAAAACCCAGGGATCCAAGCTCTACAAAAATTTGTCATGCCTAAAAAAGACATCATTTGTTTCTTTGTTTCTGGCTTCAGCGCCTGGAGGAGGGCTCAAATTCTCTCCTCATCCAGGTGTCAACCTTCTTTTGAGATATTATATCCTAAGTATTTGACCTGCTGTTGCCTCAACTGGAGTTTAGTTATATTTACCTTATGCCCTTGTTATAACTGCCTGGTTAACAGCTTGTAAATCCTGTACCATTCTCCAGCCTGTGAAAGGCGGAGCCTTCTTAACAAGAAAAAGAGGGGTATTGCAGGGGCTATACCCTCCTCTGCTTCCTTCTTAAGGGGGCATCTCCTTCATCACCTTGCACAAAAACCTTTACTTTCACATTTTTTTTTCCATCGCTTTCAAATACTTCTCAGAATGCTTAACATAGTGCAAAACATCTAAAACTGATGCAGTCGGTAAGTAACCATGTTTTTAACAATGTAATCCTTATGATCCTGTTTTAATCCATTAACAAAAGCTATCTTTAGCTGTTGTTGATATGCACTATTCACATCCTCAGCTTCGGGGAGCCCAGAGAACACTTTAAAAACTTCTCGTATTTTATTTAGATAATCACTGACACTTTCCTTGTCTTCCTATACAGTCATAATAATCTTTTGCCAGTCAGTTCGTTATACCCATCGGAGATTGCATCTCTGATAGAAGGCAGTCAATCTGTCTGTCAAATCTTGGCTATCAAGGGCCAGTGGTTCCCTTCTTTGTTGAGGGGGCACTGTGGCTACACAGGGTCCCAATTTCCCTTTACTGATGCCCAATCTGATCCTAGAAACCTCCTTAAGGCCCTTTCCACTTTGACCCCGTTTAGCCTATAACTGTTCCTGAGACCTTCCATATTTTCAATGATTTCTGGGGCCCCAAACTTAGGATGTTTAATATGCTCGGTAGCCTTCTGCACGTCACTCTCAGTCCATGGTCTAAAAACAGTCATAGTTAGGGGCTGACTGTTTTGTCTACCTCTTTGTCCACTAAGGGCAGTTGGGCTTGGCATTTCTCTTTTGTTCTCCTTCCTTCTACACTAATTCTAGCGTGCTCAAACCAGTATTCCGCCATTTCTAATCCATACCTTTTTTTTTTTTTTTTTATCTTTGGGTCCTAACAATTGAAGCTTATCCACCAACTCCTGACACCCTTTCACAGTTAGTTTACCATTGAATCCCAACTTCCTTTCCCACTTAGCACAATATTTAACAGACTTTGGTTATTTGCTATGCATACATTTCTTATCTCCTTCTAACAGCAGCATAAGGCACAAGACATTCTTTTACGGAAACTATTCCCCATGTCTCTGTTTTTTTTTCCTTTGAGTTTAGAATACAGGACTGGTAATTCTACTCTCGAACTTTGCCAAAATCTATATAAAACAGCAAACAAAGTCCAAACTCTCTAAACAGGAAATAAATAAATAAATATATATATATATATATATATATATATATATATATATATATATATACATACACACACATACATATACACACACACACACACACACACATACATATATATACATATATACATACATACACACACATACACATATATACATATACATATAAAAACAACTTATACCTTTACCTGATATACCACAAAGTACAGTTGGTCAAAACAAACAGTATTATTAGTTTTCTGATCAGAATTTTCTTCTTTTTTTTTTTTTACACACACACACACACACACACACATACAAAAGAGGAAGTGCACTTAGGTGTCCGTGGTGGGGGGGTGTCCGTTGAGGGGGTGAGTGAGTCCAGTTTTTTTTTTTTAACCACAAGTTTGCAGCCAGACAGATCATAAAGCGGGGCTTTTATCAACCTGTAAACCACCAGACTAGCAACCCTTGGATCACGGTAACAATAAGAATATAAGAAAAGCAAAAATATCAAGACTCCCCACACTCTGGGGAGAATCAAAAAAATAGGTAAAACCCGTCACTGCAGTAATGTTGTTCAGTGAAGTTATAAAGTTAGCAGTAAGGTTAAACATGAGGAGGAAAGAGTGAGAGTAATGCCCCGTACACACGGTCGGACATTGATCAGACATTCCAACAACAAAATCCTAGGATTTTTTCCGACGGATGTTGGCTCAAACTTGTTTTGCGTACACACGGTCGCACAAAGTTGTCGGAATTTCCGATTGCCAAGAACGCGGTGACGTACACCACGTACGACAAGACTAGAAAAGGCCAGTTCAGAACCAAGCACGGCACCCTTTGGGCTCCTTTTGTTAATCTCGTGTTAGTAAAAGTTTGGTGAGAGACGATTCACGCTTTTTCAGACTCGTGGTTTTCAGATCATTTTCTGCTGTTCAGTTTGTGCTTGTGGGTTTGTATCTGCTCTTCAGTGCGTGCAAGCAAGCTACGCGTGACTTTGTCATTGTGTTCTTGTTCATTCGTTACTGTTTTTCAGGTCGCTCTTCACAGGCCTTGCTGTTCTTCAGTGCGTTCTGTTACTTCGTTCTGAGCAGCCGACCGTTTTCTAGCCATGTTGCGTATACGTACTCCTCGTAGAGTTCGTGGTGTGCGGGGGCTTGGTGTTGGGGTCCTGACCTTGACACAAGTCCAGTCCATGAACAGGGTGGGGAGGAGTTCATGGACCAAGAATTGGTTGCTTCAGCGTGACAAGTTCTGTCATATGCCTTTGCTCCGTGAGATCCGTGAGAATAATCCCGATGATTTCAGGAACTTTCACCAGATGACGGACCCCGTTTTTCACCGTTTGTTGGCTTTGCTGACCCCTTATATTAGCAGGCAGGATACCTGCATGAGGCAAGCCATCACTCCGGAGCAGAGGCTCGTCGCCACCCTGCGGTACTTGGCGACGGGGAGAAGCCTGCAGGACTTGATGTTCTCAACAGGCATCTCCCCCCAGGCTCTGGGGATCATTATCCCAGAGACCTGTTCTGCCATCATCCAGGTCCTGCAGAAGGAGTATATTAAGGTAAGATTTATCCTTTAATATCACATTTTATTGTATTTAATGTTTGATAATATATTGTATTTCTTTCCTCATTCCCTAATTACCCTGATTGGAATATGCTGTGAATGTCCCCTTTGTTCTCATGCATGCTGGATTTTTATGTAATTATTTTTGTTGTCCTTCATACATATTTGCCTTCACTTACTTCCCCAGCATGGTCTACAGGCCCTATATTCACCTCATGTAGTCACTTAACAATGTATTTTATCAGCTCCATAGTAGTGCTTTACCCCAAACACCCCTAAAATGTTTTGAAATGTGATTTGTGCTTTAAATTCAGGCAGAGTGCCAGAGGTTTTTTCCCCCCAACTGCTAAGTCAGCTGATACCCATTCTCTATCTATCCTTAATCATCTATCTGCTGACTTTGCCAAACCCATACACACTATACCCATCTCTTTTGTGGTCAGATTTATGGATGAATTCCCCAAAGCATGTAGTGCAAGGGCCTGCCTGTATAATTTCAAATGGTACTGTTTAAAGTTTTTGTATCCTATTATTATCTTGATAGGTAATAGCAGAATGTCCAAATGTGCTCAAATGTGTACAGTGTGTATTTATATCTTTGTATTATGACACTTCTTACCTGTCCAGTGGGCTGCCAATAGTGTAACTAAGGAGGGGCTGTTCCAAGTAATACACATTATTTAGGCACTCATCTCTCAATGAAGTGGAGAGGACTACCTGTCCAAGAGCTCCCCCCCCTATAATGTTAGAAATGGCCCATGAGAGGGGGGAGGGGAAATATGATAGGTGTACCTTATACTTTGGTCTTTAAAAATTCCCATAAATCAATGTTATCTTGATGTTGGCCAAGAATGTTTGTGTCTAATCTGCTTTCCATGTTTATGTGCAAAAAGACAAATTTTTTTATGTTTTCCTCCACAGTTTCCTTCCACGCCACAGGAATGGCAGACTGTGGCCTCCCACTTTGCCCAGCGGTGGGACTTTCCTAACTGCGGAGAGGCAATTGATGGGAAACACGTCCACATCGTCCCACCACCCAACTCAGGGTCGTACTATTATAATTATAAGGGGTTCAATAGTATTGTGATATTGGCGGTGGTGTCGGCTACTTATGAATTTCTGTATGTGGACGTGGGGAAGAATGGCCGGATGTCCGATGGTGAAGTCATTGCCCAGATGGAGTTTTACAGGCATCTCCAGAATGGCAGCTTGGACTTGCCACCTCCAGAAGACAATGTGGAAGGACTCCCATTTGTCTTCATTGCGGATGAAGCTTTTGCGCTGGGGGACAATCTTATGCGGCCATTCCCAATGAGGACCCTCACCCCAGACCAGAGGGTTTTTAATTACCGGCTGGCCAGAGCCAGAAGAGTGGTGGAGAACAAGTTTGGAATCATGGCCAGCCGGTTCCGCCTATTTCTTACACCCATACATATGGTGGAGTACAAACCGAATCACATTATCCTGGCGTGCTGTGTTCTACACAACTTTTTACGGCAACATTCTGCCAACTATGCTGGCTCATTTGGGCCTGAGGCTGGAATTCAAAATGAACCAACCCTGACGGTGCTTGAAAGTGGTCGTCCTGGCTTGCCCTCCCTGAGTGCCCGTGATGTCCGGCTAAGATACCTTGAATTCTTTGCGGGTAGGGGGGCTATCAATATGCCAGACAATGTGTGAAACCTGTCACGGAACGTCCCACACTCTGCTTGAGTGCTTCCGTCATATACCACTTCCTCCCAGTCTGTATACAGATATCAGATATTCCAACCTCTCTGAGCACAAAACAAGGCGACACTTGCTTGTTGCTACCATGAACTGTTTTATTTAGAATCAAAATTACAAGACTTTATATGCCGTTGGGACCTCCTCTAACAATACAACTGTAACCTAATTAACATAATTAACATGAGCTAATTAACTAATCCTTTATACAGCCTAGGTGACTGAGACATGACCTTTTGCCCAGACTGAGTTAATTATCACAGGACACCTTCTCACAATAGCAGCAGCTCCAATAGGAGTCGTCCCGTCTCCTACATTGTATAGAGGACAATGTGATCAGCTCATTCAATTAACATAAACACAGGTAATTGGAGTTGATGACACCAACATCTCCTCACAGGATGTGTCCCAACAGTATAATTCAGTCTTATCATTCTAATATGGCATATAAAGGGTTCCCAGAGTCTGTGTGTTTTGGGGGGACATGGAGCTGAATCCAAAGTAACACCAACCCCAGGGTCCCCAGGCATACAGCTCACAGAGAGCACCATTCCCCCAAATGCTAAGGCCCATAATCAAAAGGCAACAGGCTTGCATTCAGTCCTCTCCAACAGCCTCTGTCCCGGCTAGGTCTGTCACAAAACCTTTTTCAAATAAAAAAAATAATTAAGCAAATCTTTGGTGACATTTACTGCTTGTGTTTGTTTTAGCTGACCCTGACAGAAATGTGTGGAGTCCTGAAAATGGCGTGATTGTGTAACCTTACAAAGCATTGTTGGGTGTTTACTAAAGGCAAAGACACTTTGAACCACAAGTGCACTTGAAACTGCACTTATAGTGCAAAGTGGATTTGCCCTTAGGAAATAACCCCCATTGTCACAGAAAGCAGCAATTAGAGCACCACAAAAGTGTTGGAGCGTTGAGACAATAATCCACACATTCTTGATTAACAATCTTTTTAATACCAGCACAATCACATGTGCATTTAGAAAAGGTTTTTAAAACAAACCAACATGTTTGTTGTATAACAATTTTTGGGGTGGCATTAGAAAAAGTAGAAATGTCCATTTAAGATAAAACAGGTATGTTTAAAATCAACAAGAAAGACACAAATCTGGAACTTACAAAGTTCACATTTGTAGAACTTGAAGGCAATATCAGACATGAGTATTTAGGAACTGTGTTTGATATTGCGTTCAGATGAGATGAAGTCACACCCGGAAAAGCCAAATTTTTAAGATGCACACAAATTTACGAATGTGAACATGTGCTACCTGCCATCACTGGGGATCAAGGGACGTGTTTTGGGGCAGCAAGCCCTTCCTCTCAGCTACTTTATTATTGAGGAAGGGGTTGCACCCCCAAAACGCGTCCATTGATCTGCCGTGATGACACACTGTGTGCATCTTCAAAATTTGGCTTTTCTACTATTTGACAAAAAATGTAAAAATTGTAGTACACCATAAAACAAAGGGATTTGAAGGGGTTTTAAACTCTCCCCAAAACATCAATGATGTTCTTATTTTTTTGAAGAACATCATTGATGTTTTTCTTGATGTTTTCCAAGTCCCTATTACATACCATGATCTCCCCAATCAGGATCTGTGCACTTTCCGAGGTGAAAGGATCTGGATCCACAACATCATGATCACCTAAAAATATAGAAACAAAAACACACCATGTATTATAAATATGCTGGCATCCATCTCTTACCTGAGCCTGTGGTTGCAGACACTCACCTGTTGTGGTGCCAATTTCCACCACGTCTTCCTCCTCCTGCTCTTCTTGTCTTGGTTGGATTTCCCCTTCTTCCAGAGGTGGGGGGTCTCTGGTCTCCTCGGATGAGGGGTGTCCTCCGAGTCTTTTCTCCCCTATGTAAAAAAAAAAAACGTATACTTAGCACACAGATATTTGAGGGAAGAACTATAAATATGAAACATTGCTTGGAAGTGGGGTACAATTGTCTATTTTGGCTGAGTTCCAAGATGTAGAATCTTTAGTGTCCTTTGTCAAACTTCAATACTTTACCTGTTTTGTACAAGCTTCACAGATGGAGACACCCCTATAGTATCCACTGGAGCACCTGGGTGGGCCCCCTAATAAAAAGGGTGTTCTTGTGTCCCACACTAGTGCTCCAGCGTCCAGATGTCTAAACAGCTGCTGAGAGTCCTCTCCTTACACAGAATCTAGTTTGCATTTCATTCTCTTAACAAACACATCTACACAACCAAATTATTTTCAGACACGTAGGCCCTAAAAAATGTTGGCAAATGCATATGGCCCAAACAATGGTGTTTTATAGGCCGAAAGAAAAATGTTTGATACGAACGAATAATGTGCCCATGAACATGAAAATTGACATTTTAAACTGGATTACCAGTTAAGAAAAGCACATGGAGCAGCACGAACGTAATAAACATAAAGAATAGGAACACAGCACAACTACTTACTTTTTTGCAGCACTCTCTGGATCTTTCTTTACTGCTCGTGTTCTCTTAATTTCAGGTCCGACCACCGCTTCCTGAGCTGATCTTTCGATCGACGTACCCTGAAATTCCGGTGCAGACTCTTGACCACTTTCGCCATGATCTTGGCCTTTCGGACATTGGGGTTGGGGTAAGGTCCATACTTTCCTTCATAGTCGGCCCTCTTCATTATGTCTACCATCTCCAACATCTCCCCGAAGGACATATTTGATGCCTTATATCGTCTCCTTCTGGATCGGGACGTTTCACGCTCCGGGCTTTCCTCTTCCTCCTCCTCGTTGGTGTAAATTTTAGACACCTGCTCTGACTCCGCCATGTGCTCTTCCCCCACTGCGCTGAGCGAGAAGGGGCGTGGAATAGACTAGAAAGAACGTCAGGAGCGGGCGGAGTTTCACGCATGCGCAGTGTCTATAAAGCGTAACATGTGCGTAGTACGTACGATCTGTGAGCGGAGAAAGGAGTAACAGAGGCGCCGATCATGATAACGAAGGTAAGATTTAACATTGGGCCTATACTGCTTCTAGATTAAGGCCTATATTTGCACAAGTTTAGAAGACTTTAGGCTGACATTAGGGTTTGTCTTGTGTTGTGTCTTGCAGTGAAAATGGATATCTTGAAAGATAAGGACTTTATGCCAATCTTCACTGACATGTTCAGGGAGCTGCCTTGTCTGTGGGAGATGAACCACCCTAAATATAAGAACCAAACAAAGAGGAAGTCAGCGCTGGATCAATTGCTGAAATTTGTGAAGACGGTGATCCCCACGGCAGACATGACCTATTTGAAGATCCTAATTGGTGGCCTGAGGAGCACTTATCTAAGGGAGCACAAGAAGGTCCAGGATTCCCAGAGATCTGGAGCTGCAGAAGACATTTATGTCCCCAGGCTGTGGTACTATGACAGGCTGCATTTTCTGGCAGGTCAGACTGAACCCAGGCCAGCATTCTCCACTTTTCCTTCCATGCTTCCTTCTCCCCCAGCTGAGGCTTCTGATGCCCAACCTGGGCCTTCCAGGCAGCAACATGTGAAGGAGCCCAGCTTGAGCCAGGTATAGCATTCTTCTAAATATTTCTGGTTGTCCAATCAATGATGTTAACTAGATGTTAGTTTGGAGTACTAATTTATGATTGTGATTGATGAAGCAAAAACTAAAACCATGTCCCTTTTTCATACACAGGGAAGTCTCAGCCAGGAGGTGGCCGGGCCAAGCAGGCTGCCTGATATCCAGGTCCCTCCCCTACACCTTCAAAGAAAAAGTGGCAGGAAGAGGAGTAACCTTGAGGAGGCTGCCATAGGCCTCTTTTGGAAGGCTACAGAGGCCCTGAGAAGCCCCCACAGTGTGGAGGAGGACTTTGCTGGCATAACTGGAGGAGGGCCAATGACTCCTGTGTGAGTCCTTAATTTTGGAAGCTCTCAATAAGGGGTTGAGGGGCCAAATAACATCTGCTACCCACATTTGTGACCTCACACATAGTCCTCCTCCTCCTCCAGGTCCTACTCCTCCTCCTCCTCCTCCTCCGGGTCCTACTCCTCCTCCTCCTCCTCCTCCTCCAGGTCCTACTCCTCCTCCTGCCACATCTCCAACACCAGAGCCACAGCGTGGAAGGAAGCGTGGAAAGAAGACCAGAGAGTGATGACCCTGGGTCCAGTCTGGTCTGGCAAAATATGCAGCCTCTTGTAGTACCACAGCCTGGGGACACAGATGTCATCTGCTGCTTTCCGGATCTCTGGGACTTCTGGACCAGACTGCACTCCCTTAGATAAGGACTCCTTAGGCCACCAATTTTGATGTTAAATAGTTGATGTCTGCCCTGGGGGTCCAAGGCTTCGCTAATTTCTGCTGTTTCTCCAGCGTTGCCTCCCTCTTTGTTTGGTTCTGAGCCCTTAATAAAGGATTTTTTTTTTCAATTATACTTGCCTATGTGTGTTTTCCTTGTGAGGAGGCAGGTACATTTCAAAAATACAATGTGAAATTAACAAGGAACACCAACACCAAACAATCTCCTTGAGATTAAATAATACAAGATAATAATGGTGTTGTGGTAACTTTACACACAAAACACACACAAAAATATTATGGAGTAAAACTAAAAATAAAATAAAACAAAGATCAGCCTTGAAAAAGATACAAACCCAAAAAAAAAAAAAAAAACAGCCTTTAAAAAAAAAAAAATAAAACAACAAAAAAAAAATTTTGTCAGATGTGACAAATCAAAATATATTGAGGGAATCACAATAAATATTAAAGAAAGAAGTTTGTGAGAAGTCTGTGTGAATATGAGCAGCAAAACTACTTCATTCTTCTCACATTATAAAGAAGAAAAGAGTGCGCTGTATTAAACCATTTTTTACATTGCAGCGTGGCAAAAGTGCTGTATCCATTGCGAACGCTAATTTTACCAGACCGAGCTGTTCCGTCTCGGAATTTCTTCTGAGCATGCGTGGCACTTTGTGCGTCGGAACTGGCCACACACGGTCGGAATTGACGCTATCGGATTTTGTTGTCGGAATATTTTATAGCCTGCTCTCAAACTTTGTGTGTCGGAAAATCCGATGGAAAATGTCCGATGGAGCCCACACATGGTCGGAATGTCCGACAACACGCTCCGATCGGACATTTTCCATCGGAAAATCCGACCGTGTGTACGGGGCAGTAGTCTCATGATTTAACAAATACAGCAAAAGGAACAGTGCAGGAAATATTGCTCTCGAGAGAAAAAGAGAAAAACAATCGATCTATGGGGGAAGTGTTTCTGAGCAAGTTAGATTGATTCCTGCTCATACATTCACTTCCTCTTTTGTTCCAACCACCACTCAGTTAGAAAAAAAACCTGAAATGGCCACTGTGACTCTCTGTAATCTATCCAGATTACTTGTAGTCACTATTCACAACAATTATCAATCATCTATCATCTTTCGGTACCTTAAATTTTTTGTAATCTGTCTCGGACAGCAGGCTACGTCTATTTACCATAGACAACGTCCCCAAGTGCCTCTGTTTTTGGCCCCTGTGTCACCTAGATCTTATACGGTCAACTACAGTGCCGGCACACTCAATAAAATCCCAAATCACCTCGAGTAGAAGAGAAAAGAAAAGATCTGTCTTACCTTTCACAGACCCGGAGGACTGGATCAGAAGTCCAGGAGTAGAAGTCAGGTGTGGATCCCGGAGCCGACCAGCCTCTTTTTACCACTTAACTTGAGTGGGAGGACCTAGGTCTCGGCGAGAGGGAGTCTGATACTCAATTAAATTCCGGCTCGAAGGACCATAATGTCTGTAAAATTCCATTCTCTCACTGATCAGTCAACTCCGGTCATGTTGATTAGAAGACAGATTTATTACAAATGTATCGATACATAGGGGTGAACTCTGTTCACAGCATGGAGTCTCATGCAGAGTCACACAGAAACACTGTACACAGTTGTTTTATAGCAGTATTTGGCAAGCTGTTTTATAGCAGTATTTGGCAAGCTGCCATTGGCTAAGGCACACTGGTGACTCATGGTGCATTGTCAACTTTATTGTCAAATCCAGTATGCCTTTCACAAGATTTCCTATTATGGTAAACTTTTGCTAGTTCTTTAAATATTGTTGTGGGCCTACGTCAGAACTAAGCAGATTGCATAAACAATAAGTCAGGGCCATTTTAGCTAGAAAAAGAACATATAAGGAACAAGGCAAATGTCGATATCACCTGTAATTCTTTGCATATTTCTTTATCACAGAGCATCATAATAATGACTATTTGGGTTATACGCTACCTTTAGGTGATTGGACACTGGCAACCCATAGTAAGATGGTTCCTCCCATATAACCCCTCCTACACAGGAAGTACCTCCGTTTTTTCGCCAGTGTCTTGAAGGTGATGGTCATGGCTGTTGAAGCTCTTCAAAATTCTTCAATGATGTCCCAGTGAGGACTTTATAATCGGATCCATTCGGATGGCATAAGAAAGCTAAAGTGGATGGTACCCGAGCCTCGGTTCAAGAGCGAGGTTTTGCCTATAACGTGTCCAAAATTGAGCTGGACCCTTGTTAAGTTGGTATTCCTGGTCAAACTTGCCCAAGGTAAACCAGAAGGGTGCCTTACAGGTCCAAGGGTGTGGACCCCAAAGAATGGGGGACCCGGTCCTAGAAAGTCCTCAGAGGCGCTACCCGCCGTGATGGGGGAAGATTGGGCCTGGTAAAACAGGATCTGCGGCTTGGGATGGTGAGTACTCCCTTTGGAAATTTTTATATATTTCCCTCTGTTTTTCACTGAAAAAGAACCTTGGTAACTTGTGTCTTGGATTACAGACTGGGCAGTATGGCATGCACTTATGGCGGGGCGTGCACGAGTGTGTGCATGTGCCGCGTGTGCGCCACTTGCGCACCGCCGGTGTATGCGTGTGCCCCTGGTGTGCGCGCCGTCAGTGTGTGCGTGTGCCGCTGCGATGCGCATCGCGGATGCACCGTGTGCGTAGCGTGCGTCAGGGCATGGCGGAGGTGCGGTGCGATGTCCATGCCGCTGAACATGTGGGCGCTCGCACGCTCTCAGTGCACTGTCAGCTTAGGCTTTATAAGGAATGGAGCTCCTGACGTGGGCTGGGACAGCACAGAGCGATACTTGGGCACGTGAGTCTGGAGGTTTTTGGACAAAGTTGCGACAGGTTGAACGCTGGTTACAGCTTGTGGGGAGTATTTTTTCCTCGTATGTGAGCAATGTCTTCCAGAAAACGAGGTACAGGGAGCAGGGAATGCACAGGGGTAAGAGTACCTCCCTTAAAAACAGGAGACCAACCCCATGCTGTTGCAGCCTCAGTCTCCCCTGAAAGACCTGCGGCATCTGGCCTGGCTGAGCCATTGCATTTGTCAGGCATAGTGGCCACTACCAATATTCCTGCCTCGGCTTATGTTACAAAGGATGATTTGGCATCTGCCTTAGCGGGCCTTGAAGGCAAAATAGCTGACATGATTGTTTCTGTAACACAGGGAGGGAAGAAGTGTAATAGATCTCCCTCCCCTAAGCCCGGGCCAAGTGGAGAATCACTAGAGCACCAGGACTCTTATAGCCAGATGGGTCCAGGTGATCTGGAACCAGAGTGGGCAGAGGATTTGGAGAAGGTGGCTATAAAAGACTGGGAGGAAGGAGAGGCTGAAGAATCCTCAGCTGAGGACTCCGGTTCAGAGGAGCCAATTTCAGCCTCCCATTCCCAAAAATTGTTTATCCAATCTCTGACTGAGATGGTATGAGTTGGGTTTAAGTTACCCCCGGTTCAGGAGTCTGGACTCTCCTGTTCTACTTTGGGATCCTTGCGACCTCAGCAAGGTTCCCAAGCATTCCCTTTGCATCCATTATTGGAGCAGGTGGTTTACGCAGACTGGGATCATCCTGACAGGATATACTTGCCTCCAAAAAAGTTTTCTACCTTATATCCTATGGAGAAAAAGTTCAGGAAGAAATGGGATATACCTTTGGTGGACGCCGCCATTTCTTCAGTTAATAAGAGTTTAACCTATCCAGTGGATAATGCCCAGGTGTTTAAGGATCCAGCCAATAAAAAGCTAGAGTCCTTATTAAAAGCCTCTTTTGCGGTGGCTGGTGCAGCAGTTTAGCCAGCAGTTGCAGCTATTGGGATTTGCCAATCCCTAAAAGACCGCTTTAAAAGGTTGATAAAAAACCTACCTTGCCAGGAGGAACCTACCGAGGGATTGTCGGAGCTTCCTCATGCTTTATGTTTTGCAGTGGACGCATTGAAAGACTCAATGCAGCAGATGTCTCGTTTTGCATTGCTGTCAATACATATGCGCAGGGTCTTGTGGCTAAAGAACTGGTCTGCTAAGACACCATGCAAAAGGTTACTCTCAGCTTTTCCATTCCATGGAGAACGCTTGTTTGGCGGGGATCTGGATAAATATATCCAAAAAATCTCAGGAGGAAAGAGTGCCCTACTCCCTACTAAAAGGAGAAGTAAGCAACCCTCTTTTAAGATTCCTAATGCTCCAGGGTCTAGTGCTTCTTCCCCCAAGCGGTATCAAAGGCCTCAGCTGTTTAAGAAACCTCAGGGTCAGACAAAGCCCTGGACCCAAAAGCCAGTCAAGTCCAACTCCAAGTCAACCTTGTGAAGGGGCGCCCCCGCTCTCACGGGTGGGGGGCAGGCTTCGGCTGTTTTTGGATGCCTGGGAAGAACTGGTCCAAGACAGATGGGTCATTTCCACTGTAACACAGGGTTACAGAATAGAGTTCCCGGGAAATTTCTCCAAACCGTTTTCTGTACTCAAGGGTTCCGTCGGATCCAGAGAAAAAGAAATGCCTGTTCCTAGCTTTGCAGCATCTGCAGAAGCAGGGGGTAATTGTCAAGGTTCCGCACGAAGAAAGATTCAAGGGGTTTTGCTCAAACGTTTTCACCATGCCGAAACCAAATGGGGAAATAAGGCCCATTTTGGACCTCAAGGCTCTCAACCTCTTTGTAAACGTCCGGTCCTTATGGAGTCGGCTCGTTCAATAATAAAATCTCTGAGAAAAGGAGATTATTTAGCGTCCATAGATATCAAGGACGCGTACCTTCATGTACCGATCTTCGGTCCACATCAAAGGTTTCTGCGTTTCACAGTAGAGGGCCGTCATTTTCAATTTGTGGCACTGCCATTCGGTCTAGCCATGGCCCCCAGGGTTTTCACAAAGATTCTGGCCCCGGTGTTGGCATCCCTAAGGTCCCAGAAAATCTCCATGGTAGGGTATCTGGATGATCTTCTCCTAAGGGATTGCTCTTGCCCCATCCTGATCCAAAACGTGTAAAGAACAGTGCAGGTTTTACAATGCCTAGGTTGGATTCTAAATGTGGACAAGTCAGCCCTTTGTCCGACTCAAGTCTTGGTATACCTGGGTCTGGTCTTGGACACCGCCCAAGAAAGGGTGTTTCTACCCCTCTTAAAAGTTGTTTCCATAGTGGAACTCGTCCAGAGGGTGAAAAAAGAACCAAGACCTTCTATTTGGTTGTGCAAGATGGTGTCATCCTTCAACGCAATTCCATATGCACAGTTCCACTCCAGAGTGTTCCAGAACAGTATTCTGAAATCCTGGGACAGGTCTGCTCGAACCTTAGATCATCCTATGGTTCTATCTCCACAGGTACAATGGAACTTCTCTTGCTGGTTAAGAACCAGCAATTTGAGAAAAGGAAAATCTTTTCCACCAGTGGCCTGGAGAGTGGTAACTATAGACGACAGTCATCTCGGCTGGGGAGCAGTCCTAGAGGAGGCATCTGTCCAGGGAGTATGGTCCCAGGCAGAAAGGACCTTGCCCATCAATCTATTGGAGATTCGGGCAGCTCATCTGGCTCTACGCTTCTGGACAGCCAGGTTGCGGGGTCCTCCTGTCCGAGTCCAGTCCGACAACTCCACGGTAGTGGCATATATCAACCACCAAGGGGTTAATATGGCGCGGAGGTAGCCGAGTACATATAACTAAAAATGGTGGGGGGAAGGGGGTGGGTTGGGAGTTCCTGAGAGGGGGAACTTGGTGGTGGTAGTTAATGTTTCACAACAAGTTCAGGTATTAGTCCATGTAAGGATAAAATGATGCTGAATAAATGGAAGGCAGCCAGTCTATAAAAGCTAGAAGAAGCTCTGGAACAATAAAAAAGAAAGAAGGATGGCGCCCTCTAAGTGTAACATGTATGTTAAAAATATTTATTACAATAGATAAAAACACTCACATTTGAGTTGCTAAAAACCAGCATGTAAAGTAGTTTCATCCACGTGCTCTCGGGGGATGTGGGTGTCATGGGCCAGTGGGGGGGGTTCCTGGGATGTGAGCCCTGTGACCTGGGTCCTGGTAGTTGTTCCGGCTGGGCCGAGGGTTCTCAGAGCCTCCGGGCGGCCAGGATGTCGGTCATGGATCCTCCGTGGAGCGCCGTGCTGATCTGCATCTTCACTTCCGGGAGCGGGGTGAGGCGAGCGGTGCTTCGCGCTCGGAGCATGCGTGCTCCTTCATCGGGCTATGCTCCTGATGAAGGCTATGCTCCTGATGAAGGGGCACACCTGCTCCGAACGCGAAGCACTGCCCACCTCACCCAGCTCCCGGAAGTGAAGACGCAGGTCAGCACGGCGCTCCATGGAGGATCCATGACCGACATCCTGGCCACCCGGAGGCTCTGAGGACCCTCGGCACCACCGGAACAGCTACCAGGATCCAGGACACAGGACTCACATCCCAGGAACCCCCCCACTGGCCCGTGACACCCACATCCCCCGAGAGCATGCGGATGAAACTACTTTACATGCTGGTTTTTAGCAACTCAAATGTGAGTGTTTTTATCTATTGTAATAAATATTTTTAACATACATGCTGCACTTAGAGGGCGCCGTCCTTCTTTCTTTTTTTTTTTCATATATCAACCACGAGCGAGGTACCAGAAGCCGGGCATCCCAAAGAGAAGTAAATCACATACTGACTTGGGCAGAAAAGCATGTGCCGTTTCTTTAGGCAATGTTTATACCAGGGGTGGACAATTGGCAGGCAGGCTTCCTAAGTCGCCAAAAATTGTTGCCAGGGGAATGGTCCCTGCATCCCGAAGTTTTTCTACAGATCTGCCAACACTGGGGGACCCCAGATGTGGATCTGCTGGTATCCAGATTCAATACCAAACTGGACAGGTTTGTATCCAGAACCAAGGATCCGCTTGCTGTCGGGACAGACGCATTAGTAGTTACTTGGGATCAGTATTTTCTGATATATGCTTTCCCTCCGATCCAAATTCTGCCGCACTTACTACGCAGAATACAGGAGGAACGAAAGCCAGTGATCCTGGTAGCCCCAGCTTGGCCTCGGAGATCCTGGTACACAGAGGTTGTGAAGTTGGCAGTGGGGGACCCATTGGCCCTTCCGTGCCGTCCAGACCTGTTGTCTCAAGGACCCATATTCCATCCTTCTTTACGGTTGCTGAATTTGATGGCATGGCTATTGAGACCAGAGTATTGAAAGACCGTGGTATTACAGGTTCAGTCTTGTCTACTCTGATAAATGCTAGAAAGTCAGTTTCTAGAGCTATTCACTATAGAGTCTGGAAGTCATACATTTCCTGGTGTGAGGGAAGGAAGTGGAACCCTCGTAAGTATACGATTGGGAGAGTTCTTGCCTTTCTTCAAGCGGGAGTAGACTTGAAGCTGGCTTTGGGGACAATTAAAGGACAGATTTCGGCCTTATCTTTTTTTTCCAAAGACCAATTGCATCCCATTCTTTGGTATGACCGCCTTTATGCCCCTGGGACCTAAATTTGGTGCTGTCAGCCTTACAGAATCAACCGTTTGAACCTATTAGGCATAGTCCTTTTGTCCTATTGTTTTTTTTTGTCCTATTGTTTTTTTTGGTGGCTATAACATCGGCTAGAATGGTGTCAGAATTGGCCGCCCTTTCTTGCAAAGAACCTTTTTTGATTCTTCATCAGGACAGAGTGGTCATGCGCCCTCGTCCGGATTTTTTCCAAAGGTGGTTTCCAATTTTCATTTGAATCAGGATATAATTTTACCTTCCTTTTTTCCAAACCCTAAAACTAGGGAGGAAAGGTCGCTTCACTCGCTTGATGTGGTGAGGGCGATCAAAG